>NW_028327172.1:20129148-20437802 GCF_987537825.1 Furipterus horrens
GGCAGATTGTTCCACAGTCTCTAGCTTTGATCAGTGAACCCAGTGACTAGAAAGGCTGGGACTCAGGGTCCGGAAAGTCTTTATCATTTTGTTCAACTGCAGATTGAGTGAAGGTGTGCTTTCACCTTAGACATTCCTTTCCAAACCAGAGGAAGTTTTCTCCATGCCTGCTTAACAGATTGTACACTGGCCAACCTGGTAAGGACGCCTAGCTTCCATTGGCCTGAACTAGACTTGAAGTTGTAATAAGTGGGTCATATCATATATGGGTCAGCTTAATTCAGAAAAGTTAACATCAAGGACTTCCCCATGCCAAAAACAGGTACAATCTCTCTGCCTAGTAAAAGCAGGAACTGAAACCAGGAAGTAGAAAAACTGAAGAGGCAACTGGAAAGAAAAAACCCATGAAGGCTGGAATTTTTGTGACTTGCTTGGAATTCCCTCCAACAATCACACAACCCCCCATAGTATAAATGAAGCACCCATCCTTTTGGGGTCCTGTATTAAGCATGTGTTCTTTAATTCCTATACAACATCAAGAATGTGAGAGGGCTATGCTACATCACTCTTCCAGACTCAATTTCAACAACCAGTAATATATTCAAAAGTTTTGAGACTTGATGTGGGGATACCAGCTTTTCATTTTCCCAAATGAGGACATTAAAAGCAATAACAACAGAGAAAACAAGTGAAAAACTAGCATACACCAGCACCACCACTTCATAAAAGGGTGTTTTGACACCAAATAAGTGGGAAGGACATAATCTCAAAATTAAAAATTGAATTTATTCAACTTTATTTCAACTCACTATTGCAGACTGACAAAAAGTAGTCACCAACTAGTTTATAAACTCTGGATCGGAGATCTCCAGCTCCCCTCAGTTTTGCACAATCTCAAAATTGTCCTTTAAAAAATAGAATTGCAAACTGTGGGGTTGACCAGATATTTGGTACAAAGAGGTTTAATTAAGCGTTAATGCATTTGCATACTAGGAAGGCTCCTCACAGGTATGCAGAGATGGGTAATCAACAGAAACAACACAGAATTAATTCTTCGGGATTTCTTTTCAATTCAGGGTTGTCAGGCCTGGATGCCAAAGCCAGTGGGCGCCTAGGCACAAGAGCCATGGTGTATTACATGTCCACCACCATCATCGCCGCAGTCCTGGGGGTCATCTTGGTCTTGGCAATCCACCCAGGGAACCCCAAACTTAAGAAGCAGCTGGGTCCTGGTAAGAAGAATGATGAAGTGTCCAGCCTGGATGCCTTTCTGGACCTTATTCGAAATCTCTTCCCGGAAAACCTTGTCCAAGCCTGTTTTCAACAGGTAACCCAAAGTTCTGATGTTCTCACCTGTCCAAGCTGCCAAGTTACCCAGTTGCTAACTTAGAGTCTATTTCAATGAACCAGCTCTGGGAAGCGATTTTCTTAATGTTTAATTCCCCCTCTCTAGGGGTGTATGAGGTGATCTGGGGCTGGGTTTGGGGCTTGGATTCGTGTGGATTTATTTTTACCCTCTTCCCCCATCCTTTTTATTTTTTAGCTCACAATAAACTTCTAGGTTTTTTTCCCTTTTTTTGACTTTCTTTTTTTGTTCCTGTCTCTGTTGTCCAAGGGCACATTTTTATCACCCTTGCCCACAACTTTCTAGAGTTCCCAGTGGTTCTCAACTTGGCAGTATAGCCAAACCACATGTGGTGTGTTTAAAAATAACACATGCTCTACAAAATCAAAATCATCAGGGTGGGCCTGGGAATTGGGTATTTTTTAAATTGTGGAAATAACACACGAGGATTGTGAAACGTTTAAATAGTATAGATGTATGTATGTAAAGTAAAAATCCAAGTCTTCACTTCCCTTCCCAAGAGCTACTCATGGTGAGAATTTTGCTTGTGTGTGTGTGTAAAATGCATGCGTGTATAATTTTTTAAAAAAATTCCACCCAAGTGTTATTGCATTTATGTACCGTGTTATACCTTGCTTTTTCATTTAAGAGTGTTTTAGCATTCTCTCTCGCTTTCTTTCTTTCTTTATGGTTTCATAGTGTTTATAAAGGATGACTTCCTAGAAGCTAAAATGTCCTGCCAAGGAGTTTGATATTTTGAATTTTCTAGGTGTTGCAAAATGGCTCCACAAAAGTTTGCAGCAGTGAATACTCCTACCAACTGCATATAAGCATATCTCTTTAAAAACTTGTGATTCCTTAAAACCTTGTGATTCTTTAAAACAGATGATTCTGCTGAGTGGAACCACTGAGATAAGCTGCCTGGGCCCCACTCGCCAGCCTGTTGTCTGGCCCTAAGGCCAGTTCAGGTTAGAATACACCTCAGTTCCCATTAGCTCAAGTGGGAACTAAATTAGAACCAAGAAACTTCCTTCAGACATTTCCATGGAAGAATGATATTAGAAAATAGGTCACTTAGAGGAAAAGTCTGTATTCCCAGTTGTCCCCAAAATGCAATTGCCAACCACTGCTGAGCCCAGATTAATCTGGGTTGGGATTAGTTCCCCGATTCCCAGTTCCACTTTGGAGCCACCTGTAGCAAGGAGCTGTATGAACAGCAGCCTTTCCAGGCAGGGGCAGCTGGATGGGGAGTGGATGGAAACAGGCTAAGGAAGGGGGTGCTTACTGGCCCTCGCCTTGTATAATGTGCTCGCCCCTCAACCAGCCTGCTTAGAAGATGACTTTGCTTGCTTTGAAACAGTTGGGTGCCAAGTCTATTCTTATTCTTGGAAAGAGCATTCTGGAACTGTCGCTAAGCTGATAGAAGAGTGTGGGTGAAGGCAGCATGAGAGGGACAGGGGAAGGACAGATTGGGATCTCCTCCCAGTTCTGGTCGAGACCGTGCTTCACACAGGAGGTCAGTGCATAAAGCAGGCAGGTGCTCAGAGCTGTTGGGGTGACTTTTTGTGGTTTCTACCACGCTTACACTCGGTGACCTCTCTGGCCAATGGGAATTCTCTGCACATGGCTGTGTGACAAGGGGGGCACTGTATGACGCTAGAATAGAGGACTGTGGCATTTCCTGTCCCAGGCCCATCCTGACTTCCTCCTCCACTAGCAAAATTCACAGGAGTAATGAGCCCTTAGCCCCCCAGCTAAAACCAGAGTCACATTCCCTTTGGGTTAGGACAGAGAACAAATTGTGTGGAATCTTTTAGCTCAGGGGTGACGGAGGGTACAGATTCCTTAAGCCAGACTTCAGGCAGCCCAGAGGAGGGGGATCTTAAACTAGCCACACTGCCATGGCTTAGGAGGGCCTTGAAGAGGGTTAGGAGAAAGGGAACCCTTATAGGGTGACATTACATTACAGAGAGAAAGGGTGCAGGAGAGGTGCCTTCCTGTCCACGGGTAAAGCTCAAAGTGATTTCAAATTGCCTCTCTGGGTGGAGTGGGCTTCAATGACCATTTAGACACAGAAACGTAAAGAAAAAAGTGCGTTTTCCCCGGAGCAGCGTCTGTCTCACACAAGGTCCCAGGACCTGTGTCTCTGAGAACAGGGAGGCCTCCTTCTTGCTGCGTAAGGCTGACTGGGAACCAAGGCGAGGTTTCCAAGAGATCAATGGCTGTAAGGTGTGGCCTGAGCACATTCAGCCACGCCCAATGATAGGGACCACAGCAGGCTTTTCCTTCCACAGAATTCAGTGGTCTGTATCTGCTTGTTCAGCAGATACTGTGAGTACCTCCTGGGTGCCACCCTCTCTGCTGCATTCAGAAGGCCAAGGGAATGAGAAAGTTGGAGTCCCTGCTCTGTGGAGCTTACTTACATTGGGTGAGGGGGCCCCAGCTCAGAAAGAATATCAGGTAAACACACAAGACACTTAGAAATTAAGATGTGTGCTCTGAGGACTGGAGGCAGGATGGTGGGCTAGGCAGTAACTAGGGGAGTCATCTGAGCTGAGGTATTGAGGGATCAGAATGAGCCAGGTGCCAACTTGGGAGGAATGGCCTGCTCAGCAGGGGCACAGATGTGCAGAGGCTGGAAGATATTTAATGTGTTCAGAGACAAGAAGGGAGGCCAGCGTGTGGGGAATGGAGGGGGTAGAGTGAGTGCAGGAAGCAAAATCCAGCTCAGGGAGGGCCTGGGGGGCTGCGGTCAGAGTTGGGTTCTTATTCTAAGTGAGTTTCAGGCAGAGACATGACTGTTTTTCTGTTTTAAAAAAGCAACGATCTGGCATCTATGGATAGAAACAGAGCTCTAGGTAGCTGTACTTACCTAGTGATTGTAGGGAGACAGGAGGAGAGGTAGGAAGATCGCTGAGCAGGCTTTTGCGGTTTTAAGGTGAGAGACCATGGTGACTTGGACTCGGGTAGACTGAAGCTGGCACCCCGATGGGGTTGTCCAACCTGAACAGGCTGAATTGAGAGCCCAGGTAGAGATCCAGGCCTGTGCTTCAATATCCTTCTCTCCCTATGTTTAACTTAAGCCACTGCTCTGTGCTACCTGAAAGCTGGATTTGAGAGTCAAACATCACTCATTCTGAAGCCTGCTTCAGCATCTATTAGCTGTCAAGCCTGGGGTTAGTTACTTAGCCCCATGAGCCTGAGGGACTACTCTTGACTAAGAAGTAATAGGTGTCAAATGTGGAGCACCTGGCCTGCAACCTGATCCTGGAAACCATTTATTTAGGCCTTTGGCCATTTCAACTTTGAACTTCTGAAGCTTTGGTTTCTTTAGTATTCCCAGGATAGGTCTACAGGCACTTCTGGTCCCCTCTTTGCTCCTGGGAGCATGGCTCTGTTGTTCAGGGAATCTTCCTTTATGATCACTCCTGAATTCTCCCTTCATGCCAGCGTTGCCCAGACCAAGGGGCCCATGCCTGCCCATTTCCCACCTCACATGCTCTTCCTCCCTGCACAGGAGCATGTGGCCAGGCTAGAATAGAGCATACCCTGCCTCACCTCAGAGCACACTGTGCTTTGTTCTTTGACATTTCAGATAAATGGTCAGGTTCAGCATTGCCTACCCTTGGGCCCAGCTGCAGTAGGATTGGGCCCATAGATTTTATCATGCAGCACATGTGGTGCAAAGAACTCAGTGGAGGTCACGCCATCTGAGCTGAAGTCCCAGCTCTGCCAGTATGACATCTGAGAAGTCACTTGAGCTCTCCATGTTTTGGTTTTTTTCCCCGTATCTATTGAGGGTTCAGCCATCTGTTGCCTACTCTGTGCCAGTACTGACATTCTAGGATTCTGTATGCGTTCTATTTTAATGCCCCTGGAGGAAGTGTTTCTTGGGCTCAGATGTGAGTTTTCACAGCACTCTACATGCAGGGTGCCTGGCACCTTTAAAAATAGGACGGCTGCCATAGATGTCGAGGAATAGTATGAGAGGTTCTTGGGAGGCCATTTGCACAGAGATGCTTGGAGAACATTGAGCAAGGCTTGGCATCACTATTCAGAGAAGCAGGTGTCTTCCCAGCTTACATTTGGGTCTGAAATACAATCCAACACCCTTGCCGTGGTGGCTACTGGCAGCTGGCACATCTGGCACCCAAATGGAGATTGCAGCAGAGCCTGGCCCTGAAAGGACCCACATGAGTTGGTCTGTGAAGACTTTGTCCTGCAGGAACCAGGCAGGAAGGAGCTGAAGAGGCGGGTCATGAGTTCTGACCCATGTCCTCTTCTTCTTGACCAGGTTCTATCATGAGTGGCCAGGCAGGCCATTCAGCTTGGGCCTCACAATTATGAAGAACATCCATGTTGGATGTTTGATATTGTCCTGAGGCACAGAGCTACAATCGTGGGACTAAAGGAGCAGACATCCATCCCCCAGCTCGAAGCTTGTGTCCCATTACCAAATTGTTCTGTCTGTAATGTGTTCTACATGAGTGTTCTACATCCTGTAATTATCATGCGATGAGGACAGTCATAACCTCACTTTGTTAAACACAGACATAAACCATTCCCCAGTTTTCATAATCTGGTTTTGGCATTTCTTAATTATTTTTTAACATGACTAGGAACTTTAAAATAAGTAAGCAGCCAGGATTTTGGTAACCATTTGGGCCAAGCCTCATCTTTATGTGTTTCTTTCACTACATTAGATTCAAACAGTGACGAAGAAAGTTCTGGTGGCGCCTCAGCCAGAAGAGGAGGGCAATATCACCAACTCTGTGGTCTCCCTGTTGGCCGAGGCTGCGACGGAGGCACCTGAGGAAACAAAGGTTGTCCTCAAGAAGGGCCTGGAGTTCAAGGATGGCATGAATGTCTTAGGTAGGCAACCTGGTATTCAGCTCCTTGGGGGAGGCTCCCTTGCCTCCTTGTCACCAAGACAATGGCCAGCCTCTCCTGCTTTTCAGCACTTCATGTCCCTCACTCCTTCCTTGGGAAACCAATGGCTCTGCTGTCCTCTAGGGGGAGCAGGAAGCTCTCTGGGGACCAGTTTGAGGGACTGAGGGAGAGGGAGATGGGCAGAAACAATAGCATGATTAGCATGACAGCAAAAGGTCAGGTATGGGAAAAGAGACAGGATGAACATTCACTGGGCACGTTCCCTGGCTTTCTGTGTAGCGTTGGCAAGTCACTTTCTCTCACTCTTCATTTCATGAAGTGATACATCCAATTCTTTCATTTCATTTCTGAAGCATTTTTTTAGTTGCTCTTGTATACCAGGACTGTGCTAGTTGTGGGGGATGCCCCCCCCCCCCCAATCCCCAGTTCTCAGTCTATAAACAAATGCAGTGCTATCAGGAGGATAATGTGCTGGTGTGCAAAGAAGCTTATCAACAGAAGATTATCTTGTTTAACTTTCTGGACTTCTAATGAGGGTTTTCCCCTAGCCTGGAGCTTTAGCATGACATCTTCAGGATTCTTTGGCTATAAAGGTGGTCAGACTGGGCTTGGGCCCCTTATGGACCACTCACTGGTTATCTGACCATGGACAGTTGCCTCACCTCTCGAGTTTCATTGGTGAAGTGGGGATGGATTGGCATTTTCGTTGTAGATGGCTATGAAAATTAAATGCAATTGTGCATGTACAATACAATTATACATGCCATGTGCTTTATTCATGGGAACTACTAGCATTATTAAAGGTGAGTTGAGGAATTCAATAAGGAAACACCCTCCGCAGAGGGTGGAGACCCCACCCCCCACACATAATATGAGTGACTCCAGTTTGCTCAGTTGACTCCCCACCCACCCCCTGGGTCTACTTCTCACCCTAAACCCTGTCCTCTATTGGAATGGTGTCCCCAAGACAAGAAAGAGGGACATATGGCCATAGACTGGGGAACATGGGGAAGTATGTTGACCCATGCTAGCAAGATTTCTCAGTATTTTAGTGAGAGTTGCTTAGAAATAGATGCGTTCAGTGGCCCTTCCATTTTGCCATCCAGGAGATTAAATACTGTCTCCTTAGTAGGATTGTCATGCCCTGGCTGGTTTAGCTCAGTGGATGGAGCGTCGGCCTGCGAGCTAAGTGTCGCTGGTTCGATCTTCCAGTCAGGGTACATCAGAGAAGGAAAACTCTGACACCAAAAAACCTCCGCTGCCTTGCGGCATACCTCTTCAGGGGAAAGGCTAAGGGAGTAAACCCCGACAGAAAATCCGGAGCCGGAGTCCCTAAGGCGGTTTGATGTTGTAGTCAACACCGGCAACTCCTGCGGCGCACCTGAACCCAAGCTGTATCGACTCCGTCTTTCCCTTGGACCCTTCAGCTGCGAAGAGAGGGGGGGTCTGCTGCATGGGCAACAGCAGACCCTCCGTATTACCCTGCCCAGGCTCTGTAGCTTCAGCTTCACGGGAGAGGACACTCCAGCGTCATCGCAAGATGTCGATTCAACACGGGAGGAGACAGATACCGTGTCACTCCCGAGTCGGACTGCACAGCCATTCTCGGAGGTGCAGATAGACTCTTAAGAAGCTACACCATCGTCTCTCGAGACGAACGGCTGCCGACGACGAGTAGGATTGTCAGATAAAATACAGAATTCCCAGTTAAATGTGAATTTCAGATAAGTAACAAATAATTTTTCTTGTATGTTCCAAATATTGCCTGGGACATACTGACATTAAAAAAAGTATTAATTATTTATCTGAAATTCACATTTAAACTAGGTATCCTTTTTGTTTTAAATTTAGGAAACTTACTCCTTTTTATGAATGGTCAAAAGAGGTAGAAGGGGCAGGATTGTCCAGCTACTGAAAAGCAGAAGTTTCAGTGAGGCATTTTTTTTTTTTTTTTTTTTTGGCATGGCAGGAAGCAAATTAGGTAAGTGGGGAGTGAGTGCAGCGATAAGATGACTTGGTTGCCAGGCAATGGAAAATCAGTAAACACTGTTTCTATCAGTGTGAGATGAAGGAGGAAGGAGAGCAGAGAGAGTAGGTGAGTTCTCTGAGAAGAAAGGTTTACAAGTATCCACAACATTTACCCCTGAGTCACTTTGGTCTCCCACTGTCCAGATACCTGGAACCCTTCCCAACTACCCTTGCTTTCACAATCCCGGTGGTCAAAATGACTCCCCAGTCTTCCATACACCCTGGAGGAGGTTGAAACCATGAGTAATGGGGCCAAGGCTTTAGAGTGCATCATTCAGAAGACTTTCGAGGTCGTCTGCAGAGTCTCGGTGGGTTCTGGGAAGTCATGCAATCTTTGACTGTACTGGGAAGTTTCAACACAGCTCACTACTCTCTCAACCCCAAGGACCAAGTCTTAGAGGGCTTTGTTCAAATGAAACACCACTGTTTCAGAGTGAGTTGAATGAGTCAGTGTTTCCAGAGGGAAATAACAAGCTGGATATGGGTTTCCAAGTGCAGTTTGAGGCTCTGGAAAGCCAAGGGAAGTTCGACTATTGAGAAACTTCCCATTGACAAATCATAGCTGAAACACGGTTCTTTCCATGGTTTTCCAAACGCAGAGATGGTGACTTTTTTGTGTGTTTTGTTTTTGGCGTTGGAAAGTCCCAAGGATCAAGCATCGCTATAAGTAAAGATAAAACCCTGATAAGTAAGGGAAGGGTTTAATCAAGGAACGTGTATAAATGACTCATAGACATGGACAATGGGGAGGGATATGATTGTGGGAGAATGAGTGGGCTGGGTAGGGGGGGAGCAATTGGGGGAAAATGGAACAACTGTAATTGAAAAATCAGAAAAATAAAAAATAAAAATAAAAAAAGATAAAACCCTGGCTCTGGTCACACACGTCTTTAAAGATTCCTTTTTCCCCCAGAAGACCCCAAGAGTACTTCTGTGTTCTACTCTAATCCCAACTGCTTAAATCGATGGTGCAAGATCACCCTTTAAGCAGCTCTCTCTGGTACCCATCGATACAACCCGTTTCTGCTGGCCCTGCAAGGGAACTTTTTTATTTCAGTTCTTTGGGATCTTGAAACCCTACTCATATTCTCTTAAAATTTCCAAATGCAATTAACCAAGTAATACTAGCTATTCTAGGCCAAAATATTGAGATTATTTCTTTTCATACACCTCACAAACTCTTCTCCTATTCCAAGGGGTTGGGAATAGCCTGGATTTGATTTCATACATTATTGTAGAACAAGGCCACTCTCTCCTAGACCTAATTTTTATTGAGCCTTTACTTTCATGGCCAATAACTTCCTTGGAAGTCACTTGTCAATCTTTCTGGCCAAGAGCTGAAAAGGAAAAATATTAAATGTTGAGGATTAACAATCCTGGATGCAAGTACTAGATTCTTTTTTTTTTTGCTGAAGATGGAGAAGTCCATTGAAAGGCAGCTGAATAACCTGGATTGATATGTGCTTGGTGTGGGGTGGTAAGCGATTTTGGTAACTAGGGAAATGTAAAATCAGAGGTTCAGAGAGAAAAAAATTCCCTCTAAGAGAATCAGGTTATAGTGCTATAATTTTCCTGATATAGCCCAAGATTTTAGGCATAACTGGACACAATAGGAAACTGGATATCAGGGGGAAGGAGTAGAAATTAGGTCTGCCAACTGGGACAAGATAAGGTGTGGAAGAAGCAGAGGAGAGAGGGAGAGGAGAGAGGCTGGCCCATACTGCATATCAGAGAGAAGAGTCAGATGGACAGCAGTGTCCTGTGGCCAATGGGATGGCAATATTGGTTGATAGTCCATGAAAGTCATCACAATTGGAGTGCCCAGAGTGGCAATACTGGTCCAGGAGTGTGGTGCGCGGGGCACATGGTGATTGGCAATCAGAAGTTCAGACATTCCCAGCCAGTCATGGGGACATTTGTAGCCATGTAGTGCACCCAGTTCCAGGGTGATCTGAGTGAGACTCCAGGCCAGACACAGGATTGGTGAGGAGAGTAAAAGCCAGGTCTTGCAGGAACTAAAATACAGGGTAGGTTCCCAGGGCTAAAAACTGAGGCAGAGGGAGTGAAGAAAAAGCCAACATAGAAATAAGACCCAAGGCTGAGTGCTGGATTTGGTACAGACCCCAGTATACTTTTATGCTGACATCAGGAGCGGCAACAGAGCTCCTCCAATCCTTCTGCCCATGATTAGGGTTGACCCTGGAGGCTGAGGTGGGGCTAGACTTATATGTAAGTCAAATGCTATCAAGTGAAGGGAGAAGGGCTGAGGGGCTAGGAAGGAACAAAATCTCTACATTTAGTCTTTAAGATCTTGAAAAAAATACAATCTAAAAACAGCATTCTAACCATTTTGACCATGAAAAGAACTATGATAAATTAATAAATAACAGGTTAAATCCAAACAAACTGGGTCATTTGGGGTTTTCCAACTGTTTTGGACTTCTCTTTGTTTTCCGTCTGATTTCTTGACATTCCTCCTCCTCCTCCTCACATTAGGCACGTAGCCATAGAAAAATAATTTTACATTTAGATTTTCCTAGAGTGAAACATACCAGCCATGCATTAATTTGGGATAACATCAAACCTATATAGACCTAACCCTGGCAGAGACTTTATTGGTTACTTGGTCTCTGCTAATCTCATATTGGCTCTAATCCCCGACAAGCCATTCTTCATTAATCTATGCACAAATAAACCTGCTTATACATGATTTCATAAATGAGGAGAAGAGAGTGGAGAATACTTTTCAGTTTAGAATGAAAATTAATTAATTTTCTTCAAGGAACTAATACCACTGCGAGGTCAACTTGCTCAAGAAAAGTGTTAAGGAAAGCCATTATTATCAGGAGGATGGTATTTTCTGTGTGATATCTAATCTTCTTGTCTCCTGATGCCTCATTGATAGGGTGGGTAGCAGGCATGAGCATGTGTCTCCATATATTGGGAGTGGTAAAGAACAAGGGAGAAGAAACACGTGCTTTATAATGCATCCTTCTGTGCCCTGTGATTCACCCAACAGGTCTGATAGGGTTTTTCATTGCCTTCGGCATCGCCATGGGGAAGATGGGAGAGCAGGCCAAGCTGATGGTGGACTTCTTCAACATTCTGAATGAGATTGTAATGAAGTTAGTGATCATGATCATGTGGTAAGTGGGCTTGTTCTTACTTCATTGTGGTGGGGGTTTGAGAAGGTCATGGGGTGCCCAGAAAATATGGGAGCCCTCCCAGCAGGAAAGAGCGGGTGGGTATGGACCAAACAAAGGACTCTCTGAAAAAGACTCTGAGAAGGGAATGAAAATTTTTTTTTTTAATTTTATTTTTGGAGCTTTTCCTAGAAAATGGGATGAAAAGTTAGCCTGTGGGCCAAATTTTATCTGTCATTTGTTTTTTATGGCCTGCAAGGTAAGAATGGTTTTTGTGTATTTATTTTGTGGGGAAAAACAATCAAAAGAGTAATAATATTCTATAACACATGGAAATTATATGAAATTCACATTCAGTGTCATAAATAAGGTTTTATTGGAACACAGCCACACCTATTTATTCACATATTGTTTAGGTTGCTATTGTGCTAAATAGCAGAGTTGAGTAGTTCTGATCATGACTGTGCAGCCTGCAAAGCCTGAAATATTTACTATTTGGCCCTTTCCATAAAAAGTTTGCTGATCCCTGCCCTGGACAGACCCCCGCCCCCCCCCCCCAAAATTACTGAGAGAGAGAGACAGACAGACAAGCTGGAAAAACCAGTCAGTAATATTGAAACTGAGCAGTATCAGGAAACTAAGAAGCCCATGGCATGACCCATTGCTCCAGTATTCTGGTGTTCAAAAGCAATGTGTCTTTGACCTAGTTATTCATGAGTCAGAAGGAAAAAGAGGCAGTTCTCAGACCATGCAGGCAAAAGTGAAATCACGGACATATATTAGAACTGTATGTAAGTGCTCTTAGAAATCTGGCTCCACGCTCTAGTTTTACAGAAGAGAAAACCGTGATCCAGACACGCTAAATCTTGATTCTTTAACACGATGATGATGATAATAAACACTATCATTTATTGATTTTCTTTTACCCATCAAGGGCTATGGGAGTTGCTTAGTACCTGTCAAATGTAATCCCAACAACCCTGCAAGGATGAATGATTATTCTCATTTTACAGAAAAAGCAACTGAGGGGTGAATTAACTTGCCTAAGATTACATAGCTAAGGAGAGCCAGAGTTCATACTGATATTAAAATCCTTAATGGGTAAGTGGGTGGGGGTGGGGGTATGTTTGTTTGTTCTTTGTCTTCCCCTGAGGACATGTTTAGAGGGAAAGGGAAATAGAGAAAGAGGGAAAGAAACATCGATTGCTTGCCTCCCGTATGCACTCCTACCAGGGACCAAACCTGCCACCCAGACATGTGCCCTGAGCAAGAATCGATCCTGCGATTCTTCTGTTTACAGGCTGATATGACAACCAACTGAGCCACACCAGCCAGGGCCAGGTGGAAGTGTTTTTATTTGAATCATTCAAGCAATATTGTCTCCACTTCATGTCATGTGTGTTTATGGTCTGTGGTTCTGAAATCTTGGGTAGCCCAGGAGATCATGAATATCCACCCCTTCACTAAGGAAGCTGTGCCATCCTTCTGTTACTGGAACCTTCTAGTTGTTGCATATCTGACAGATTTTTTACGTGTGTTTCTTTGAGACCCTCAGGGTGGTCCTGTATGCCTGACAAGAAGAAAAAAAGAAAAGCATTATCAGACCGAACCACATCTGTGTTCTATTTGCCACAGGAATTCTGGGTGACAAATTCCCCATCTTTTCATGTCCCAGTCCTACCCACCTTCATCCCTAACCTCCTTCTGGTCCTCTCCCCCTTCTGTGTGGTGATGTCCACTAAAATTCTACCTTCTTTCTCTCTTCTATTTTTCCCCCTTAGCCCCTACACCCACCTTACAGGTGCAAAAATCTGTTCTTTACTTTTTTTTTCATCTCCACTGACCCAAACACACTGATGTGCTTGGACTGAGTGGGCTAGCTAAAGACCCCATATCATGATGTTCTTTGTGATTTCATGAACCATATTTAATAGACCTGGCTTGTTCAGACCAGTGCTTTATTGTACTTTTAAAACATGGAAAAGATGCTAGTGAAATACTGTGGGGTTTTATTATTATTATTATTATTATTATTATTACACTGATTATTCAATTTCCCAGGCAATGCTAGATTTTTTGAATATTTCTTTTGTGTAAAAATTTAAAGTCACACAAAATGTGATGCTATAAAATTTTTTAAAAGTCTTTTCGATCCATTGTGACTTCACCAAGTGTTTAATAAATGGCAATACATAAAGCAGTATAGATCTCTTGTTTCCTAGAATTTCTAGCAGATTGAGCATCCTTGCTCTAAAAATGCAGTTCATGTCTTTGTATTATGATGCCAGTGATGTGGGCAGTGTATGAAAGCTCCTTCCTTCATCTGTACCAACGTCATTGCCCCTGAGACCTTCAGAGAAAGGGAATCGTTAGGAAATCAGATGAGTCATGGGATAAAATGCAGCCCTTCTTCTCCCAGGGATGGAAGGCAGTGCGGATGAAGAAGTTTCCTACTCACTGAAACCAGAACTCCTAAAGATACAGCATCATATCCCAGGAGATGAAGAGCAATTGTGAGTCAGGAATAAGACCTACAAAATGATTTCTGGCAGCTGTTTAGTTACCTCATCTAAGAGGGTGTTACATGACAATTCTACACATTAATTCCATTCTTTAGCTGCTGCGTTAGCATTTGATAATGAAGAGTGTGGGAAGGTTTTGGATAAACCAGCCAACCACTCTTCAGCTAACCCCTCAAAAGCTTAAAGAATCAGAGTTCTTGTGTATTCTTCTCTATGCGGTAGTAACAATAGTAATAATAGCAGATATAACATTGAGGAGGTTACTATTATTCTAATAATAATTATTAAATTATAGCTTAGAGTTAATAAATTCTTACTCTGTGCTCAATACTATTCTGATTCCTGGACTCCACTTATTTATTACTGAGAAGATAATGACTATTATTGTAGCCATTGTTAAGTCATAACTAAGACTCACCAAATTTCTGAATTAGGCTTACTACTATTCCAACTACTTTACATGCATTAACTCATTTATTTTTTATAATGATACCTAGCAAAAAGAGGTACTTTTGTTAGCCCCCTTTTCCAGATGAGAAAACTAAGCGCGGGTTGACTTGCCTGGTGTTGCGCAGCCTAAGCGACAGGAGCTGTGTGGCTGGTTGGATCCAGGCTGCTGCTGCTGAGGCTGGCTGTGGGATTTTAGACAAGTTAGACACACTCGAAACCCCACATCCCGATCCGTAAAATGGTTGCTGTGAGAATTAAGTGCAATTGCGACCACAGGTTGTGGAGCATTTCCTACATGCCGGGGCCTGTCCAAGCACTTCACGTGAACTAGCATTACTGTTGTTATATTGTGATGACCATGACTATCATCAATGCAATCCATAATCTTTGTTTCTGTCTGTTCCCTGTTCATGAATTCTTTAAGAAGCCAGCAAGACTCTCTGATTCTCAACACACACACACACACACACACACAAACACACACAGAAACCCTTAATTTTGGTGTGATTTTCATCTTCTCATTTTTTGCAAAGTTTTTAAAAATATTTTTTAAATCTTAAAACTTCAACAGAAAATGAAACTTTTAATAATCTCACCATGATAGAAACATAAAGCGAGAAGTGAAATCTCTGCTCACTCTTTCAATTCTCCCTCCCAGTTCAACCACCACCACCATTCACCCATCTATCCATCCATCCATCCATCCATCCATCCTTTCCCTCTGCAAATATTCCTTGAGCACCTCTTCAATGCCAATAACAATTTTAGGCACTGGTGATATAATGGTGAATAAGACAGAGAAAGATTCCTGCCCTCACAGAGCTTACATTCTATTGACAGGAGAGAGGGAAAAGTGAAAGGCAGCAAAGAAGAATTTAGATGGTAATTGGTGCTACAATGTCACTAGACAGGGGAGTGGGATAGAAAGTGATGGGGAGTAGAGGTAAGGAATGAACTCTCATGGTGGAGTGGGGGGTGTTGGGGGGGTTGTCAGGGACGGCTGTCTGGGAAAGTGACTTTCGGTTGAAGATCTGCAGAAGGAGAGGGAGGCAGATATATGAAGAACCAGGGGGAGAATTTTCCAGGGGGAACAAACAGCAAGTGAAATACTTTTGAGGATCAAAAGGAAGGTCCAGAATGGTTGGAATATGGTTGTTTGGTAAGAGAGGTCGGGGGGTCAGGGAGGTGGGGTGGAGTGGAGAGGTGGACAGCCTGCGGGGCCCTAAAGACCACTGTGAGAGTTGAGGTTTTATGTGTTTGCAAAAGGAAGTTGGAGGAAATGTGGGGGTCGGGGGAAGAGAGGTTAACAGCCTAGAGGCTCAATGAACTAACTTTTACTCTCTCTGGTGAAATATTTTAATTCACATATGCTAACTCTCAGCAACAGTCATTCCTGGGATAGCCAGAACACCTCCCTTAAGCAACTGGGCAAAATGGAAATTTGTGTTACTTCCTGAGCCTCAGTACAGACAATGCCTTGAAGTAATTGGAATGTATCTTTAACTCTTTAGTGACATAGTCCTTCGATTCTGAGTTATTTTGGGATCCATATCCTGAACTGGCAGACTAGCATTGCTATTGGAAATGTGTGGGAAAGAACCAGAGTGGCTTTATGGCAGGACTGAGAAAGTTTTTATTCACTGAAACCAAAACTTCTAAAAATTTAATTCTACTTACCTCCACCCCAAATGTCTGGCCCACTATCTGCCCTGTACCTGAAAGTCTTGACTTAATTTAGTGAGTTCAGACCAAAAAGGCCTTGAATAAATTGAGGCTAAAGTAAATGGCTTCCCAAAGTTGACCAAGTAATATCTGCATTACATCAGTTACAGATCAGATTTTATTCCTTGAAACAATGGTTTCCAAACACATCAGAATTACCTTGGGAAGTTGCTTAAAATATAAATGTCCTAAGGTCAGCTCTAGGAAATTCTAACTAGGTAGGTATGTGATGGGCCCAGGGAATCCATATTGTTACCAGGCAGACCAGGTGATTCTGAAGCAGGTGTCTACAAAGGCACAGAGACACTGACTGCGTTCTGAGTATGTCAAGTGCTGTGAATGAAATTGCATTTGTCGAGGAGAGGGCAGAAGTTAAGAGGGGCATCTTGGTGGGAACCATAGGATGACAAGGACTGAGGCACAAAGTGGGCAGAGGAAAGAATGAATAATGCAACAATAAGAAAAAAATTCTTCAGGGCATTCCTGGATGAATCAGTGGCTTTGAAAACAGTTCTCAGAGTTGAAGATACAACTCTGAGGGCTGCATGGACGCCATTCCCTGCCCCTAGTGCTATAGTCATTTCCTTCTAATTTGAAAACTGGTCCAACAATTCCTGGGCATCATCTGACTTCAGAACACTCAATGGAGCCCTCAGCCTCTTTATGCTCTTTTTTTTTTTTTTTTTTTTTTTTTTTTTTTTGTAGTTTTGATTGTTTGCTTCAGCTCAGAAGCTTTGAGTAGTGACATTGGACCCCGGGCTTGCTTTGCCCCTTTCTTTTCCATGGAGTGTCATTTTCAATGAGATAATTCATTCATATGGAAACCTAGGAACTGAAAGCTCCAGCTTCTGAGTGGAGGCTTAAGCTCTTGTTTTGAAAACAGGTGCAGGAAAGTAATGGCCCTAAAATAAATCATAGAACAAAGACTCCTTCCTTGTCCTAATTAATGCTCATTCTAGTTCTGGAGACCAAGGTGTTTGGGTCAGCTGGAGCCCTGCTTGCCACATTTATTTCCCCTAACACTCTACCTTCTTCTGGCCTTGGAATAACACTCTCCATTTACAGTCGGAACTTATGTTTCTCCCAGAAAGCGGAGTGCTCCGAGGTAACCTGTTACCTCTCTCTAATGCATTTGGCTCTGGACCAGCTGTGTTCTCCAGGGAGACTCTATAGATAGTCTTGCTTGGCCAAGAGCCTCGAAAACATTTTCTCTCCATTCTACAAATTGCTTGTCCCAGAAGAGCAGGGAAATTGGATGGCACCCCAAACAGCTTGTATTTGTGTTTTTCTGGACATCTTTAAAGGGCGATGGGTGCTTTGGTAAGAATTAATCTCTTGGTTTATGAAGATAAATGCTTGTTGGCTTTATGAGAAGGTACGTTTTGCTCCATTATTTACAATCCCAGGAACGAAGAGCTGGCCCCTGAGACTGCCCCACTGATCTATGAGCTGTTGTGACTGCAGACACCCCAGGAGAATGTGAAGTGGCAGGAAAGCCAAGGGTTTAAGGACATGACTCCCTGAGGCCTGTGGAAACAGCCGTGAAACACGGCAGCCTCCACCCTTGGGAAAGGAGAAGTGCAGCTACAGGCAGAAGCTCATTAGGGATAAGGGCAGCAGCTATGCTGATGTTTTGTTTTATTTTGTTTTGTGTAAGCTTTTATTTATTTATTTAGTTTTAGAGAGAGGGGAATAGAGGGAGAAAGAGAGAAACATTCATGTGAAAGAGAAACATCAATCGGCTGCCTCTTGCACACACCTGTCCGGGGACTGAGACCACCACCCAGGCATGTGCCCAGACTGGCAATCCAACCTGTGACCTTTAGCTTTGTGGGAAGACACCCAACCCACTGAGCCACAACAGTCAGGGCTATGCTTATGTTTTAACTAATTCGTGTCAGTTACAAATTGCCTCTCTCAGAAGAAGGTTCCTCTTGAGAAAATATTTTGTTGGTGAAAACATCCCCAATTGGGTGGCAGGAGCCTGTGAGATGTTTTAGAAAGCCCCATTCACTCAAACTGGACTTGTGAAGCATGGGTGGTGAGAGGCGGAGGTGTATGTAGGAAAACAGAGCATACACGAATTACTTTGTCAGGAGTGTGAGAAGGAATGGTTCTAGCAGGGACGGGGGAGAGATCATTGACAGTGCATACAGTGTGTTCAAAATGTAATCCTCACAGCAACCCCGAGAGGTTGGAGGAGGCCTCAACTTGCACAACTGTAAAATGGGAATGAGTCACTAACCAAGGTCAAACAGCTGGTAAGTGGCTAGATGAGCTCCATGTTTTATGTAATTTTGTATATGACTCTCAGCTACTCCACACAGCTTTCCTTTAGCCTGGGAAGAGCTTGCTCTGGGCACCATTACAAAAAAAAAAAGAAAGAAAGAAAGAGAGAGAGAGAGAGAGAGAGAGAGAGAGAGAGAGAGAGAGAGAGAGAGAGAGAGAGAGAGAGAAAGAAAGAAAGACCCAAAACCAAACAAACAAAAAGAACCCCTACCAAATCTAGCATAGGCGCCCACTTCCATTCCTGACTCCCTTAGTCTGGTGGAAAGCCTTGCCCCAGGATTTCATTTTCCTCACATTTTTCTCTCATAAGTCTTAATAAGCTATCCGGCTTCCCGTGAACATATTCATTTCAATCAGATAGTGTTGCAGGCTGAACAAGTTAAGCTCCAACACCACCAGATTGGGCAATAAAAAAAAGGGATATTGCCAATAATGTAAAAAACACACTCAAGATGAGTGAGAACGTGGTTAGCTTGCTCAAGAGGGAGGAAACAGTAAATTGTTACCAAGCGCTCTATAAAATAATAGTAACACAGAAATTAAAATAAGTTTATGTAGCATAAGTTGGTGCAGGGTAAATCGTCTGCTTATCTACAGAGAACTGTGATTGCTCATTAAAGGGAAGTGGTTTGGCCTGGTGGGGAAAAACGTAGTCATGGAGTTGTTCTCATATTAACTTTCCGCTTTCATGCTCTTGGGCCAGTGTTTTAACTTTGTCCAACTTCAATGTCTTTGTTTGCCAACTAGAAATAATGATACCTAGATGTCAGGATTGTGGTAAGAATTAAATGAGGCAACATGTGTGGAGTGCTCCCTTAGAGAGCCAGCATTATTGTTACAGTAAGTATGGAAAGACATACCTTCAGACTTAGAAGTGATAAAACCACATTTCTCTAAATGTATTGTTTGGCTCAGATGGCTTTTTTGTTTCATGTTCTCTCTCTTAAATATATTTTCTATCTTCCAAGGCAAAAACAAAGCAGATCTACAAACACCAGTTTATAGTCTCTCGAAATGCTAATGATGTTTCTGAGAAACTGAAGATTTGTTCCCAATTTTATTTCTTTTTAAAAAGTTTTTATTTATTTATTTTGAGGGGGATGGGGAAGAGAAAGACAGAAACATCAAACAGTTTCCTCTCTAATGTGCCCTGACAAGGAATTGAACCTGCAACCCAAGCATGTGCCCTGACCAGGTATCAAATTGGTGACCCTTCACTTTGTAGGATAATGTCCAACAGACTGAGCTACACTGGTCAGGGCTGCTCCCAATTTTCAAGGAAGGAGTTGTAGAAAGGCAAATCAAACAAGATTCTCAAAGCTATAACCTGTGGGTCTCTCAACTTTAAGTTTGGTGCTTACCTAAGAGATGGTAAAGCTTGTCTCTGCTATTCCTAAAAATCACCTGAGCAACCAAGGTTGCCTTTGGATTTTTTTTTTTTTTTTTTTTTTTTAATCAGAGCAGAAGCCATCAAATTCATGGACCAGATTTCAGGTAATGCAGTTAATCTGAAGTCATATGTAACATCCACTGAATCTCATGGCCCTCTTCCAGCAAAACTCTGAACAAATTTCTTCAGTGTTTTTTCTCTTTCATGTTTTCCAGGTACTCTCCCCTGGGTATCGCCTGTTTAATCTGTGGGAAGATCATCGCCATCAAGGACTTAGAAGTGGTTGCCCGGCAACTGGGGATGTACATGGTCACTGTGATTGTGGGCCTCATCATCCATGGGGGCATCTTTCTCCCCTTGATTTATTTTCTGGTGACCAGGAAAAACCCTTTCTCCTTTTTTGCTGGCATATTCCAAGCTTGGATCACTGCCCTGGGCACCGCTTCCAGGTAGAGAATGCAGAAATCACCTTTCTGTCTCTCTGCTCACTGTTGTACCCTCTTGGCCACTGTCTTGTTTTCAAAAACCTCCCCATCACAAAGTTCAGTGAGGACACTTTTTATATCTTATTAAAATATTTTTGAAAAAGGTGAACACTTTGTATTTTGGGCTCCTTCTAGAAACTTCTGAGCTTTCTGATGAGCATTTTTGCTGGAAGGCAACTGTGTGGGAAATATGACCTCACATTAAATTTCTCAGATGAATGCATGTTCTTAATCTACATGCCCACTTTGCCCTGTGTAGCATTTAGTTATTAGCTTTTACTGTTTTCCAAAAGAGTATAACAGGATGTGATTCTATTTAAGAAGTTCTCCCACCTGTGATTTGAAAAATGCTATCCCCAAATATCAGTCTTTTGGAGTAATTTTTCAAAAATAGGAGAACAAGCTTTTATAGGGTAAATGGTATGTTGGTGAGGTTTTTTCAAACAAACCAGAAATCAGTTAAGTGTTTGGCCTCTGCGTGAACCTCTTAACGGGCCATCATGCCCCACCGATTTTAAAAAAATCAGGCCGCCATTGATTTGACTTGATCTCGAGTGAGAGTTCCCTTTCCATCACCTAGTTCAAGCACCTTAGAAACCAATGAGGACTCCAGAGATACTCAGAGAAAACAAGGTTTTAAAATATCATCTTGGATTGAATTTCGCAAAACAAGCAAACAAGAACAAGTACATAAGAAATGCCTGGCAGTTCATTCTTTCAGACTGCAATAGTTGTTTGTATTTCCTTGGGTCACAGAGTAAGACTGAGGTCATACGGCAAGTGGCAGGGAGGCAAGCAAACCCATAGCTCAGTGTTATCTCTGGAGGCGCAAGCCGGCAGGTCTTTGTTGCAGAGCCTGTGACTGTGCACTGCCAGTGAGGTGGCCGCTGCATGACACAGGGAGACTGCTGTCTCAAGGCGATTAGACTGGCAGTCAGGTTTTCCTTAAGTGACTTAACAGGCAAATGGTGGTGACTGTCAGGGAAGCCAAATTATATTTCCATCTTGCAAATCAATGAGAATTCAGGACCAGTCGGATGTGGGGTTTCAGAAAACATCTGAAATATATATAATCCTGGGGATCTAGAGTCTGCATTCAGTTTCCTAAGGTGAAGGGAACCACTCCAAAATCTGCTTTTTTGGGGGAGGGGGGCTGTACATTTCTTATGGCTAAGTATCTCTATCCATAAAGATCCTCTGTCTTTGTAGAAAAAGTAAATCTTTTTTTTTCCTCTTCAAACATAAAAACAATGATGTTTAGTTTTATTTTTGTTTTCTGGTTATGAGCACGTGGTATTTATTACTCATTGTGAAAAAGTTCAGACAGTGAATGAAGTTTTGAAGAAGATAATGAACACCAGCAGTGATTCCACGTCCCAGGGATAATTGGTAGTGGGCAACCTTTTAGTTAATGTTTACAAGTTACACATTTTTACAGTTCTTACTATAAATAGGGTAAGCTGCTATATTTCACTGGTCAACATACCATAAAAGTTATATCTATCAGTAGAGAGCTTTCCACTGTTTTAAAAACTGCATAACAGTACTCTGTATGTACACAGTACAGTCCCCATCCCCACCTCATGATGTACTCTTAAGGCAAATCTGTTAAACAGGACTGTGACAAGCAGCCTTGTAAATACATCTCTGCAAGGCTGTCTGATGACCCCCTCAGGATAACTTTCTGGAAGTAGAATTTCTGAGTCTAATGGTAAGCACATTGCTTTTTAAAAACATATCACCAGATTGCTATTCAGGAAAACGTATTAGTTTAAGTCCCTCTACATGGGTGTGAGACATTGCCTTTCACCACCTACTCACTGGCACTGGCTGTTATCAGTTACTTTAATTCTTTCCAGTCTTATTGTGAAAAGTGATCTCATTGAACTTGAATTTCTTTGATTATGATTGAGAGGAAACATCATTTTGTGTTCTTATTAAGCATCCTGCCCTCTCCTCCCCAACTCCGCATACTGTTTGTGATCTTAATTTCCTGTTGGGGTATTCATCATTTCTTGATTGGTTTTCAACTTTCTTCATGTATCAGAATATTAACTCATGTGTCAGATGTTGCAAGCGAAGTCCCTCTCTACATGTGTCTTAAAAATTTACGGTACTTTTTCCCAATAGTAGTTTTTAATTTGTACGTTGTTATAGCTGTCAGTATTTTCCTTTAGTATTTAGTATTTGCTCAGGAACATCACCACAAAAGGTTATAAAATATTACTTTATATTTTGTTCTAAAACATGTATGGTTTTGATCTTTAAACTATTTCAAAAATATTGTTATTATCCTTTCTTTGAATAACTAGACAATTATTCCAGTACCTTTATAAGACAAGGTAAATGAGACAAATGACTGGGTTATTTGGCCAAAACCACACAAATGTTAGATTCATTTTTCCTCCTTACCATGTATATCATTTGGAAAAAAAGAAAAAAGAAAGAAAGAAAGAAACCAATGTGGTTTTAATCTTCAGTTAAAATGTGGATGTGGGCTTTCTGAGACAAAAGAAACTTCTAAAAAAGTCAATGTGATAGGAATCCAGTAGTAAGAATTATCTTAGCCATCAAGGTCAGAGAGGTGGGAATACAAAGCCGCAGGACAGACAGCTAAATACCCTCTCACCTCCTTGGGCCTGAGTGGGTCTGTGGAGAGGGGTTGGCTTCCTTTTCTCAGTGGGCACAGAGGCTGGTGTCATGGGGGTGGATGGAGAGGGACTGGCTTGGGACACACCTCTCTGCTTCCCTCCAACTTCATGCTGTTGAAACTAATCTGGGCGAAAAATATCTCAAGTATCTGTTAGTTATTATTAGCAACATTTGAAGACTGACATATGGTCATTTAGGAAGGAGCCAAAAATCCAATGTCAGAATGTGGGAAGGACTAGTAAGAGTTAAAATGCTCAAATCTCAGTTTGCATTGGTTGGCTATACATGGATTTTTAAGACACAGCCTGTCCAATACAGAAATTGAGAATATTTTCATGCTATATTAATTATTTTTCCTAATCTGTTTAATTATCTAAGGATTCCTTTTGGGAAAATGAATGCAATAATACTAATTAACATTTTCTAGACTTCCCAGAAGTGTCCATAGATTCATGCCTTTGAGAATCCCGCTGCCAACCATAGCTGAGCTGCCATTTCAGACCAGTCATGGTGTCCTGGCAATCCTTAGATGGGGAAAGCACAGGGATGAGAGAAATAAAGGGACCCTAACTTCTCATTACAATAGCAAGGACAGCAAGCCAGGTATGCTGGCATCCCCATATATGAATGAAGTCATACCCCAGGATCTCTCCCTGGGCTTAGTAGATCTTAGTAATGAGAGGCCTCCAAACATTCATTTCTTCTCCCTACCTAAGACCAAACAGGGGGCCTGAGACAGACCTCTAAGCTGAAATCACAAAGAATGTTCCAGTCAGATGACTCTGACTTGCCTAGATTGTTATCCGTAGCTTGTGGATCAGTAGATTGATCAGATGCAGACTTAGGTGACCCTAATTGTAGAGCTTCCAATTCCTTGGTTCTAAGTAGGCCCTGGAATCTGAATTTCATGCAGCTTCTCAGAAGGTGGTGGCCCTCTCCCATTCTCTGAAAAACCAAGACATCAGTAGGTGTCTGTCCAGCTTGGCTGGAGCCCTAATTCTGATTAGTAGAAGGAAGAACTATGACTAAGGCTGTAAATGTGGGACAGAAACAAGTGCTTTCTGCTTTGGAGATTTGCATAGGAAAAAAAGAAAAAACAAAATAAGAGAATAGGCCACATAGCACTCCCATGGTGGTTTGTGTGTTTGGCATTACTTTCCTAGTTGCTTAAACTTTGAAGCCAATCCCACTCTCCTCCCATATACCTCTACCCACGTGGAAATAATATTCTGGCCTTCAGCAAACCTTATCCCTACAAGTCTCCTATTTTAGAGGACACATGAACATGCCAACTGTTCGGACCTTAAAGGCTGGGTCATGTGGTCACTGAATCCCCATCCCATGCCTGGGAGGAGTGGGACTGAAGTCACACCTTGTTGGATCTTTGATTGGCTACAAAGCACATGCTTTTCTGCTCTATATCATTGGAGAAACTGTAGAGTTGGCCATTTATCAGGGAATTGGACCTTCTGTAAGGGTCTCCAGTGGATTGTTAGAAGCTTGGGTTTAGGCTGAATGGTGCTAAACGTGTTAGTCCAGTGTTCTCAAAATTAGTAGGCCCAGCTCAGGGCAATTCCCAGGGATTGACGCAACCCATGTAGTCATCTTCTTGGAACCAGTGTTTCTAACACCAAATTATGGGTCATTCAAAAATTCCTCATTCCATTTCACTGTTGACAGCTGATTCTCTTCTGAGCCATTTTTTTTCTTGCATCCCAATTAATATGGGCAATTAGATGGGCTTCAATATCAAACCAAAGGAAAAAGAGAACTTGAAGCTCTGAGTAGATGTCAAAAATCAGAACCACCAAAAATATTTTTCTGCCTATTAACATCTTGAGATTGAATTTGAACCTCCAAATTACTGTTTTTAATTTTCCTCCAGACACTGCTTTTTTTGCATGTCACATTCCTCAACTGAAACAGAAGGACAAAAACTTGGTGCTAGCATTCCAGTTTCTTTGTTCTGATTCTCTACGGTGGAACTAACTGCTCTCCTCCCTCTCCCCCCACCTCCTCTCCCCCTCCCTCCTTCTCTCTGTTCCTTAGTGCTGGAACTTTGCCTGTTACCTTCCGTTGCCTGGAAGAAAATCTGGGGATTGATAAGCGTGTGACCAGATTTGTCCTCCCAGTTGGAGCAACCATTAACATGGACGGAACAGCCCTTTATGAAGCGGTGGCTGCCATCTTCATTGCTCAGATGAATGGTGTTGTCCTGGATGGAGGCCAGATTGTGACTGTGAGGTGAGGGGGTGGGGGCAATGAGGCCCTGAAACGACCTTTTACCTTATCCTCTTCCACACTAACTCCCTTTGACAGGGGCCGCTCGAATTTCAGTTCTCCTGGCAGAAGAAGGATGAAGGAAATAACAGGGAAGAGGAATTACTGGCAGTCTCAAAGGGAAAAGATTGTGACGGGAGGGAAGCAGGATCCTACCAATTCCTTCTGTTGGTGTGGCACATAGGAAGCTGCTTTGGGAACTTGATAGTATGTGAATTTTAACAACCCTGTGATGTTGCAAGGCAGCTGTTTCTATGCTCATTTAATAGGTGAGGAAGCGCAGGCTTCAAGGGTTGGTCGAGGGCTACATTGTTAGTGATGAGCCTGCAGGGCTGTATCTGAGGCCAATGTTATCTGACTCTGGATCCAGTTTTTGTTTCATTAACATATGCTCCCTTCAGCATTCCAGGGGGGTGATGGATGAAATGACGACATACTGGAAGGAAGAGATTCCACAATACAACATAAAACATTTTATTAAAAATAAATAGCAAATATTTCTGTTTTTCTAAAGCTTTTTTTTTTTTTTTTTACCATATGTATTCATCATTTTAAAAATTCAGAAAGAACTCTTTCCCAAGAGGTCGTTAAAAACACATGGCTTCTCATAAACCTAAAGATCATACCTACTTGCCTATATTAATTTATCTAATTGTCACAACTGCCCTATGAGGTATGTACTTGTCTTTGTCAGCTCAGGCTGCTATAATAAAATACCATAGACTGGATGGCTAAACAACAGACATTTATTTCTCATAGTTCTGGGGTCTGGGAAACCCAGGATCAAGATGCTGGCAGATTCAGCTCCTGATGAATACTCTTTTCCTGGTTTGCATGTAACCTGCTTCTTGCTGTTTGCTCACGTGACCTGTCCCTGATATATGCATGAAGACAACTGGCTCCCTTAAGTTTCCTTTCATAAGGGCACTAATTGCATCATAAGGGCTCTACCGTCATGAACTGATTACCTCCCCAAAGCCCATCACATTGGAGAGTGGAGCTTCAGCAAATGAATTTAAGGGGATACAACTCATTTCATAGCAGTACTATAGAGGACCCTCAGTTTCTTCATCTGTATAATGAGGACAAGAGAGGATTGAGAGCATTGTGCCTGGCACATAGTTGCCTGTCAGTAGATGTCAGCTACTAGTATTATTACTGTTATCGATAACTAAGTGAAATATAGAAAGAAGAATATGGCAGTGACATAGTGAGGGAAAACATGCTTCAGGTCAGAGTATCAAGCCTTCTAAATCATGTCCTAACAGACTGCATGTTAGACTGCCAGCCTTCCTTCCTTTAAAACTCAAGCAAAGATGATTTTCAGTCCCTGAATTCTTGGCCTCGAAGGCAACCACACTGCCCATCAAGTTCACACCATTAGATGGGAACGTAGAGATGGGAGAATGGACCAGTGACTGAGTGGTTGGGATTCATTAACTCAGAATTTTTAATGTGGGAAGGGATCGAAGTACATCAGGAATAGCATAGCACTGGAACCAAGTAGACAAGTGTTCAAATCCCAGCTGACCATGTTCAAGCTGTGTGACCCTACTTTTCTCCACCCACCCAATCCATGATTTCTTCATGGAAAACAGCTACTACCATATGAACCGTACAGAGCTAACCTGAGGTTCTGCTAATGTGTGTGCAGTATCTTGCACAGCATCCAAGAACCAGCCCTAGAGAAGTGAGCCAGGGGGACGAAGGACAGGGAAAGCAGCAAAGGAGAAAGGGATGGAGGGGAGACCACTCTCAGGGAGCCTCTGCAGGACTTAGAATTACACAGACATTCAGCCCAAGAGGACATGATGGAGGTGGAGGAACAGAGGGGGAACCAACTGCCAGGAAGCATGGTCTTTATAGGATTTGCCACACACACCAAGAGGTAACCAGACAATGTGGCCATAGTGCAAAGGGATGTGTAAGAATGACTCATAACAGAAGCAACTGGTGTTGTAAATAAAATGGTTGAGGCCAAGAGCGTTGGAACTTGGGAAGTTCCCCTTCCCTGGTGCTCTATCCATGTCAGGCAAATGGCTGAGGATTCCCACCTTCCACCCCTTGGGGCTCTAGGAAAGTTTTCATTGCAAAGCAGCATCACCCTTGTGGAGATTTTCTGATAAGAATACTAACTTTTACTGGGGGGGGGGGGGGTGCAATGCACCTGTCCACTTCTAAGTGCTTTTTATTTATTAGTTTCTAAGGTCCCCATTATTATCTCCCTTTTCACAGATAAGGAAATCTAAACACAAAGAGGTTAAGTTGTCCAAAGTCATGTGGGTAATAAGTGGCAGCCCTGGGATTTGAACCCAGGTCATTCAACTCCAGACCCTTCAATGATAATCGCAGCACACTGCTACTTCTGGTGACCTACATGGATCCAAGGAAACGAGTTCTCTAAACCCTGAAACCAGCTCCATATTTGTGGGGCAGGGGAAGAGCACAGATAGGTTCTGGAGATCCCACCTAGGGGTACTGGCTTTACTGTAACAGGCCTAAGTGTGGAAGGAGGTCAATATGGAAAAACAAAGCAACCTGCAAAATGTCCTGGGGTCTTCCTTTCCTCATAGATGAGATTGGATAAATTCAGATCCCTCCCAACTGAGAGAACCCAGGATTCAGCACTTAGTCACCCTGATGGTCTGGACTTTGATTACATCAGTTTAGGAACCTGATTCTTCATTTGGAACTGGAGGAGCTATTCTAGAAACTCTAGAATTATATTACTGCAAAGAAAGCAGCCCATCTTTTCTTTCCAGCACCCACAAAAGCAAGATGGGAATCTGTATTTTCAGAAGCCTCCTTCCATTTGGAAATGACAGCTTTTATAAATGGCATCTATAAAGGAAGAGAAAAAGTCACTGCCCTTTGCTAGACCACAGAGGCCCGTAGTGTTTCCACAGGGAGCATGAATCTTAGGTGAAACCCACTTCCAGAGATAACTTCAAAATGGTTCTGGGTGTGGTCTTGGTATTGCTTGGAATGAAAATGATGAGATGCTTCAAAAAGAAAACCTCCTGTTCTTTCATATCATTTCTTGGCACCCTGTCTGAATAATGGATTTTCCAGTCCATGATGAAACGTCCAACCATCTGAAGCTTAATGTCATTTGGAATCTGTTGATTTGTTCCCCTGATGTCCACTCAGTTGGGTCTGGATACTTGCTATTCTGAGTTCTCATGTTAACATTGGCATGTCCAAAAGTCTCTGGTGCTCACAGAGGCATAAAGGCGTAAACTCCCATGGGAGCATTGAGGGAAATTTGTTTTTCTTCTTTATTATTTCCTGACCTGCTTTTAGAGCCCCACTTACTTTATTTGAGCCCTGTGATATACTAGGTTACTTGAATATCAAGATGAGGGTAAGACTCTAATCCATGAATTTATAAGTTTTCACCATAGTTAAGCAGAATCCTAATAGATCCTAATTTCCTGGGTCTTGGTTCTCCATTTCTTGGGAAGGAAAAGGGAATTTATGACTGCTGGGAACATGAAAGCTTAAAATTGCCAGAGATGGTTTTGCCAAGGCCATTTTCTCTTCCCATGACCTGACCTTCTCTGTTCTCACAGCCTCACAGCCACGTTGGCGAGCGTCGGTGCAGCCAGTATCCCGAGTGCCGGGCTAGTCACCATGCTCCTCATTCTGACAGCCGTGGGCCTGCCGACGGAGGACATCAGCTTGCTGGTGGCTGTGGACTGGCTGCTGTAAGTGCTTGCAGATGGGTTCTGCCAGGGACGTGAGTGCTGCCTCCAGGGGCGGACAAGAAGCAAGGTTGCAGCCAAGATCTCAGCCAGGCCTCATTGCAACTCCCCCACTTCCTCCCTCCCACCTTTCCACCAACATTTACTGGGTGCCTGTTTGGGAACCAAAGAAGAAAATGGTAGAATCTTTGAGGGCCTCACAGTTGAGTAGAGAAACCAGATAAATTATAATATAAGTTTAGAAGCTTAGCAATAAGGAACCAACTAGTGATGCATGCAAAGGATCTCAAATCATTATGTTGAGTGAATAAAACATAAAGGAGTATATACTGTATGATTCCATTATATGAAGCTCTATGAAAGGCAATAAAATCTCTAGCAATTGAAAGAGACCAGTGGTTGCCTGAGGCCAGGGGTGGAGGCATGAGGATTAACGGGGAAGTAGCCCAAGGAAATCTTGAAGAGTAACAGAAGTGTTCTGTATGCACGGGTGTGCATAGGTGTCTACATTGGTCAAAACTTATCGAACCATGCATTTAAAATGGGTACATGTGTTGTGTGTAAATTACTGTTCAATAGAACAGATTAACAGATAGCACACACATAAAAGGGTAATGATACAGAGAGGTTCCATCCCTGTCTAGGATGGGAGGGTTGAGAGAGGAAGTCAGGAACCAATGAGAATGGCTGCTGAATTTGAGTGTTCACTATGTGCCAGCTATATTATACTGAGTGCTTTCCATACTTTACATCTTCCTCTGACGACTCCTGGAGGTTTAATGTGTTTACTCCCATTTTATGGAGGAGGAAACTGAAGTTTAGAGAAGTACTGTGACTTGAAAATGAACGGAAATTTGACCCTAGGTCTGCTTGGTTTTGATGGCCACTGCATTCATAATTATGACCATGCTTAAGCTTCTAAAGGCAGTGATAGCTGAGCTGAATCATAACGGGTAGGTAGAAGTTATCCAGGTATACAGAGGTAGAAGGGAAAACAGAACACCCCAGTCAAGACCAGCCTACGCAGAGATAGTGAGGCAACGTTGTGGGGGCCAATGAGTGGTTCAGTATCGTTGGAGCACAAAGTGTGAGGCAGCGAGTGGCACAAGGTGAGGCAAGATGTACAGCCTTCATCATGCAGAGACGCCTGAACTTGACTGTGTATACATAGCCCAGCTGCCTTTCCCGGGGAAGGACAATTCTCCTAGACTAGCCAGTCTCGCCAGATAGTCCCCGGTATGGAGGTTGGCATCGATCCCTGCTAAGGATGCACTCAGGCTCTGATGTTCTGTGAGATGCACACCGATGCCTCCCATCCAGTCTCGGAGCTACATGACAGGGCCTGCGGGGTACCACTGACTTCAATGTCAGAGGCACAGAGTGACAAGTGCTGGGAAAGGGGTCCATGGCCAAAGTACCCACACATTTTAAAAACTGTTTCATTTGCCAGTGGCAGTATTCCTGACATAGATTGGCACAGATTTTTAAGAACCTGAAGCCACATTTTATGGACTTGAGTTTCCCCAAGGCTAAAATAAGTTCCTTCCCTCTATATTTACCCTTCCAAAGAGAGAACCATGCACGTGGCTGAAGGGAAGAAGGACATCGGGGAAGGCTAGAAGATAGCCTGGTCTCTTACAACTTGCCTGCCATTGAGGTTTAGGTTAAAATGAGAAGGGACTCCCTGGATATAATGTCCTTAACTCAGGAGGGCTGTAAGGAACGTCATGAATCTTCCTGACTTGTTCTGTTGTCCCCAGAGAAATCCTCTGGAAATGGCTTTAGTGGGAAGGTAAGGAGCTCTGCTCATCTCTCTCAGGTGGGTAGTGGTGGTGGCAGGGGGCTTGTGCTGACCCCAATGTTTAACCTTTCTCATGACCTCTGCAGACAAGGCCGCCATGGGGCAGCCCGGATGTGACGGTGGGGTATGCTTGGAAGGATGGTGGGAGAATAGGATGAAGAAAACAAAGTAATGGGGTAGGATTTGATTGAGAAGGAAGACAAAAGGAAAGCAAAGACATTGGCAATTGTTTGAGGACACATGGTACGAGCTCAATAACTACATGCTGAAGTTAACCACAGAATTGCTGCATGATAACCAGGGGCCTTTCTACACAAGAAGAAAGACAGAAGAAGCTATTGAAATCCCGTCTACTTCTCCTTTGACTTTTGCTTACTGAGTCCTCTGCCTCTTTGCCTGTTGAGCCTCTCAAGCCTGTGTTGTCAGCAAGTGTCCCTCGCTGCTGTGACCATATTGCCTAGTCTTTTCTTAGGCTTGTTTCAGAGGCCCAAAATTCACTTTCAGATTCAGCTCTTAAAAATTATTATTATAAAGGCTGCCCCCCCCCCATTATAATGCAAGTGCCTTTGAGTGGAGAAGAATGCACAAATATTACTCAGAATGAAGAAAAGGAGCTGATGTTTGTGGGTACTTTAGTGTTCTTCACGTCTGTTAACAATTAATTCCTGAAGAGCCTTTAGAAGGGTCAAGTTTCTTGCCCCGGGCACAGGAAAGCTTGTGTGGCCAGGTTAGAGGCCTTCATGCCAGCCGGTACTGCTTCCTAGTTAGCACCAAGCAGGTCTAACCGTGGGAAGTTGGAGCAGAGAGGTCCAGAGTTGGAAGGGTTGGCAAAGACAGACCTGTTAGTGTCACCTCTGGTTCTACATGCTACCCAGAGGATTTTTGTTTGATCTGTTTTTTTTTTTTTTTTTCCTTCTCCCAGGATTAAAACAAAACAAAACAAAAATCCTAAGTGGGGACTAACAGAGTACACTCAAGGTCTCAGCCACTCTTAGAACTCAAGTCATCTGGGCCCAGGAGGTCAGCCATTGTGGACTGGTCTTCTTGGCAGTCATTCCCTTCCCTTGCTTGTTGGATGAGACTCAGATCGTGAAACATCCAAGACCCTGCCTACTTCTGACCTAAATGTTAGCAAATGGGATGGAAGGGCCGGGCCTCCCTGATCACCCCACATAGGCGCTTGCATGCTCACACTTGCAGAGAGAGCGTGGTGTCCTAACTCCGGGGCTGAAACGTGCTAGCAGAAGGGAGTTGGCTGAATAACAACAACAAAATGATGATGCATTAGGATTGACTATATTGATGACACCGTATATTAGAAAGCTCCATCCCGAGCTGGGCTGGAAGGGAAGGAGCAAATGGGGTTCTGAGGTCCGATCTCTGGTGATTAAGGGAAGGGAGGTGAAGAGGCAGGTGCCTTGGGTCTGAGCTCTACACTTATTCTCTGTAGGACTTCGGACAGGTTGCTTACACTCTGGACCTCAACCACATCATTTGTACAATGAGAACAATAACTTACAAGCTTGAAAGCAGAGTCTAGACCTGGTGTCCTTGAGTGCCCTTCTAGTTGTAAGACCTGGACTAAGATTCTGCAGGTGACTGATGTTTGTATACAAATAAGCATGAATGTTCATTTTAAGAAGAGAAGAGAAAGGGAGGGTAGAGGATCCTGGGAAAATGTGCATAGGGATCTGTAGCTAGGTCAGATCTGCTTTGAATTAGTAATGGTGCCACATTCTTTCCCACCAGCAAAAGGGGTTCTGGAAACAGTCTTGGTTGTGGACTCCATGGCTCTTGGGTGCCTGGTAGTATGTGAGTGGGGCAGGGGGATGATTTGAGATAGGGATACAGAGGGAGGCTGGTCATTTCCAGGGTAGAGTGGGATGTTTTTTCCTCTAGGCAAGATTTGTAAGCTTTCATAACTAGCAATTTTTCAACTTAAAACCAAACAAAGCCTGCGGTGACATTTAATATGCCACACTGTTTGCCAGCTGCTGGAGACCAGCCAGCCTCTTTACTGTCCGCCAAGCCCCGGACACTTTCCAAAGCACAGGCTGGCTCCTCTGTAAATGTCATGGTGAAAACCAAGAGTCTGGGCCCTGAAAGGTGCCAGAGTCCTAGGACACTGGATGGATAGGGCTGGTAAAACTAGAATTGTCCCCAGAGTCCAGGAAGCAATTTGTGTCAGGAATCCTTTACAGATATTTTTGAGAGCCCTTTCTGAAACCCCTCTCACTCTGAGGAAATAAGATGGAGTGAAAACTGGGAGCCAGTACCAGGGAGAAGTAATAAATACCCGGGTCTGACCACAGGTGGGAAAAGAAAAGCCAAAATAAAGTGAAAGCCAAGTGGATTGTTGGTCTATTTAACACACGAGACTGCTGGTGAGATGATTTCTGAGGACACATTTTCTAGTTTGGATTTAGTTGAAATGGCACTTAAAAGGAAGTCTGAAGTAACCCCCACTCTGCAGGGGGTACTTAGAAGCTCCCCCATGAGCATCCCTCCCTGGAGGAAATAGAGCAATGATTCTCAAACTTGAACATGGACCAAACTCTGGAGATTCAGAAGGGTGGGGGTGGGGACCAAGAGTTGGCATTTCTAACAGGTTCCCAGGTGATGCTGATGATGCAGTCCAGGGAACATCACTTCCAGAAGCAATGGCCTAGAAATGGGGAAGGGGGAGCAGGAGTTCTTGACCGTGCAGAGTTGAGCATCTCTATACTTTTTTGAGCACCAGTTGCCAGAGTTGATGGTTCATGCATCCATCCGTACAATGAAAATTGATGGAAGGGACTTGCGATATGAATAACTAATATTTAATGAGTGCTCCTTAAGGGTTAGACATTGTTCGAAGCACTTTATATGGACATGTTTGAAAGTCGCAGCAAGTTATGAGGCAGCTAATAGTATTATGCCCATTTTACAGTTGAGGAAACTGAGGCTCAGAGAGAAGTAACCTATCCCGGTTCGGGGGATATTGAATGACTAAACTGGAATTCAAACCCAAATGGTCAGGCTGTTGTTACTTGGCGGAGGTGGGGGGGAGGATTTCAGGTCTGCCAATTTGAGTTCTCATTTTTTTATTTAAGACACACACATGTACAAACATGCACAACTGATTTAATCCTTACTCTGCATCTGGTGGAAAAGAAAAGCCTATTCCTAAATTCACCATATCTCTGAAGATTCCAAAGGCTTATGTTGAAGATGTTTGCTTTGATTTCCCTCTTCCACTGAATTCTTTCCTACATCTTACCTCATCTCCAGTCTATGTCAACCTCAGCACGGAATGTGACCCTTTTCTGTTCATCCCTTCCCTCCACTCCCTTCAATGCCGTATAATTGCAGATCAGGGGGCTGGGGCTGTTCTGCACAGCAAAGTCATTCTTAATGTATCACAAGAGAACTATGTGCTCGTGGAAAGACAAGGGGAGGGGCAAAGTCTGGAAAGTTATAAGAGGAAAAAGAAAAATATCTCCCTTCACCTACAGTTGGATGTTGAAAGGGAGCATAATAGGCCACCCCAACATGTTTCAATTGACATGTGGATTATTTTGAGCTGAAGGCAATAAAGACCTAGGAGACTCAGGAAACTTTTTCCATTTCCCTTTAACTGCCTAAAAGAATTTAGAAAGGTGGCCTGTACTAGGAAGAGAGCTATTACCAGAGATAACTTATCTGCATGGCAGGGCAAACATCTGTTTACCAAACATCTGCTCTTCTCATCTTCCTATGAATCATCGTCCTTCTCTTTGAAGCCCCAGACCCCCCACCTCCACCCCTTCTCCTTAGCTCAGGATGGTGTATGAGCCTCAGCTACCTGACTGCTGGGAGTCTCATATTTTTATGGGGTTCCCACATGTACAGACTTAAATTTGTTTTTTTTTTTTTTTCCTGTTTATCTGTCTTATGTTCATTTAGCTATTAAAATGGCCAAAGAACCTAAAAGGGAATGAGGGACAATTTTTCCACCCCTACAATCTCAAGTCTTATTCCTCTGAGGTAATCATTGCTAATACTTTTAGGTAGCACAGAAGTAAAAGTTTAATAGTAGGCATTCCTTTTCTTGGAAAAAAAAAAAAAATCCCTACCCTGGGAATCCTGCCCTGCATGGGCTTAGTCCCAGCCTCAGCATCTTCCCACCTTGCTGAGCCTCCTTGCCTTCCTCCTCTGTGTCTTTCCCCAGCTCTCAGGACACCTCTCTCATGTTCACAGGCAAGGTAGCTTGGTTCTCTGTGTCTCCCTCTGCCTCCTTGTAGGTCTTGCCCAGACTCCTAACTTTTTACCACCAAAACATCCAACTGATGTTTGCTAAACAAAAACGACTTCTTTTTCTAGCATTAATCTGCCCTCTTAAACTAACAATCTATCCTCATGCCACCTCCCTCACAAACCTGCCTATCCCCTTTTCTCCCAGGCTGCCCACATCATAAAGAGATAAAACGTCGTAGCAAAACCTAAAAGAGTTTAGAGACTAATAGCAAGGACAGATGTGGTAAAAAGTCACAGCAGAATGTACTAGGTGCAAAAAAAGAATGTAGAGGAATGTATAAGACTTGGTAGAGGAATAAAAGAGGAAGCGATGGTGTGGCTCAGTGGATTGAGTATCGGCCAGCGAACCAAGTGTCGCTGGTTCGATTCCCAGTCAGGGCACATGTTTAGGTTGCACGTCAAGTCCCCAGATGAGGGCGCGAATGAGAGGCAACCACACAGTGATGTTTCTCTCCCTCTCTTTCTCCTTTCCTCTCTCTCTAAAAATAAATAAATAAACAAACAAATAAATAAATTATTTTTAAAAAGAGGAAGTGATACTCCTAATAATAATAACAACAATAGCAATGGTGATGAACAGCCAGGGTTGAACACACTGCTTGTGTCAGGCCTTTTATCTGAAGAGTTGGGCAGACGACCTCTCAGATAACAAGCGTTGAATACATATCAGCAATAATTTTATCTTCTTAACATGCTTGGAGGTGGATGTATGACTTCCCACATTTCACAAATGAGAAAGCTGAGTGGGAAAGGCTACATAACTTGCCCTGCTGGAGTCAGGATGGCAATCCAGGCTTGAATTCAAAGTCACACTCAGCCACTGCTTCCTGGGTTCCCCTTACCTACCCAAACTCATGTGCCTTTAGCCCTTGGATTCCCAGAATTGTACCAGCCTCTCAGGTCTGGGACTTCAGGTGACCCCTCTGCCACACTGGGCACCCTGCATTCTGAGAGGCAGGTATGATGGCTTATTGCTATGAATGTTAAGTTGAATCATATGAAATTGCCACTATTTGACATTTGGGGACTTATGGCAATTTCATATGGTTCAACCCAATAGAAGGAACCAGATGAATTCAGGGTGACCTTGCTTCTCCGGTTCCGTTCTTCTGTGAGAACCAGGAATTTTGGACAATTCCATCATCTTCCTGCTGGAGAGTTTAGATCAAGAGGTAGATAAGAGGGAGAGAGAGAGAGAGCACTTTGGCTTTTCTTCCAGGGAACCAGACCCACTGCCTCGGTGTGAAACAGCTGCAACCCCACTGTTTCTGGTGGCTCCAAAATCTGTCCTTGGCAATGAGTCCAATCCAATGAAACATTCTGCTCTCCTCTTTGCCTCCTTCTCACAGTCCTGGCACCCAGTGTCCAGACCCAAGGTTAGCATCCAACACTCTAAAATTCTTTCTATCAAGTAGCCTAAAAGCTCCTGAGGCCCGCAGGGTTTCCTAAATGGTCAGAGCTGGTTGTGAGAGAAAGTGAAAGTATTTGCCTGTGGAGAAATATTCCACGTGTGAACCATAAACTCCCATATCCTGCTTTTGGCCAGAGTCAGACTTCCCCAGAGTTGGTCAGATATTCCCCTTGTGGCCACAGAAACAAACCAAAAATTCTTTTACCTTCTGTCTCCCCCCAGGTACCATTCCTTCGCTTCACCTTCTCAGTCATCTTCTTGACTGAGTTGATTATACATAGTGTTTCCACGTCCTCGCCTCTTATTCAAGCTTCTGCCTGTGGCAAGCAGACCTCTCTCTCCACCTCTGTATTGAAAGTGCCCTTGCCAGTCAATGATGGCCTCTTGGTTGTTATAACCAAGAGACCCTTCTTTTTCTTATGTTACCTGAGTTCTAGGTAGTACTGGGCATTGTCCACCACACCCTTATTGTTGAAACATGCTTCTCCCAAACATTTCTACTTTCCTTTCACCTTTGCTGACTCTTATTCCTAAAGTGTTGTATGCTCTTCTCTCTCTACATCCTCTTCAAGGATTAAACTAAACACTCCAGTGACATCCATCCATGGCCTCTCTAGGTGTTGACTCCTGATTTGCTACCTGCAGCTCAGATGTCCCTCTTGATCTTCATTTAGTCCATACTCCCAACCTCTTGTGAGATATCTCCCTTCTGCTGGGTCAAGGCCTTCACACTCGCTGTGTTCAGGCTGACAACAGACTCTTTCCCACTCCAACCAGTTACACCCCATAGATACGGTAGCACTTTCCTCTGGCTGCCCAAACCAGAACCCTGAGGGAAATCTTTGACTCTTTTATCTTTTGTTCTCTATAACCAATCAGGCCTCTAGTCCTGTAATTCTGTCTCCTAAATCTCTCTCAGATTCATCTTGCTCCATATCCACCACCCCTTCACTAAGTGGATTTTGCTCTTTCTACCTTGCCTTTCTTTAGTCCATTCTTCATAATGGAACAAGTGTGATCTTTGTCTTCAGTGGCTCCTCATTACACTTGGGATCAAGTTCTAATTCCTGGACTGGGCTGATAAGGCCTTACATGATTTGGTCAGTTCTTACTTTCTGCCTCTCACTGTATTCATTAGCTAACCTGTATACTCCTGAAAGTGCCTACCTCCTAGATTTCACGTGTTATTTTTCTCTTCTCTCTAATTCATTGTCTCAGACTTATCTTTAGAACCTAACTCAAGATACTTCTACTCAAGCCTTTCCTGGGGCCCAAGGATGGATACATGTCCTACCTACAAAACCCCATAGCACCCAGCCCTTATTCCTATTAGAACATTTATCTCACTGTAGTGGGGGATACAGACAAACAAAGAGAGTCTGGGTTCTTAGGGAAAAGATAACATGGAAAGTGCCCTTGCTTGTTCTTTACTGCTTGGACACTTGGCATAATGCCCTGAATATACCAAGATGCTCATTACACATCTGTTGAATGAATGAATGAATGAACTAACAAAGAACTCAACAAGCATAGAATCTATGTTCTCTTTTTATTTCCACGTAGCCACTTTTATGCTTATGTGCCTCTGCAATCTTTAATGAGTACTTAAATCATGCCAAGTTGGGATTAGCCATATTCCATATTTCATGCTCAGGTGAAAAGTGATTTACTCAAGGTAAGAGAATCAAAATATCTGGATTAGAGTTTTAGTTCTAAATCCAGGGCCCTTTTTATCTTGATTTTGGTGTCAACCAAACATCAGTATGCTTTGATTCTACCCAACTATTCTCAAATTCAAAAAGATCTTACAGTATGGAAGAGATGTGAGCAGTGAGTGAATTTGGGGAAAGCTCACTCAGAAATCCTATTTCAAAAACTAATTCAGTGGTTGCTCAGGAGAGTAAGGGTTTGGTATCAAAGAAAGTCAGTTGTTTAGGAAACAGTAGTTTAAAAACTTGTATTAACATTTGAGCGGAAACAAATTTATTAATCTGAAAACATCATTGACACTTGAAGATAGTATTTTGTACTTTTGCCCACAGGATAGGGTATGAGTGATGGTTATCCTCCAAAGGGAAGGAACGTATACTAAGTATCAACTCTGGGACAGAAACTGGTTTTATCTCCTCCAAATCCTATAAAATAGGTATTGTGGTTGAGAAGTTACCCAGATCACACATTAGTAATTGGCTGAGCTAGATGCAAAAATCAGAGCTTAATGGCTCCCAGGTACTTTGTATTGTGTGGCATGTAGTGAATTCTGGAGTTACACTACCTGTGTTCAAATTTGGTTCTATGACTTTACTGGGATGTGTACCTTTGGGGACATACTTAATCTCTCTGGGCCTCAATGTTTTCATCTCTTAAATGTGGATGGCAGTACTTTTTATAGAGTTGTGGTGAGAATCAAATAAGGTAATATCTAGAAAGTACATTTCTATACATATTCTCATCATATCATCATCACCACCACCACCACCTTTGATTGTTCTTCTTGTCAATAATGCAGGTTCTTCCAGGCCATGAAATGAATGGGTACTCAGACCATTTCTCTTGAGGACTTTAGCACTCTTAAGAATTTAACAGTTGGTCGAGGGTGTTGGCTGTGCATTGTGAGGTGACTGGGGTGCAGGGGGAAAGGCAATGTTAGTTTTAATTGTTACAAAAAGATAAATTTTCTGTTATTAGAATTCACAGGTGGTTGTTCTTCCCTGTAGAATTCATAAATAACATAAGTGGAGGTAATCTTCAAAGTGGAGTCTTTTACGAAGAATTTAAATCAAGAATTGCCAGACATAGCTAGGAGTGCCTGGAGTCTGGGAACTATTTCTGAAATCTGGACTCATATTTCCCTCTAATCATTCCTTCCCTCCTCCTTCTTCTTTGATATTGTTTATTGGATGCTTACCCTTTATCAGACAATTTTCTAAGCAATTTATATACATTTTATCATTTAATCTTCAGACAAGCTTATGAGAGAAGTATGATATTATCTCCAACTGACAAACAGGGAAATCAAAGTTAAGCAACTTGCCCGAGATCAGGCAGAAGGAAAGGCAGAGCCAGAAATCAACAACCCTAGGTCTCTGGCTCTAGACCTTGACCTTTCAACCACCATCGTATTCTGCTTCCTCACTAAACATTTCTATTCTTTGTCCCTAGGGACAGGATGAGAACTTCAGTCAATGTTGTGGGTGATTCTTTTGGGGCTGGGATTGTCTATCACCTCTCCAAGTCTGAGCTGGATACCATTGACTCTCAGCACCAAGTACATGAAGATATTGAAATGACCAAGACTCAGTCCATTTATGATGACATGAAGAACCACAGGGAAAGCAACTCTAGTCAATGCGTCTATGCTGCACACAACTCTGTCATAGTAGATGAGTGCAAGGTACCTTTCCCATTCATGGATATCGAGACCTGTATATAATAGTGCATGCTCAATATCTTAAAATGAACACCAAAACCCTGCATGTATTATTGTCACATTTGTTTTTCTAAAAAATCATGTAACCCAAGCATCTGCGAGTCCAAGATCATCTAACTCTGTGTCTAACATGACTGGAAATCAACAGGTCTAACAGTGAAAGAGCCAATCAGTTGCTTCTTTCATCCATATGATGTAAAATGATCATTCTGATCCCCCCATCCACCCGCTCCACAAATTTGATTCATTTTCTTGAATATTTTGCCCAAGAATTTGCAGTCTCTAGAGTTTTGCTGGATTTCAGATTTTCTATTCATCAAGCGAAGCACCAAGAGAAATACCCAGAATCATTTGATTTTTTAGCAACCAGTATTTTTCTTTGCTGTGTATTATGTATCAGTCAAAAATGTGCTCACATAACTGTTCAGGTATCTTTGTCCTAATTACTTTTTGTAGGAATGTGAGCTCTGATCTAGCAGTCACTTTGCTCCAAGTCTGGGGAAATTTTTAAATAAAGGATAACTATCCTTCAGGACAATCATCCATAGATGTCTTCTAAAAAAAAAAAAAAATAAAAAAAAAAAATAAATAAAACCAAAAAAAAAAACCACTACATTTCACACTGCCTGGAAGCCCCATGTTCCTGAAGCAGGGATGTTGTGGACTCTTCCAAGTTGTTGAGTGCTGAGTCACCAAGCCTGATAGGCTCTTTCCAGCCTTCATTGTAACTAACTTGACATTGTCAAAGACAGAGTGTCATGACCAGAGTGAAGCAAACTTGGAGAAACCCAGCAGGTGAGCAGAGTCAACACTGGGAGTTGGGTTGCTGAAATGGTTCCAGGCAACATCTGAGAACAATGTGAACACAACACAGATTTTTGATACCTTTTTGAGTCCTGCTGACAAGATCTCATTTAATAGTTGATTTCTTTCTATGTTATTTCTGGATCATTCTAAATATACATGATGGCTTCTGCCAGGCAACTGAGGATGACATAGAAGAAATTCTCTTTACTGGACTGGAATTTAGGTCCAGAAGTCTAGTGGATCAACAACAGCCTTTTTCTCATTCTTCTATATCAGGTTCATGTGTGGGTGAGCCAAGCCTCTGATATAAGTTGGGGAGGGACCCCTTTGGGGAGAGACCCCCACCCATCAAGAGGCAATTGCATAAATTCATTGACTCAGTGAAAATAATTTAAATTATTAGAAATTCAGATGTACCTAAAGAGTATGCTCCATTCTTCTAGAAAGTTAGTATTTCTTGCATTTAAATAAGCGTGCTGGATTATTTCCCATTAAAATGTTAATTTGAGTCAAAAATGATCAGCATTCCCAAGGAATAGCTTTATGCTCTGTCATATTTACTAAGTATTTATTGTGTGCCTTTTGAGCTTCAGTTGAGCACCCCCATCTCATTCCTATGACCACCTATATTTTGATCATTCATCAAGTGTTTGTTGAATGGCCATTATCTGCAAAGCCCCGAATTAGGTATGGGAGAACAGGAAAATGAATGTATGATTTTGTGGTGGCAATAAGACTTGATCCCACATTACTGCCATGCAAGGAAACATAGTGGTATGAAAAAAAATAAAGTCACATGCACTTTAAAATTTTGCAATTATATAGAAGAACAACCCTAGTGGTTAATTGTCTCTGTTGTGACTCTTCTAGAGCATCTCAAGAGGCTTAACAATGTTATACAAGACATGTTTTGAAGAAGAAGGTATATAGGCACAAAGGTATCTTGAGATTTGAGACTTTTAGCATCTTGGCCCTATTCTTCAATTCAGGTAACCCTTTTTTGATGGACAGTTTCCTAGAGATAGTGGCTTAGTCTCTCTGCATACTTGACTACCCAACCAACCACCTGCAAAGTTGGTGAATTAGCATTTAGATGGTCAAATGGCGAAACTGAATGGGTCATGGAAAAGGTGAAATGGCCATATTGCTTTCATAACTCTTTCGGCTGTCTGCATTTCTTTAGTGAAGTGATTGGGTTCAGCCCAGTGAAGGCTAGTTGGTCCTTAGCCTTTGCTAGGTGAAGCAAATCAACTCTTCTCACTCTCGACACACTGAATTGACACTAATGTGAGGAGGCAGCCAGAAGTATGGAGATGAATTTGCACACTTTCCCAGAATAGCTGAATCACATCTATTCATGCCTTTGAATTTCCTTCTGGTCCTTCTCAGTCTCACTGTTTTAAAAACTGGGTGGGAGACACCAGTGCTTACTGGCAGTTCCCTCTCCATTTTTGCTTTTCTATTACCCAGGTGGTTGGAGCAGGAGGGGTGGAATGGATCAGGGAGTGGAGTCACAGATTGCTTTAACTCAGCCAGAAAAGGAAGCCAAAAAGCAGCTCTCCCAGCTACTTTTGAAACACAGCATCCAGCATTTTTACAAAAACCAAAAGAACAGCCCTGTCCCCCCAAGTGCTGTCTGGTTTTCCAAAGGCACCACACTGTGATTTATAATTTTGCACAGCTATGTATCTGGTTCATCACTGACAGCCAAATAGGCACATTCAAGGTCAGAGTGAACGGGCAGCTTCCTCCACACAGACAATTTGTTCCTTTCTGGAAGTCTCTCCTAACAGTTCACTGAAGGGGAAACAAATTTGCTGCAGCTCTGGTCAAAACTTTAACCACTTCGAGCATTGTTATATCACATTGGTCTCTCTGTTTTCAAATTATTGATGGTAGTTTGAAAGTTACACAATAGCTTTTTAATTTTAATTGTAGTAACTGCATGTGAGGTGGTCTTTGCTTGTTGCATGATCTTTCTAAAAAAAACTGGGGACCGGGTTATTGGGATTGGGGGAATGACTAGTTCTTATTTTCATTTGCTTGGTTCATGAGGGGCACTTGATTTTCTGTTCCCAGCATGTTATGTGTATTCATAATGCATGCATTTCACTTCCACTTGGGTAAGAAGGTCAGATTTCTTTCAAACATTGCTGCGTTTGTCGTGTCTCCATATTCTAATGCTTCCATAAATCCAGTCTCTCCATTATGTGGAATATCAGTCGTGGGTTTAAGTTTGCACATGACGTTGAGGACAGAGATGGAAGGTAAGCTAGGAACAATGTAGAAGTGGAGGGGAAAACCTCCCATTTCGTGAAAGGTTCAGTTTGCTTAGAGCCAGGAACACATCATACAGACAGTCCAGTGATTATATTTGATTACTAAATGTCTGCACTGAGGTAATTTAGATATCCATGTCCCTGGTCTCAGGCTTCACTCCCCCATTTTAATTTTTAAAGCCTGCATAGCTTATTTGGTATCCAGACCATCATGCTTTCTGATTTTAAAATTGAACATGTATAAAATTCTCCTGGCCTCCTTGCAACTGATCCTTTCACAGGCATGAGTTGAACTAGCTGCTTAGTTTGGGATGTTTTTATCTCTGTGGTTGTATGGAGTAGCACATGGGCACTATTGGCTAAAGACTGCAGTGTTGTGTGATGGGTCTATGGGTAGTTAGACATCCCCACAACCCTAAAAGCATAGTAGAAGTTGTCTCCCCAAATTTCCAAGTGTCTCCAGTTCCTCAGTACTATCCCCCAAGGCAAATAAGCATTTTTTTGATGTTCGTAAATCAGTGTTGAGAACTAAGACCAGCTCAAAATCCATTTGTGAGGAACCACATGGAGAACGAATATTGGAGTCGTGTAGTCGAACCTGGATCTCGTGCTCCTCCACATGACCCACGGGGTGCTTTTCTGGTTTGTGGCCTGTAAGCCGGGTGTTGATGATAATTATTTTCAGGTAACTCTGGCAGCCAACGGAAAGTCAGCAGACGGCAGTGTTGAGGAAGAACCTTGGAAACGTGAAAAATAAGGATATGACTCTCAGCAAGTTCTGAATAAAATCCCCAGCGTATCTTATGGTAAAAGAGGATATAAACAAGCTTTGTTTCAAAAGGAAAAAAAAAAATCGCATATATTTCTGTTTACTTAATCTGTTAGCCGAGGCTTAGAGGATTTGTTGTGAGTCAGTGATAGGCATGGTGCTGTGTCTTTGCCAAATAATGCTTCATAACCATCTAATTTTCTTACTTGTATTATTGTCGGAATGGATGCTGCTGGAGAAATCAGTTTGAATTGAAGACACATTCTTGCCAGCTTCCCTTTTCTCTCAAGATGCAAAACCGTGGATGCTCTTTTCCCAGGGGTCACAACTAGAACAGCGTGGGACACTCCAGGGACTTGGGATAATGAACATTATTTCTTCAAGTGTTCTCCATGCTTCACCTTGTTATGCATAAGAGATTCTGTTAGAAGCCTCTAGAAGTAGTTTTCCGTCAGTGTCTTGTAGAGTTTGCCCATGTGTTGATAAAAGCAAGTACCTGTCTTAGGGAACTGTGACAATTTATCTTCTGTGTGCTTTTTTAGCTAAATGTTTCAGAGAGTTGTAGTGGGACCCATACTCTTAAAGACAGATGGTTATGGAACCCATGAAGCCTCTGCTCTGTCCTACCTAGTCTGTGGACATTTGTTATTGAAATTTCAGAGTATGTTGCATACTTTGCTCTAAATTTGATAATGGATTAGAACGTAATTTGCATAGAACCACTGTATATATTGACAAAAGTAAGGGAGCAGATGGTCAACATACATTTTAACCAGATTCAAATATTCGAATTCATTTGCATTCATCTGTCATAGTGAAATCAAGAGAGACTATTCTGATCTCTGTTTCACTGTTTTACTCATAAAACTCTTGCTTGGTTTTCTAACAAAAAGACATTTTTGATCCTCAAGTTATTTCAGTCACATTCTCGGTAAACTAGAAGGCCTAACCAAGTTACTGTTCTTACACATGGGGGACAGTTGTATTGACTATGCCTCTTTTAATACTGCCTCCTGATAAAAGCAAAAGACTGTCATTTATCTAATGTGTGTTGTAGAAAGCTTTTTGTTATATCAAAGCACATAAAACCAATAACAGGACACAGTTGGAAGCAGAGCCAGTCTTCCTCCCCAGTCTCCTGTGTGGAAAGGAACAAAAAACAAACATATGTGCAAAATCCTGGAAAGGTTACATTCCTATGGCAAAGTCGAAGCAGCTTTGAATCATGAAGTGGGAACAAAGGACGGCCACACCACTTCACAGATGGAACCTTATTGAGGCTGTGAAAGTTGGGAGGAATAAATAATACAATTGGAGTAGCACTGTGCCTTGCATGCTGTAGACACCCAACGAATCCTGAATGATTGTGTAAGTTCAATTTTTCAATGTCTCTGTTATCGTTTTCTGTTGAATAACCCACAGTATTTTTCTAAGATTTCTGGCTTTGGGAGTTTGCTGAGGATTTGAACATGAATCATTGAGAAATAAATCACACTGGACCCTAAGGCATGTGTAGAACCTAGGTCTACCCATGGGAGTCAGGTGGTCATCTGAGGCCAGCAGATGGGTGCTAAGATATCCAGAAATAGTGACAGACTCTAAATTCTCTAAAGTGAGGATATTTATAGACACCATGTGCCCTTTCTTACCTACTCCTTATGACTTTTCCCTTCCAAGTCAGACACCTTTGGATCATACAAAAGACATGAGACTTCAGGTTTGTTTTTTCCTCTTAAACCCTAGTTATTTTGGATAAGGATCATTATTGAACAGTATTAAGCAGATTTTTGCTTTTAAAAACTGGCATTGGTCTTTACTTTCATTAGATGAACAGTTAACAGGGTGGCCAAGGATGTGCTCAAATGTAGTTGTGGAGAATGTATCCTTTGCATCAGATACTGTGGGTCAAGGGGAGAGTCCCTGGATTCAGCTGTGAAACTGTTAAGGATTGTCTGTAAGTGACACTCACAAGAGCTTTTCTGTGGTGAGGAGAAGGACCTAGGCAAGGCAGCTAGGAGCTTGTGGGGTTTGCTGTTCATGGCCAGCTTTGTACACATGTACATACTGACATGTTTCCTGAAGGAGTGGTCTAAGGATTGTCTTCCCAAGGCTGTGCCTAAATGTCTTCTCTGTTTTCTTTGTCTTCAGCTTTTTCCTAGTCACCCAGTTAGCTTATAAACATGTAAAGGGACAATGTGTTCAGAAGAAATAATGTGCACAGTTTAACAAAGAAAGTATTTCTGGTTTGAGACTGTATGCAATATAAAGTTCCATGAGAATATACTTAGGAGATCGTATTTAAATTGGGTTCAACAAATCGTATTAAAAATTCAAGACAAGCCTGACAATTCAGGATGTATGTAGAGCTGACATATGACTATGTCCTTTGATTTTTCTTTTTGTCTCATTTTTTTTTTCTCATGCCGTGTCCATTGGGGTTTTCCTTGCCCAGTGTATGTGCCATAAACAGAACACATAGATCCAGGGTATACCTCTAACACCTTTTTCTAAATAGGATATGTGTGATCTGCCAGTGATATACCTAGCTTTATATTAATAGCTTCAACACAGATATAAATGCTTATAATCAACCATTAATATTTGATGATGCATAAATGTTATATTTATTTACTGATATAGCAGGCCAGATACACACACTGCATTCTGAAAGGTCTATAAGTTGGTTTTGGCAACACCATTTTGTTATAGACTCATTCACTCTTTTTAGGAATCAGAATTATTTCGGAAGAAAACCAACCAAGCAGACTTGAATCCTTACTGATCTCATTTTTTCCCATGGGGAAACCCAAGGGGAATTATTATTAGATTACCTACTAACAATTCTATGAATCAAATCCAATGGCTTATCTCGTAACGTAAGGCTTTATCTGAGGTCTTTGAGGATGTGCTTCCCATGCAAAGGGCATCAGAGAATCAAGGCAATCATAGATCACACAGATGTAGGACTTCAGGTGATGATATCTGAACCAGATTCAATTTCTTACTTACTATTAAGTATAGAAACACAGCCCATAGTCTTGTTTCCTGCAGAAGTTAACTGTGTCTCATAAAAGACAAATATGTACTTCTCTTTTCCAACTATTAGTTAGCCTGGATGTCTACGAAAACCTAAAGCAAGGGTACCAAGATGCCTGCTCCTGGATTTAGGCTGGAAGCTGAGAAAGGCTTAGGGGAAATTCATTCAGTTCTTGGAGGAATGTACTCCTGGTAGATAACACCAGGAATCCCATGACCGATTGATTTGAGGGCCTCAGATAGTTTCTACTCATGCGTTGAGAAGTATGTCATTTTCTTGTGTGTTAAAAGTCAAGAAGCCCTTCTGGAGTTGGGTAAGTTATCTACTGGGTCCCCAAAAGGAAACCCAATCTTGCCATGTTTTTGCAAATACCACACTGTTCTCTCTGTGCTCCATAGCAAAAGTTAGGATACAACATTTCCCTTTTGTCAGAGTCAAGGCTTCTTTCTGTGCTCTGTTTTCCCAGGAACACAGCAGTAAATCCAAATAGCTACATACAAGCTCAGAGAGAATTATTCTAGTTCAGACTTTTGCTGAACAAGTCTCAACAGCTCCTGCCTGGTTTGATGACTAAAAGTGCTCAGCAGTTCCACACAGTGGAGGTAGCTTTTCTCACTTCACTGCTCTCAAACTCGTGGGGCCATGCACTTGTCTGGGTTGCTGCTTTTGCTTCGCTTATTCTCCAAATGAATTCATTCCAAGCCAAGAAAAGGACCAAATGGAAATTTTCAGTTATCATAATATTCGCTCTTTGAATAAGAGTAGTAGGACCTGGGAACCTGGGAAGATTAAGTTTATGTTAAGAGCCTGAAGTCATTCTGAAGTGAGAGTTCTGTAATTCTAGTTGTCAGAGGAGATCAATGGCCTCTGTATCTGTGCTAATACCTAGAAGGTAGGCTACTGAGGGCCAACAGGGCAGGCTTCGTTGTAGGCAGACTGCTTTCCTTGAGTGGGGTAAGTTCAAAGCTGCTTATGGTTTTCCCAAAAGAAAAGCCCAATTTCTCACTCTTTTCCCTTCTTTCTTCTAATTCTGCTTATCTTTGTTGCTGCTTAGGAGACAGTTTTGCAAACAACTACATGAGTGGGTGCAAGGGTTGGTTTTAGCATAGATGACAGGAGATCTTAACTGAATAGCATCTGATTTTAAGACACAACACAGCTAATTCAGATCATGACATAGAGATGGTGAGAAATAATGCAGTTGGGTAGAGGAAACACTTGACTTAGACTTTGCCAGTTGTCAGCTGTATAACTAACCTACACAAGTCACTTTATGCCCAAGCTTCTTTCCTTCCCATAGGTAAAGGGAAGGGGTTGGATTAAATGATTAAAACCAGCTTCTAGCCCTAAGACTTCATGATATTATGATCCCTGCTCTAATTTCTTCTTTCCTAAGAGGCTTATTACTATAAAATATTGCTTTATATTTTAAGCCAGAGGGGCCCACAATAATGACTAATCAATTTGGATTTTCCTCATTCCCTCTGGGAGAAATTAAATTCAAGCCTCTCTCTTTATTAATGTTTTACAAGCTTGGAAGATGGCCATGTTAATCCACCATTTTGTGTTTTGAGACACAAACAGACATCCTTTTATGAAACTGCTCTTTGCTTAAACTCACCATCCTAGTCGAAGTAGCGATTCAGCTCAGGGAAAAATGCTGCCAGGCTCACCCTGAGGGGACTGGGTATATTTACAGCCTCACTCAAGCTCTTGCATCCTTCCTGCTATAGCAACGGAGCCCACTCCAAATATCTCAAACCCACAATTTTCTCCAAACAGTCCTAATTGCCAACCCAGTATGGGAGTTGAGGAGCCTTTGGCAAATAAACTGAACAGTCTTATGAAATTCGGTGCAAGACTTACACAATAAGAGCAACCGTCTGTAAGTACCTCTCCCCTCCGCCCGCAGGCAGACATGCGCATCCATGCACAGCAGAGCCTGGGGCAAGTCCTTTCTCTGGAGAGACAGGGATATTTGATGGAATTCGTTTTCCAGTTTTCCTCGTGGTTTGTACCACATCGCAGGTAGAGAAGCTCCATCTGACAAGAAGAGAGTTGTGCTGGCTGTCCATGCCTTCTCTGATGCCTGAGGAGTTTCTAGGATTGATAGAATGCGTGGTCTGTCTGCAAGGTGTATGCTACCAGCCATGGCCTTTGAACAACCTGCTGTACTTTTTGTTTCTGCTGCAATGGGCCACTGCTTGCATCCTTCCCCTTTGTCTGAATTTTGCTAAATATGCAATAGGTTTGGTTTCTATTGTGTTGTGAGCACCTTTAGCACAGGAGAAGAATTCAGCTCTTTAGATTTGGGGGAACCAGACGTAAAACTAGGACTAAAAGGATTGGGTTATTAGTGCAGAAGACCTGATACAGAGCGACAAGAAAAAGACTATTTCTTAACTGACCCATATGTGAACCTATAGAAAAGCAAGCGAAGCCTCATACATTCTTATTTCATTCATTCTATTTCATATTCTGAATAATTACTGACCAGTTTTTTGCTATATCCAGCCTTGCTTCACCTTCCTACCTCCAGACCGACTGTCCATTTTGATATTTTTAAAAGTCCTTCTGATTGTTATATAGGGCCCTTCTGTGCTAGGAATAAAACCTGCTACTGTAACAGACCCCACTGCTTTGCAGAGTCAGCACTGGACCTAGAACATGGGTAGCAATAAGTCTCAACTTCCTGAGTGAGTGTTGGACCATAACAGCTCACTGCCACCCTCGTCATTGTCCCTCGTGGAGATGGGGATGGTGCAGTCAGAGCCGTGCTCCTTCTGGAGCTCTGTTTCTTCTCATGGCAACCACCGATCCTGGCTCACAAACAGCCAGTTGGCTTTGGTAGGAGAGAGATGCATACATGAGCCAAGGAAGTCAGGCACGTCTCTGAGGCTTCTCCCCATGGAGTGAATTCCCTGAGATGTATGATCAGAAAGTTGGCACTCTGGTTACTTAGTATTCCAGGAGAGGATACCCCCTGCCAGGAACCCATCCTTTGGCATCCAGATCTTTCCACACATCACCTTAACATGCTCCCTTCCCCTGCCCCTGGTGAACTTCAGCATTGTATCTCCAGGTTGCACAACACAGATCAGATTATCTGGTCACTATAGAGATTTGTATATATAAAAAAAATACTTTTGTGAGAATTTTTGTATATTCTTTTTCTATTTGTTTTCTACAGCTTGAGGAGAGAGCTGGCAAACTGTGAATCTAATTTGATCTTGCTGCCAGCAGATATATTTTGGCTTCCTGATAGGAATCTATGTAACCAGGGCCAGTATGTTGCCCTCTGATCAGTATTGCACCCCAAACTCACAAATTCCTCCAGCCCAATCTTACATTCTTTTAAAAACAAATCCCTGGCCTTCTTTGCTATTATTTATAAAGAGCGTGAGAAAATGTATTTATAGTCCTGGATATAATATGTTTAATATTGATTTAGCCTTTAATAATGTTACAGGTTTGTATCTATTCTTCATAAATCATAAAGAACTCAGTATAGACAGAATTCCTCTATTTAGTATCTATAATTTTGCAGACAGATATTTTCTTATGGTATTTTCTATATAACCACATATGTAGAAGTATAACCAATTAGAGCACAAGAAGTTTTTACAGCAATTTTGAGCTATCAGTTGTTTCCTGAGCATTCAGCCACATTTCAAAACTGTAAGAACCCAGTCCTTTGCAATGCAATGAACAAAATGACCATAAAGAACAAGGAGTCACTTAAATCTCTTAGCTGGTTAGGATATGCATGTTCACACTTAGTCTTTGCAACTCAAGGAATGGTGCTGATTTCTTATTTTTGACGCCAGGCCTTGTTTCTCCAGTTAAGCATTCAAATTGTACTTTTCTCCAAGATGATGGAAAATAAGGTGATCATAGTGGGATCATATCTATACCGGAATCTCCCATGCCTTCTTAACAACTTTTGTAAAAATTGGCTTAGGAAAATTTGAATAGCAGAGATTGAGGTTAGTGCTAGGAAGCAAATCTCAGGACAGTTGTGTCGCAGTTCATTCTTGCCAAGCAAATCGGTGATAAATGTCACATTGTTATGTGAATTGAGCACATATTTTTAGGACAAAAATGAAGCAATACTAGGGCTACAGGTGGGAGCTTAAAGTCACACTGAAATTGTTTAGAAACAGCCCAGGTAGATTCTGTCCTCAGGTGAATAACAATCTATGTAATTTCCTAAGGCAAATCTATAACCACTTCCAAGACAAGGGGGTCTTCCTTCCACCGTCCTACCTCCAGACCAAGTATCCATTCAGATATTTTTTAAAGTCCTTCTGATTGTTACATAGGGCTCTTCTGTGCTGAGAATAAAACCCCACTGCTTTGCAGGGTCAGCACTAGACCTAGAGCACATGTAGCAACAAGTCTCCATTTCCACTGGAGACAGCCCAGTTCCTTCCACCAAACACACTTTCTGGTATGGTTACAGGGCTAGTATTTTTGCCATGTTTTAAGACATAGTCAGTTACATAGAAAGTGTACTGGGATATATTTGAACTTGCTCCTCATTAAGCAAACAGATTAGAAGTTCCCTCAACTGGCAACGATTGTACCTGTGATTTCCAAGTACAGATAGCTGTCAAAGCATGAATTTCTTGTGTGTACACAGTAACACTTGGCTCACGCATGAAGAGCAGTGCCTATGCACTTGTGTAGCTATAATGTAGGTATCTATGTGTAATTTCAGTGAAATGGTGCATAGATATAATTTAATTTAAATGTTATTTTTGGCTGTTCATCTAAATATAGTAGACTTGTTGATTGGTGTTTTGAAAACCCTTGGTTTTCTTCTTAGATACCTAGTAGTGAATCAGTTCTCCTTTTTCTTAATGTGATTTGGGGATGTATATCAATGAAGAACTTATCTATGAATCCCTTGTACCGATGATTGAAGTTTGCACGCATCCAGCATCTTTGTAGATATGCAATTCAGAGCAAGGGTGAGTTAGATGTGGGCCATGATCCTCAGTGAAAGGTCATCTGCCATCTGTATAATGCATGGCGAAAGCAAATGTGGAACTTTTGATTGTCTAGGCTTAGCTAGGTTTAGAATGAGGACAATTATCTACAGCCCTCCTCTGCTTGGTAGATGGGGCTCAGAGAGACAAAAGGTTAGTCTATTTCTATGCATGTTAGCATCATATCCTTAGGTAAAGGTCTGCCTCTCTCATTGCCAAATACTGATCATGATGCTCATGATTTAAAGGTTCAGAAGAGCCTTGTCTCCCTTGGTTTCTTGAGTCAGGGTACAGGAAAGATATTTTCTGACTAGCTGCCATGCAGGCCAAACCCCACAAAAGCACAGTTCTGGCAGTAAACTGCACAGGTGTCTGTAGAAAGCTAGGGCACTAAAAGCACAAGAATGGTCAGTGTACACCTCTGGGGTTGTAGAAAGGCAATTGATAAAGCACAGATCCCATATATGTGAAGGGAGTATGAACTCTACCTAGTAGGCTCTGCGTACATGTTTTGAGTGATTGAAGATGAGATTAACTAATGCAATTATACACTTGCTGCCTAAAACATACATTCTGTCTAATTGTCACTAAATGGGATGTTGTGGGGTCAATAGTCCCTGTAACCCCTTCCTCCTCTGCAAGGACAGAGAAGAATGGCCATGTGTATTTGGAACTACTGAGTGCTCCTTTCTTTCCACGAGAGCAGTGAAGCCTCAGAGATCCCCAAAGGGCACAAAGTGCATTAATTTCCAGTGGCTTCTCTGATGATTGGAGTGAGGGGTCTATATATGGTGGACAGTCACCTTTCTCCTTGAAAATGCAGCTTCTTCAACCTCAGTCAAATTCAGGGTAAGAAACCTTATTGAAGGAAAGCTAGCCTTTGGGCAGGATTCTCTCTGAAGATTCTTATGTGTCCAGAATGAAAAATAAGAATTGTTTCCCTCATATTCACAATCCCCATTGGTCTAAAGTCATGTAGCATAGAGCATCTATAGCACATAGTGTTTAAAGACTAATGAACAAAGGTAAAAACTTCAACTAAATTTTGGGGTTGTTTCTTATATATGGTACTAGGAAATGCCTTGTTGGCAAAGCACATTTTGGGTAGTTGAGGTCTTTTGTTTTCACCTTTAGCTTTCTCAGCTTTCTTACATTGTGGACTGATTCCTGTAACATTTCATGTGTAAAATAACTGGATATTCTTTATATACTGGAAATAACCTGTGAATCCAAGATTTCACTAAGTGTTTTAACTTTTGTGTATATATCTCTCATCAATAAATGTGGATTTCAATTTCTCTTGGTGGCTGTCTGTCTTGCCTTCAATTCCCATTTTAAACTAGTGTTGGTTATCTAGTAAGGGCCTCCAGTATTCTTTTTGGAGAAAATTGAGGATTGAAAGCTGCAATGCCCAAATGAATGTTTCCTAGGAAGCCTAGATATATACTGGACTCACATCTTATGAGCTAAAAATAGTGATTGGACGAATATGATATATGATCGAAATGATCCCTGTGAATCAGCCATTATGGATGGACTGACCCTCAAATCTCAGCAACTTAAAACAACCAGGGTTTATTTTTACTTATGTGGCATGCCCATCATAAGTTGACAGAGGGACTCTGTTCTGTGCCATCCTCACTGAGAGAGTCTGAGAGAGATTTCATCTATATGCTTCTGCAGTTGCCGACTACAGGAAAAAGGGAACATGACAAATCTTACACTGACTCCCAATGTTACAAACCTCACTTCTTGTAGGGTGAGAGCAAGTCACATTGCTCTACCTGACTTCAAGGGAGCAGGGAAGTTCAGCTTTCCCAGGTGCCCAGGAAGAAAACTGGAAGTAGTTGGTTAATAGCTCTAATGACTATCAGCTTATAAAAATCTCTTCAATCATTCATAAAAGATATATTATCTTTCAGTAAGTCCAACACAGCAAGTCTTTCTCTAGGACTGGGGGAAAAAAAAATCATTGCTATGTAAGTAAGTGGCAAGCATTTAACATCATGTTGTAGAAAGAAAATGCATGGTGTTCAAAAGTAGGATCACACAGCATAATGAGATTCTCAGGTAAGAAAGATATATATACAGGGATGAAAACCCAATGAGAGAACAGCAGTGAGTTCTCTTTTTATCCTCCAGGGCACCCCAATATTGAAGAGAATGGCTTGGATTAGTTGAATTGTTCTCTCTCATTCTCCTTGTGGTTTGGGGAAGGAGGCAAATATTTGTTTTTAAATAAATAAAAAATATGGATGTGGTACATTACAATTCTTTTCACTAATGTCAGTAATGTATTTAAATTGTTGAAGAAAATTTACACTTCAACCCTGGTTGGTGTGGTTCAGTGAATTGAGTGCTGGCCTGTGAACCAAAGGGTCACAGGTTCGATTCCCAGTCAGGACACATGCCTGGGTTGTGGGCTAGGTCCCCAGTTAGGGGTGTGTGAGAAGCGGCTACACATTGATGTTTCTCTTCCTCTCTTTCTCCCTTCTTTCCCTGCTCTCTAAAAATAGATAAGTAAAATCTTCAAAAATGTTTTTAAAAACTTGACACTTCATTGAAAGGACACTTTTGTCCTTCCTTTGGATTCAAGTCTACATCACACACATGTTAAAAAATGTTATTAAAATCTTATTTACCGGAAATATGTCCATCAGTAAAAAGCCAGGCTGCTATTTTGTTTTATGGGAGCAAAAAGTCACAGATCAGAGCTGTGTTAAGCTTAACACTATAGTATGGATACAATCTGGTCAATGTCAACCACTCCTTCAAAAGAGGACACAGCTAAAGAGAAACTTGACTGCTTGCTTAGAGAGCGTGATCCCCATGTTCTAATTTCTTATCTTTTCTTCTAGAACAGAGATATTTATTCAATTCCACTGTCCCTGTGAAGGCCAGTTAAATATTGCTTTTACTTACCACTGCAAGAAAAACAATATCTTTTCATCGATGAGAATGGAAGGAGAAATTTGGAGTAAGAGTTATGAAAGAGGAGGTCTGATCTCTGCACAGCAAATGAAGAGATGAATAAGCATGGCCAAGTCCCTTTGCAATTTGGGATGAATATGTAAAATCCAAAGGTCTATTTTGGTCCCTGATCTGGGCAATCAGATTTTTTGCCTTCCAAATGTTATCTGGAAAAATCTAGTGTCTTCCAGGTAGGGGAAAAAGGGAAAATAGAGAACTCTAGTCATCGGTGATATACTCCTTTTGTAGCATGACCTGGCTCTCCTGGAATTCTCCAATGCCTTCTGTCATTTCCCACATGTTTTCCAGGCCCGGATTACATGCGGGTCACAGAGGGAGGAGCTGTGGAATTTCCAAATTGCCTTCATCTGTGTGAAAAGTTCAGCTGGATCCCCATTGCCCTTCTCCAGTTACTCACCCTCCTGATCCCAAAATTACCTCTCATTTTGTTGAAGAGGGTAGAGGTCATTCCAGACTGTAAGTCCAGAAAGGACCTCAGAGGGTAAATATGTGAAGTTTTGCCATGACTTTTTGCAGATGAGGAAATTGATACCCTGATTTAAAATGAATTCGAGTTAATGTAGGGGCAAAACAAGATCAAATCCTGGTTCTGTCTTTTTCCTAGCGATGGGCCATTGGATTGTATGGTTAGCCTTACTTTCCTCCTCTGTGGAATGGAGCTGGTCGTGCCTATGATATAGGGGGCTTGATGAGAGTACACCCATAAACTAGTGAGCACAGTACTTGGCTCGTATTAAGGCTTCAATCAATATGATCTGTCATCATCATCACTATGATCGCTCTTAGCGTTATGAATCACAACTTCTTAGTAACTCAGCTGGAAGAAGCCATGCTTCCTCTATCTCAGTTTGGCCTCTCTTTCAACCACGTCGCATGGACGCTAACATGTAACCCAGAGCTCAGCTGGCCTCCCCCAAAATCTGAGCTTTGTTGAGAGACCTCTCCTGACCCAGCCTGGGATAACGCTGCCTCTACTCCTGGAGAAGCTTCCTGGACACCATGAACCTGCACTATCTGGTGTTGCAGATGCCCCTCTACACTTTCCACTGTTACTTGCCAAGGCTCCAATTCTTGGCAGCAAGGAAAGACACTGGATTTCTTCAGGGGAAAAAAGTGAATCTCAGCCTGGCCAAAGCAGCCTCTCACCAGGATGGGAGGCTGAGCTGGCTCTCCCAAAGAGAAACAGGACATCCAGAAGTGAAGCAATCTTTTCTTTACTTGAAAAGTCCCCCGGGGAGTCCCCAGCTCACAGCGCTACATGTACTAGAAGAGACAAATGTCATGAGAAAGGCTATTTCTGTGGAATGTGCTCAATCCAGCAGAACCCTCCAGAGCTCCCTTAGCTGGGTCTATTCCCAGTAGCTTTCCTTCCCATCATCTCTTTCTCCTTTGCTCTTTTTTCACAAATGGCATTTGAATTCTCCCTCAACAGCTTTAAGAACAGAACTTGGAAGAAACTTTATGGAGCTTTTTTGCGGGAGAGTTTATCCATTTCTACCATCTCAAAATAGTGCCCCTTTACAGTTTTCAGCAGCATCAGGGCATGACATACATACATACATATATATGTGTGTATATATATATACACACACATATATATAATATTTTTAATGAGCAGTACACATTTATTATTATTCATGGATGGTCAAAAGACCTACAAGGCCTATTATTAGTAGTATAACCACACATATGAAATATCACTAATGACATGGACTGAAAAGGATAGTTTTTTATATATCTAAAAACTATAGACACATGATTAATAATAGCCATTGTTTTAGGTGCAAGCTCAAGTTTACATGATTTTTTTTTGAAAGAGTACTTTCAGGAAAGCCTATAAGGGCATGAGGGAAGTAGGCGGGGGGTGGGGGGGGAGGAAAAAGCTGAGCAAGAAGATAGTCTCAGGAAAAGTCTAAGTTTTAGTTGTCTGTGCTTGAGGAAAGGAAACTTGTCTTTGAGCATCCATTAAGTCAGGCCCTATGGGAGGGAGACATGCCTACCAGGATAAGGCAGGTCCTATCTGCAGAGAGCCATTCTCTAGAGAAGGGAGGAAGCTGAGAGTTATTAGTTGTCAATGCATCAGGAAGGGCAGTGATTTTCAACTGGTGTGCCACAAGAATTTTTAAAACATGCAATACCTGACTACTTAGTCAGGGGTACTGACCTCTTTTCCCTTAGATTTCCAAAAAAAAAAAAAAAAAAAGACAACAGTCAACACAATAGTCATTCAGTGTGAATGAATCAAAATTATGCCTTTTTTTTTTTTTTTTTGTCAGATTGGCAAAACAATATTTTTTGGTGTGTGGCAGAATTTTAGTAATTAGTTTATGTGCCATGAGATAAAAAAAAAAAAAAAAAGGTTGAAAATTGCTGAGTTAGGGGATGGGTGCACTAACCTGAGAAAGGGGGTCTGGGCAAAGAGCCAGCAAGCATCTAGGAAAGCTTTCATCCCACACGTGATCACCACGTGGCAGGTTCTTGTATACGTCATCAGGTCATTTAGTTCTCACAGCATTTCTGTGAGTTGGGTGTTATCATCCTCCCTGTTTTACAGAATCAGAAACATGCGCACCCAAGAAGAAGCTGGCCTGCAGATCTTTCTAGTTTCAATGCTGCCTACTATACTGGCTCTTTTTTTCCAGACAACCCAGGAGAGTGTATTGCATGTTATCAATTTTTCGTGGTGTTTGAACCTCTATGATGGGTGCAATATTCCTTGATGTCTACTCTTGAAGCCCCATTATGAATGAGATTAAGAACACTCAAAGAGAATTGGTCATCCCTGTCCTTCCATAAGATCCAGCATCACCTGTTTCGCAGCTTCCTGGAGTCATGAAACTCATGTTTGCTAAAGAGGAGATCTTAAAGGATACCTGGAGCCCCAAGGTGCACCTATAGTAATAGCTGACCCAGCTAGCTGGAACAGAGTATTCTTCTCTCTAAAGCATTTTCTAAATCAACAGGCCACTGAGTGTCATTTTGAGTGTCAATTTTGATCGACTGAGAGTGAAGGAGATTCTCAAGCACTATCTATGCTCACTAGGAAAAAAACCACAACTGATTATCAATGACTGAAAGGAAGAGGGAAGAGGGAGCAATTCATGTTTGTCTTATATCTGCTGTCCTTAAAGATATCAGGATGAATTGTTTGCAGTGACAAACCACACCCAAGTCTTCTTGGCCTCAGCAAGATAAGTTTATCATTGGCTCCTACCATAGTTCTACCACAGGTATGTAGAGGCCTTTCTGCTTAATGTAGTTACTCAGGGACTCTAGATGATAAACCAGCCGAGATCTTAAACAGGTCTGTTGCTATGCCAGGGGAGGAAAGAGTTCTAGGAAGGTTGGGATGGGAGAAGTTCAATGTCACCTCAGCTCACAACTCATTGGCCATAACTAGGCACATGGTCACACCCAACTTCAAGAGAGAGAATGAAATGCAACCCCACCATGTTCTCAGAATGGAGATTCAGAAACATTTGTTGAACAAAGCTAATAAATTACCATAGTCCACTTCTCTGGTCACCTAATGTTAATATTTGGTGCACTCTGTTCTCCCAGTGCAAAATGTACTCAGCAGCTTCCCAAGAGAAAGCACTCCAAAGCCTCCTACAGTCATGGCATCAAGCCCAAAGGCCGGGATCTCAGGGTGATGCATATGTTAAGTTCCTACGTGTGGTTCAGGTGTGGCTCCTGTTAGTCCATAAACCAATAAGCAGAAAACCCAAGTGTTCTGCAGCTCCTCCTCTCTCCTCCACCATCCGCATACATGCTCCACTGGTGAATTAGGACAGTTTAATCACCTTAAATACTCCCGTCTGGAACAAATGGAAGACTTACAAGTCACTGAGCTGTAATAACATTTCAGAAATCCTGGTGAGCAGACATTAGAAGCCCCCCCAATACTACAAACAAGGAAAATTGCCTGACTACATTCTATTCTGACTCCCTAGGAGGACTTCCCAATCCATTTCCCACCATGGCCCATTAGTCCACCCCCTAGAAAATCCTTCCTTTTCCATTAGGCTCCGTTGCTACACCTATGAAGAGAGCATTTGGGAATAACCTCTCCTGTAGTAACATCCTCTACTTTCTCCTCATAGAAAGTTAGGGTTTAAGGCTCCTTTAAAGTCTTAATCAGTCACAGGGTTTTCTAGTTACATCCTATGGCCTCTTTGGCCTCACAACTGTTAAAATTTTTGCTGTCTTTCATCTGTTTGACTCCAATCAGTTTCATATGTCAAGAGCCACAGTCACAGCCCTTCTAGAAATACCTCCCTTTCTCTTAGTTGGGGAAACCTTGAGTCAATCAGCCTTAAGGCAGAGAGCCATGTTCTTTGATATGTTTTTTCTGGCTTTTAGTGCATAAAGCATCTCTCATTTTATCTTTTATTGTTTAGGGTTGCAAAGCAGTTCCCTCTTCTAACTCTACAAGTGTTCACATTCTATAATCTCTCTTGCCCTCTGGGAAATAATGAAAATACTTGCAGTGGCAACTGCACCATTCCTCAGGGGCTCTGAGTGGCTATGGTGACAGAGCCTATCTGGGATCTGTGATGGGTATATAGCATGAGTGAGCAAGTAAACCTTTGTTATTGGGGCCACAGAGAATTTGTGGTTGTTGCTTCTGAAAACAACCTCCTGATATATTAGGCAAATTTATCTCCTGCTCTGGAGTTTCAGCACAGATGTTTCCTCTCTGTTGTAACCTCATTTAGAGACAAAATTAAACACTTTTTATGAGCCAGTAAATTTCTAATGACACCTATAGAAATGATGTGTGTTCTACTGTCCTGAAAAAGGGGAACTCAAAGACTTCCCAAGTCAGGTGGAAGAAAAGGCAACATAGATAAATGTAGTGGTGGCTGACGGAATGTAAGAGTTGTTTCTCTAAGATCAAGGCAAGAATGTTACAGAATCACACACAAAATTTTTCTGCACCAATTTCAAAACAATAAGAACAAAAAAGAATACCAAAGATTGATAGTGTAAACAGCAACTGGGACAACTTCAAGCATTCCAACATTCACATCATAGGGGTGCCAGAAGAGAAAGAGCAAAAAATTGGAAATCTACTTGAAAAAATAATGAAAGAAAACTTACCTAATTTGGTGAAGGAAATAGACATGGAAGTCCAGGAAGAACAGAGAGTCCCAAACAAGATGGATGTAAAGAGGGCCCACTCCAAGACACATCATAATTAATGCTGAAGGTTAGAGATAAAAAGGGAATCTTAAAAGCAGCAAGGGAAAAGAAGTTAGTTACCTACAGGGGAGTTTCCATGAGACTATCAGCTGATTTCTCAAAAGAAACTTTGCAGGCTAGAAGGGATTGGCAAGAAATATTCAAAGTCACGAAAAGCACGGACCTACAACCAAAATTGCTCTATCCAGCAAAGCTATCATTTAGAATTGAAGGGCAGATAAAGACCTTCCCAGACAAGAAAAACTAAAGGAGTTCATCATCACTAAAGTATTATTATATGAAATGTTAAAGGGACTTATTTAAGAAAAAGAAGCTCAAAACTATGAACAATAAAATGGCAAAAATACATATCTATCAACAAACAAATCTAAAAAACAAACTAAGCAAATAAGAACAGAGACAGAATCATGGATACAGAGAGCATTTGATGGTTGCCAGATGTGTGTGGGGTGTGTGTGGGGGGAAATTGGTGAGGAGGTGAGGGGTTTAAGAAGTACAGATGGGTAGTTACAGAATAGCCATGGGATGTAAAGTACAGTAAAGGAAATGGAGAAGCCCAAGAAATTATACACATGACCCATGGACATGAACAATGGTGGAGGAATTGCCTGAGGGAGAGGGGGTTGCTGTGTGAAGGGGAGCAAAGAGGAAAAGTTGGGACAACTGTAACAGCATAACCAATAAAATATAATTTTAACAAAGTGAAATTTTTAAAAACCTGCTGTGTTGTTGGAAGCTAAAATGATGTTTTGATTGATAAAAATGACCAAAAACTAATGTTACACCTTTGTTTTTGCCCTGAAGGAATGGGTCTCTAGCTATGCTCTGAAGAGATGAAGTCAGGAAGATGGGCTTGCCTCTTTCTCCAGATGGATTCCTGCTGTGGGGAAATGCTCCCACTGCCTAGTGGGGCACATAGAGAGAGCTATTGTTCAACATTTATTGAGCATTTATTAGGTGCCAGACACTGGTCTATGTATACCTTCAGTCATATTCTCGCAATGAAATGACTATGGCATAGGTTACTTTATTAACCCCTTTTCACAGATGAAAAAGCTGAGGCCCAAATATGATAAGATGCCCTCAGGCATAATGTCTACTCAGTAAGTAATAGTCAGGGAGGAAAGGATACCCCTTTTTTATAGTTCTCTTCAATATTTGGAGGCTGAAAGGTGGGTTAATTTTGAAGGACGTTGCCATCACAGCTTCCATACTCAAGCTCTGCCACTGGACACAGCTACCACATTCCTACAGCTGGGAAACTCTCATCCCTTCTCGCTTCTCTGTGTGCCATTTGCTCCAGGTTCAAAGGCCTGGGCACAAGGGTCCATTTGGCCACGTTCGTCCAGCTCAAGCCTAAGTCATGCTATCGCGTTCCTCACTCTCTGATCAGTTGCTGCCTCTGACAAAGGCATCCCTAGGGGGCTGCTGGACCTCCTCTCAGAGACACTCACTCTGCACACACTCTGGGTTACAGCTTCCAACACCAGCTAAACCGGGAACCCCTCTGCTTTCTGTCTTCCAAAATTGGTTGCAATCACTTTCTCTGCTGAAGTGCCTTTTTTCCTGCCTTTGCTATTTGTGAGTTTATACTCTTTCAATATGTTTACTATCATGTGAGTAAGTCTTAGGAAGGAAAATTGGCTTAATGGAGAGTCTCAAATGGAACACCAGTGCACACCACACCCCTTCCAACTGGCAGTGCCAGGCCAGTGCTTAGCTACTCTGCGTACAGCCCCTGCTTATAGACAGCATTGCATAAGAAACTCATGTGCACCAGTGCTCCACTAGCTAGCGATGTCCACTTTGACAACTTGGTGGCATTCTGCTGTTTAGCAGCTGGCCTTGGGAATATAGTCCCAGCTTCATCCCAGGTTATGACTTGGATTGGAAGTAACCAGGCATCATATTCCCATTCAAATACTTTAAAAAAAACCTCCAAAATACAACCAATGAATTAGGTTCCTCTTTTTCTGCCACGTAAGATGTGGCTCTTGCTATGATTCATCTGTGTGTGATTGAGCACCTACTATGCACCAGACATTCTTCCAGGTGTAGAGGACGCTGCAGGGAGAATGAAGCTTATTATGAAGTTTGTATATATAGCTACTGATTATTTGAAAGCCTTACACAATTCTAAGAATGGAGTGGGGAGTGGGAGACCAGACATAGTAAACTTGACCTAACTTCCTTATCGCCAAACCATATAAGCTGGTGTGTGGGTATGGGCAAGGATGTGGGGTGAGAGGAGAGAGAGAGAGAGAGAGAGAAAGAGAGAGAGAGAGAGAGAGAGAGAGAGAGAGAGAGAGAGAGATGAAGATGGTTTCTCCTGGAGTGGGCCACCTGAGATGAACTTTATAACACTTACTCTCTGTTTCTTTTTAATTCCCATCCCTCATCTTTCCTGCATTAACCCCACGTACCTCTGGTGTCCCTCAAATCCCTCCTTTCTCTTAGAAACCCCTAGCCCTTTCCACAGAAATAATCAGTCTCGGCCCATTTCAGCTCTTCCTGCTTCCCTCAGCTTTCCCAGGCTACCATATTGGATGTCAATTGCTTTTCTTCTCCTTCAAGTTATAATCACTCTACAGAGATGGTAGCTCTGTCTCTGTGTCTTTTGGACTCCCAGGGATGGCCCTCATCTCTGGGAACTGGAAGGGCAGGAGGAAAAACTTAGGGAGAGATTGCCACCCTGGGTGGTGGCTGGGTTTTCCCTGGATTACCTAAAATCAAACATGTCTCATCACTTCCAGGATTAATTTCTTTCAGAACCCCCTGTCCTGACCTAAATAAAAAAAATACCATTTTCTCCCCCTCATCGTGACACTCCTCACAAAATTAATACTATGGACTAAATATGCTTAAAGATTCACACCCATCTGGCCCCTGGGGTAATCTATCACACACCTTATTGTCATTGGACAATAAATATCTTATCCAAATCTTGTTTCCCTAAACCCTGGAGGCAGAAGAAAATCTCAGTTCATCCAATCACACTGATATTATTTAAGATTTGAAATTTAACTCATTGACTTTTTGTAACAAGAAACATTTCCAACATAAAATTTCTGGGAGTAAAGAATTCCCCAGAAGGCAGATATTTAGTTGTCTATAGGCCTCCGTGACTGGTGTGGCTTAGTTGGTTGGGCATCAACCCACAAAGCAAAAGGTTGCTGGTTTGATTCCTGGTCCTGGCACATGCCTAGGTTGCAGGTTGAGTTCCTGGTTGTGGCATGTATAAGAGGTAACAGATGGATGTTTCTCTCATACATTGATGTGTTTCTCCCTCCCTTGCCCTCTCTCTAAAAATAAATAAATAAAATCTAAAAAAAAAAGAAAGACCAAATGCAGTAGACCAGTAGTTTTGTATTTTTAATATTAAATTATTTTTTAAGGACCAATAAGAGACAGCAAATAAGCCAATATCTCCTTGGAGTAGCCCTAAGTTCTTTTAGCAAATCCATTTAGCCAAAAGAATACCCTCACTATCCAAATGTAGAGTCTTGTTTCTATGAAACCTTTCATAAGCCAGAAGGACATAAAACGAAAAAGCAATTACCTTAGGACATCTTGCTAACAGATGCACAACATGAATCAAGATTAAAGCACAGATGCTCACAGACACAGTTCAAAGCTATGGGGGCTTGATGTTGAGACACTGTCATTTCCTGGGAAGGAGTTTGGCGGGGTTGCTTGCCCTACGCAGGGTCGAACTGCCCCTGTAACAGATTGCTGCCAAACAAACACTGAACACGAACGACTTTCACTTCCACCTTTTCTTATAAAAGCAAAAATCCTCTTTGGATTTTTTTTCACTGAGTGAAAACAGGCACGAAGGTAGGTCTTTTGTAAAAAGGGAACTGGTGTAAAGTAAACCTTCAAAAAGCAGGAGCTGCCTGTAATTCCAAACCAGAATCGAGAGCCAAAATTGGGTATAGAGTTGAACTTTTCCCCAAACGCCAAACAGATGTGTCATGTGGGCTGCATTTAAAACTGACTAATAAACATAAACGGTTTTAGAGTCACAGATGATTTTGAAACTCATTTCCTTGCTCATCATGATGATGTCAGCTCTCTTTAGAAGCTGTCATGAGGATCATTCCTGTTCAAAGGATTGGTATGTTTGGGCAGAACTGTATGGTGTAAGAGCTATGACAGCAGGGCCTGGTCCTAAGCTGTTCCCTCCCGGCATCCTGGCTCTGCCAGTTACTATACTCCCTGGGCCTTAGTTTCCTCATCTATAAAATGAAGAAAATAGTGATCTCACGTGGTTGTTCTGAGTCTAATTTCAGTTTTCTTATGTAATGTTCTGTGTCAGGCCCTGTTCTGAGACCTTCAAGATATTAATTTGGCTCAGTTGGTTGGGGGTCATCCTGCAAAGCAAGAGGTCGCTGGTTCGATTCCTGGTCTGGGCACATGCCTGGGTTTCAAATTCGGTCCTTGGTCAGAGCAAGTGGTACGAGAGGCAACTGATGGATGTCTCCCTCTCACAAAAATATTTCTCTCCCTCTCTTTCTCCCTGCCTTTCCCTCTCTGTAGAACTAAATAAAATCTTTTAAAATAAAATATATTAACTTGTTTAGTTCTGTTAACTCTATAAGCTAGGTTCTATGATCCATTTAACCACATAGGTTAAATGCCTTAATTGAGTTAATACATATTATACAACATGTTTTAAATAGCATCTGGTAGATAGGAGATACCTAGTTAATGTCAGCATCATGGAAAGATGCCCTCCTATGCATCCCTCCGTCGTGGCTCTATCTCTCGGACAAGGATGTGTAACCCAGCCCACAGCACAGTTCCCTGTACATTAGAGGTATTCCATATCACAATTAAATGGCGCTTAACTAATAATTCCTTCTCCTCAAGATTTTTGAATCCCTTTTTGAAACACAAGATATTGATTAAAAAGAAAATGTGGACCATTGATTGTACCCTGACCTTTTGTCCCACCATACAGGAAACCCAGTTCCACTCCCACTCCACACTGAGCCTTTGGTGCAGGGACACCCACCATGGCCCACTCCTTTCCCGTTTTATGCTGAGGATTCCAAGACTGAATGAAGTCAAGTGGCAGGACTCAATTTCTACATGGAGGAGGGGGAAATTCTTAAATGTCTGCTAGGGAGTGCATGATCAACAGGCCAGCGAAGGCCAACTAGATGGTCGAAGTAACAGGGAAAATAACAGTTTGTGAAAGAAAGCAAACTTAGATGGAAAAATTCCCATTGATGTCATCCTTGGCTTGCCAGACAAATGCGTAGGATTTCTCCCAGTTAGCTTTTACGCAAAGCTCTGCCGAAGGAGAAAGTGATCTAAAGCGGGGGGTCAGGGAGTCCTTGTCTGTTGAGATAGGTCCCGGCCTGGCGCTACCCTAAGACAAGCCCAGCATCATCAAGGACTCTGTAGACCAGGCCAGAGCTTGTGCTCCTGGAGGTGATGTGCCGAGAGCCCAGTGAAAGTGGCTGCAAGGGGGCGAAAGAGAGGAGAGACCAAGTGTGGCTGCCAACCCTGCCCTGGAAGGGCAGCCAGCAGACCTCAGTGAAAATCAGGAGAGAGATGCTGTCCCCATTGAGACTCTTTGGGGATTACGTTATGCCTATTTTGAATTCTATATATTCTGCAGAAGGTCCTTAATAAATAAGTAGTAACTTAATTTCTCCCAGAACAATTGTCCAAGCCTTACTCTCTTTTGCATTCCTTTAACTTTAGTTTTATCCATCTGACAGCTTTTCCTGACTTCTTTCTTCATTTCTTAACGAGATTAAAGAGTCCTGGAAGGAGAAGAAAGTAAAGCTCTTCCTGAACTCCAGTAACCTCTCCTCGAGTTTGAATTGCCCTTAAGCCTTTAGTGCTGAAAACCTGTCTGGCCACTACTGCATGAAAGAATTCCCAAGGCGTGGGTATAGGATCTCTGGAGCAGGCCCATGGAATTCCCACCCCAGCTCCTCTCTTTCCCCATGCAGGGCCACTGTGTAGTAAGATGTTGGCAATAATAAGCCTGCATATTCCAAACTTTCCCAGAAAACAGAGGGGAACCATTTTTCCTTTCTGATGACTACTTGAACCTCTCAGGGTTGGAGGGGGTAGATTTTTAGATCCAATTATTACAAAGGTTCAGGAGGGGCTCATCAATTCTTGGAATAGCCCTGACTTCCTCTACATCATGGTTCATATTCTATTGAGGTTCCCTCCTATGAAGGCGGCAGGAGGGAGGGAGGAACACCTGTGTACATCTATTATATGCCATTCATTTTACATACATTAACATATTTAATCTACCAGCAGTCTTTCTGGTAGTAATTACTATTCCCATTTATAGATGAGGAAACTGAGGCACAAAGCCATTCAATAACTTCTGTAAGGTCATACAGGGAGTAAGTGGCAGGGGTTGGATTTGAACTTGGAGTCTTATTTTAAAGGCCACCATTTTCGAACTCAACTTCAGCTGCCTTTCCCAAGGCTCTCACCATTCCTCTTTAGGGAGTGAGGAAGGAGGAAGTGGTTTGGATGAGACTGCTGGGAAACAGTAGTCATCACATGGTGAAGAGCAGTCTGTAAGCCTGAGGGGGCGGGTTAAGGAGGCAGGTTATGGGGAGGCCCGATGGGCAGACCACTGTGTTGAAGGCCAGATGTCAACACAGGCAAGAGATGGAGCGAGAGGCTGGGGTGCTGGTTATTGGGAAAGGAATATGGTTTAGCCATACTTCCTGCTCCCCTGACACTTTGCCCTGAGCATTGTAGCAAAAATCATAGTTATATATGACCTGGTCCTTTTCTTTTGAATAGACACAGCATCTATGAGGTTGTTTACAGTTTCCCAAATTAATTCTGTCACCAGTATGACTTTAAATGGTGAGTGAATCTTCACTTACTCATCCCTAAACCCTTTCTGTGGTTTCTGGAAGCCTCCTTTGGCCCCACCAGGCACAGAGTGAGGGCATGCTGACCTGGTTTGCAGCATTCAGAAACATCTCTTAGTTTCAACAAATTCAATCTACCAAGCTTCTGACAATAGGCAATGAAGCACATTAATTCAGGAACTTTGGACAGAGCTTAGCTCCAATCCAGCTACCACTTCCTATTTGTGTAGCTTGGGGACCATAATTAACTTCTTTGCACCCCTAGTCACCTTGCCTGTTAAAATGGGATAAGAATTCTCCTTTCCTAAAAGGAAGAAAGATTCAAAGATATCTAAATGCTGGCATCCATAAGCACTCAGTAGACGGTAACTTTTGAGGCAATTACTGATCTTGGCCTTTAATTGTGTGTTGGAGATACAGAGCCAAATCTTGGCCTCAAGAGGCTTGCTTGTCTCATGGGAGAGACAAGGCCATAGGCAAATTAATGAAATGTAGAGTAAGACCTGCTTCAGGGACATGTGGGGACAAGGTGGAGAGATGGCATGAGAGGGGGAAATAGGCTCAGATCACGTAGAGACAACTTTCTTGAGATTATGATCAAAGCATGGGTGGAGTCCCAATTTTGGTTAATCTGCAGCCGCAATGGCCACGGTTTCATCAAGGGATGCCAGCCGAAGTGCTTCCTGGACTTCTTGCTTTTCAGTCGTGCTTTGGAAGCAAACAGCATTTCTGTTAAAATCATAGCGTTTCCCTTATAAGGAGCCTTGGATTATGAAACATTCTGGTCCCTGGCCCCTTACGTTAATAGAAACACACACTTAAAGCTGGTTAGAGCCCTGGCTGGTGTGGCTCAGTGGACTGAGCACCAGCCCACAAACCAAAGGGTTGCCAATTCGATTCCCAGTCAGGGCACATGCCTGGGTTGTGGGCCAGGTCCACACTTGGGGGCGAGCAAGAGGCAACCACACATTGATGTTTCTCTCCCTCTCTTTCTCCCTCCTTTCCCATCTCTCTAAAAATAAATAAAATCTTTAAAAAAATAAAAATTAAAAATAAAAGCTGGTAGAGGTTAGGAAACTGGAGCGATGGTGAAGGGAGAAGTTTAATACCTACTGTGTGTATGGAGAGGATAAATTAATATTCCTGTGGGAATTAATCTTTCTGAGAACCCATAAATGCCAGGCACTGTTGTGAACTTATTACCTCATTTAATCCTCATAGTGACCCTATGAAGGTTTTATTCTCCCTCGTTTACAGATGAGAAAAGTAATATTCAAAGTAGTTATGATAGGTGAGCAGGGTTGCATAGTTCTGTGATAGTGTCAGTATTAAAACCCAGGTTTGTTTAATTCCAAAGCTCATGCTCTTTCTCCTAGACCAGGTAAGCTCGAGGACATGTATTTACACAAGATCCTGCTCCTTCTTTTTCCCATAAACATGGTATTTATAAAGTTGTTTATGATTTTCTAAATTAATTCTATTGCCAATATGGCCAAATGATGTACATTTATTAAGCACAAATTTGAGAGGTGCCCTCCTCAATCATAAGAATCTTTCAATACCTCTGTCACAGACTGATGGCATTCATGGTCCTGGTCACTGGCCTCCTTGTAGTCACACTTTTTGCAGTATGATTGTGCAGTGCCTCCCATTAAGAGGTAGAATATATTTCCCATCCTTTAAGTTTGGGCTGCTCTTGTGACTTGTTTGGTCAACAGTATAAAATATAGTGCTAATTCTGGCCTACGCCTCAGGAAGACTCGTGGGTATCTGCCATCGCTGCCAGGTCTGGACAAGGCAGCTGAAGGCATGTGAGGGACACTCAGAGACTCCAGTCACCCAGCCATCCCAAATGACGCCATCATATTCCAGCAGACCTGTTTGCTAACCACAGACCCCCATGTGAGTGCAGTCATGTTCAACTGAGCTCTGCCCAGATCAGTAGAAACACCCCGTCAATGGGTGGACTCATGAAAAATAACAAATGTATGTTGTTTTAGGCGACTGCATTTTGTTTTGTTTTGTTTTGTTTTTTGTTTTTTTTACTTCTTTTTTTTAATGTGTTTTATTGATTATAATATTACATTTGTGCCAATTTCCCTTCCCTCTGCTCCCCTCCACCCGGTGGCCCCCCTCCCTCCAGTTGTCCCCCCCTTTTAGATCATGTCCATTAGTTGTGCATACAGTTCTTCTCAACCTCTCTCTGTCTATTCCATTCCCTCCTACCATGATCCGTAATTCCTATATCATCTCCCTCCCTCTCCCCATTCCCCCTCCCTGTTGACCTCCCCCCAATATGCTTCCCGTACCCACAGTTCCTTTTCCACTTTCGTTGTCTGTTTAGTTTGCCTTTGTTTCATCTCCCTAGCTTCTGTTTTTTAAACCAGTCCCTTTAACATCTCATATAACAGTGGTTTGGATCTAATGAACTCTTTCAGTTTTATTTTGTCCTGGAAACACTTTCTCTGTCCTTCTATTCTGAATGACAATTTCGCTGGATAGAGTATTCGTGGTTGTAGGTTTTGGATTTTCATTACTTTGAATATTTCTTGCCAGTCCCTTCTTGCCTGCAGGGTCTCCCTTGAGAAGTCAGCTGATAGTCTAATTGGGACCCCTTTGTACATAATTCTTTTCTTCTCTCTTGCTGCTTTTAAGATTCTCTCTTTATCTTTAATTTTTGACATTTTGATTATAATGTGTCTTGGAGTGGTTCTCCCTGGGTCCAGTTTTTTTGGAACTCTCTGTGCTTCCTGGACCTGTAAGTCTATTTCCTTCCCCAAGTCTGGGAAGTTCTCCTTTATTATATTTTCACTCAATTTCTCAAGTTCTAGTTCATCTTCCTCGCTCTCTGGCAAACCAATGATTCTTATGTTGGGCCTTTTATAGCTGTCCCAGAGGTTTCTGATCCTCTCATCGTTGCTTCCCATTTCCTCTCTCTGCATTGGTTGACTGCTTGTTCCTTCTCCATATTCCAGTTTGTTGAAATGAACTCTGGATTTTATTTCCTCACCATCTGTCTCGTATGTGGTTTTGTTCCTTTCGTTATGAGTGTTTTTCGCTTCTTTCTCATCTTTTTCCAGATCTTTTGTGAATTCTGTAAGCCACCTGATAACAATGGCCCAGAACTGAGCATCTGACAGGTTTCTTATCTGTTCATCTGTCAGGTTCTCTATCTGTTGCCTGGTGAGCTGTGCCACCGGGATTTCTATAGTTGTCTGCCTCATTTTGACAGATGCGTTTTGTTTTCTTGGGCTGGCTGTAGGGGGCAGTGCCTGTGTACGCGTCACAATTCAGCGACCGGCGCCTGTCCGCGACCTATTTTGCAGCCCTGTGGCGCTTTCTTTGGGGGCGGGGGTCCAAGATGGATTCACACAGTTATTCCGCTAGGAGACCGGGATCCGTCCTCCCGCCCCCCTGGGCCTCACTGTTCAAGGCGATGCGGTGGCTGCTTTCCCCAGCGTTGGGGTCGCGATCTGCCAGGGGTTCGACTGCAGCCGGGGTTGTTCTCCCCGCCGCTGTCCCAGGTGCGACCGCAAACAGCCCCGCCCCCTTTCTCTCGTCCTACCTGCCCAAAGAGCGCCGCTGGTTTATAACTTCATATGTTGGGCTTCCGTGTAGTTTTATTTTCTGGAATTTCTAGTTATCCTTTGTTTTGAAGTAGTTGTATTCCTTTCTAGTTGTAGAGGGAGGCCTAGCGCGTCCGTCTAAGCCTCCATCTTGGCCGGAAGTCCGGCGACTGCATTTTGGAGTGGTTCTCAATGCATCAAGAGTTAACTGATATAACCAAAGACTAATTTTCTTTTTAACGAGAGGTCAATGAAGCCAAGGCATTTGTCTCATTTATCAGCCCACACTCGAACTTGGACCGAATGTTCCCTAGGTCTGCTGTGCAGCTGTCATCTCGGGATCTCCCTTTATCATCATTTTAGAAATTTCCTTTACTTTGTTTTCTGAATCTCATGCCTTCCCCTTTCTTGGTAACTCCCTTGTTTTGCTGGAGTACGTCCTTTGGGAGTTGCCTGAAAATGGATGAGCAGGTTTGGAGACCATGCATATTTGAAATGCCTCCATTCTACCCTTTTACTAAGTCTGTGGTTTAGCTAAATTGGAGTTCTAGCTTAGAAACATTTCTCTCTGAATTTTGAAGACACTGTTCCATGGTCTTCAATGTGGCTTTGAAAAGTCTAATTCTATTTTGATTTTTGATCTTCTATGTTATCATTTTTTTCTCTCTAGAGCTTATAGAATAATCTCTTTGACTTAATTGTTATGAATTCTTAAAATGATGTCCCTTAGTATAGGTCTGTTTTTATCTATTATACTAAACACTCACTTGGCTCTTTTTGCCTAGATATTCACTTAGATATTTGCCTAGATATTTTTCAATTTGGGGGAATCGTTTTGATTTATTTTTTGGATGATTTCTTTCTCTTTGTTTTCTCTCCTTTCTCTTTCTGCAACTCCTATTATTTGCATATTAGATTTCCTTGATGATTCTCTACATTTTTTTCTCTCCTCTGTTTCCATTGCTTTGTCTTCACTCTATTTTCTGGGACAGGCCTTCAACTGTATTTTGTAAACCTTCTATTAAGTTTACTTTTAAATCTGTGCTTTCATGTTTAAATGTTAAAGATCTTCTTTTTTTTTAGGTGTTCCCTGAACAATTTTTACTCTAGCATTTCATAGATACACTATCTCCTCTTACTGTATTGAGGTTATTAGTGATCTTTATTTTTTTCTTCTCTGTGAATTGCCTCAGCTTCTTATGTGTAAGAGGGAGGGAGCCACAGAAAGCTGAGTCTTGTGTGATCCTGGTGAGACCTGAGGTGTGATCTTTACTGTAGATTGCTACGCTCAGCATTTCCTTGGGGAGCTATCATGCTAGTATCTCTATGGTTTTCTCTAAGGTTTATCAGATTTCCCAGAAAGACTGAACTTCTGCCTGGAGGAAGCCATGCTTGGCTGTTGACATTCTGGGAGCCAAGTCAGGGGAAAAGGCGAGACAGTCAGAACATTCCTCGTGCATGGCTTCACTTTTCAGTATGGTATTTCTAGGGTCAACTGTGTGCGCCTTGTTGCCCTTCAGCCAGAGACTCTTTATTTTGCCCTCTTCAGAGGGATGAACTTCTGGTCATTTGCTGGAATTGGGAAAGAAGAGTCACTCAGATACGTAGGGTGGGGAAGGAGATCTGGGTTTCTAACTTTAACTGTGTCTGAAGGAGATATTAAACCCATGTCCTAATTTTAGCGCCTACTTCGCTACCACATCCTGAAGTAGAAGCTTCTGGTTCCTGAGCCTTTAAGGGGTTCTGCTACACAAATCTGGTTGCTTCTCAATTTCCCCATTTCTGGCTTAAGATTCAGCTTTACCAAATGTGCTCAGCCAGTAACCAATGAACTGTCACTTTCCAGCTTCAGATTTTTGTTACTATTGTCTCTTCTTCTATTCTCTTTGACCCCGTTAGTTGACACCTTTTTGGAATACCTCTTATTGTCTTTCGAGTCTTGCATGAGGAAAAAGAGGAATGTTCACTTTCTTCTCTTTACCTGGAAGTCCAGGAGTAGTTCTTGGCTTTAAAGGACTAATGCTTCAATAATTCATTTAGTTTGAAGTATGTGGACCACACATCTTCTGTGGACAATTAGACTTTCTCAAAAGAAGATGCTCAAGTGATAGAAATCCATGAAGTTTTTCCTTTTAGAAAAAATAACGTGAGTGTGAGGCTTCAGCCACCTCCTAAACCTTTAACCTTGTGTTTCTATATTACCTAGACAGGCAGATAATCCCAACTCTGCCCTTCCCAGGATCCCATGCCCCTTAAATCATAGACAGCCAAGTCCATTTTCTTTAACTTTTCAATAGTAACCTTTTAACAAATTTGCCAATAAGTGCTTTACTGGGAAGTATACATATCGCGCTTTCCTTATTATTACTAGCCCATCAAGCCCTGGCTGGTTTAGCTCAGTGGATTGAGCGTCGGCCTGCGAGCTAAGTGTCGCTGGTTCGATCTTCCAGTCAGGGTACATCAGAGAAGGAAAACTCTGACTCCAAAAAACCTCCGCTGCCTTGCGGCATACCTCTTCAGGGGAAAGGCTAAGGGAGTAAACCCCGACAGAAAATCCGGAGCCGGAGTCCCTAAGGCGGTTTGATGTTGTGATCAACACCGGCAACTCCTGCGGCGCACCTGAACCCAAGCTGTATCGACTCCGTCTTTCCCTTGGACCCTTCAGCTGCGAAGAGAGGGGGGGTCTGCTGCATGGGCAACAGCAGACCCTCCATATTACCCTGCCCAGGCTCTGTAGCTTCAGCGTCATCGCAAGATGTCGATTCAACACGGGAGGAGACAGATACCATGTCACTCCCGAGTCGGACTGCACAGCCATTCTCGGCGGTGCAGATGGACTCTTAAGAAGCTACACCATCGTCTCTCGAGACGGACGGCTGCCGACGACGACGACTAGCCCATCAATAAATATACAAAAATCAGAGGACACGTGTGCTGTGGAAAATAAAAAAGTAACAATGGTCATTGTACATGTGCGAATGACAGACTTCGAAAACGCAAAGTGATTTACAAAAGGCATAACTGTGACATAAAGGTGAATGATTCATGCTATTCTTGTTCTTCAATAAATTTTACTCTTTTAGAGAAGTGGGAGGTTTCCTTTCTCCTACTCCTACTGTGCCAGAATTGAATGAACATTGGCCACAGAATTGATCCTTGGTGTTATGGTCTCAATGTAAAACTTTTTGAGATGTTTTGCGGCAAAATCCATTCTGCAGGTGAAAATCTGCAAAATACAGATACGAAGGTATCTTTTGTCCCATTATATTTTCTGCCCAGTGCTAATTTAATGGACACATTACATTTTAAGCTCTTAGCTTTGGAGAGCTCTCATCTTTGCTCTCTTAAGTTTTGCAAAATAATGAAATGCTGGCTCCTTACTAATACAACCAAGGCCCAGTTTAATGACTTAACCCAGGTCACCTGGCAAGTCACTGGTAGGAATGATGTGTAGTCAAGCTGTGCTTCTGGAGTTATGCCATTACATCAATGGGAGAGAATGCATCCTGGTCCATGAACTTTAGGCAATATTGCAGGTGGAGTGTACCTAAGGGATGAAAGATCTAGAGTCCCCCCCAGTCCCACCTTGAGAAGACAAAGGCATATCCAAGTGGGGGACTACAACAATAATAAAAGGAAAGATCATATTTAATTCCAAAATAAAGCAGAAAAACCATCTCTCTCAGTTTATTTGTTGGAAATGTCTAGAAGAGGTGAAAAACAATCCCTGGCTCTGAGACTTATATGACTCTCTAGCGCCCTAAAGAGAATCCGGGGGACAGGTAGAGGTCAGGAATAGCCTTCCTCAACCTGAACACACAGTGACTTGTTGCATTTAGGTTGAAGATCCAGTAAAGTTCTTGGAAAGCAGAAAGCACTTAGACACTAGTGGCAGTAACAATGGAGTGACCACGTGTACATTTTTCTTTTCTTTCAACTTGAAAAGAAAAAGAAAACCAGACAGAAGAAGAGAAAGGGGTTTTCAATGACCATGGCAGGGATGGGGTTGTGAAGGTGGAGAGGGGAGAGCAAAGGCTGGACATGAATGCAGAAAGTGGGCTTCTCTCCTTTAAATATCGCCTTCAGAATCAGCTCTTTGTGTAAGCCCAGCCCTAATTTAGGTGGGAGCTTTATCCTTTTTCTCCCCTCCTCCTTCTTCCACCTCATCCTCTCCCTTCTCCTCCCCTTCCTCCTCCTCTTTCTCTTCATCCTCCTTTTCCTTCTCCTCTCCTTTCTCTTCCTCTTCTTCCTCCTCCCTCTCCTCTTTCTCTTCCTCTCTTTCTTCTCTTCTTCCTCATCGTCTTCCTCCTCCTTCTCCTCTTCCTTCTCCTCCTTTTTCTGGTTCTTTTACTTTTTGTTTAAGAAATATTTTCAGTTAAGCATGTTAGTTTAGGCAACAGATAACTTTTAATGGGAGCCTAAGGAATGAAGTCCTATTTTATAGGAGTTCTCACTTTACAGATCCAATCTCTTGTACTACAAGTAGCTTTTTGAAGTTCCAGGATGAATGGGGTCTTCTGAACTTATGAATAAAGACCACAGAGGACATGCCAAGCAAGGGATAAAGCCATTAATCCCTAATTTCGCTATAAACCTGGTTATCTGGTGGTGGGATTCCAATGGTGGGAAACCCTGTAAACTTTTGAGAGATTTCCCCAGGCACTTAACTTTCTGGGTAGCGACTTCATTGAGGACAGACAACTGGAATGTTAAAGTATAAACAAATGAAGCCATAAAATACTCGAACAGGATCTACACTGTTCACTCTCTCCCCCAACTGCCCTGGCCTGTGCCAATCAGTTGGCTACTGTCCATGCTCTCTTTCATTTCCACTCTTTCTCCTTTGATTATAAGAGGTCAAAAGGCACTTCCATGTTGTTTTTGGACATCACTAATGCAATCAGTGTCCATGAAATGAGCTATCACAACGGTGAGTCATGCAGACGTTAATGTGACTTTCCATAGTCTTTCAGGGGAGAGCACAGGTAGCCATTAAAACACAAAAGCTGCTGAAGCTCCTCCTCTCACAATTCTAGTTCTAGGGCAAGACAGAAAGCCTCTTCCCTGATCTTCTGTGAGATTTGGCTGAGGGAGCCTGAGTACGACTCAGCTCTGAGATGAAGTCTTTCAGGGAGACCTTCTTACATGTTTCTGATGATCAGTGTGGACCCAGACTGGGCTGGTTAAGAAACTGAAGGATCACAGCACCAAGGGTAAAAGTGGAGGAAATACAGACGTTTATTATGAATCAGCTTAAACCCTTTTATGCCTCTGACAAAGTAACAAAAAAAAAAAAAAAAAAAAAAAATCATACGAATCAAAGGACCGCCAGGGTTTAAGATTTCAAAAACAAAGATAAATAGATTACTACAGATAAATAGCTTCACCCTTTGGGCATTCTCAGAAGCGTATGAGAAATCTCCAGGAGGTCTGCAGACGGGGATGTGTAACCAGTACACCTCGATCCCCTACCCCACCAGAAAGCAATGCCCGGGGATTGGGCCCCTGGAGAGGCAATATGGACCCATTCAGATTTCCTCCCAGGAACCAATCCCTCTTAGCTCTGGGGATGTCCTTAGCATGTGGCTGTCACCTGGGAGGTCGGGTGGAGGGAAGGTTGGGGATGGGAAAGATGTATTTAAGGCTTTTGTTAGAAGCCATCTATAGCACACCCCAGGGAGTGAGAAGCTTCGAGATGGGAACTGAAACAGTCAAATTCTTGTCGATTGTTAATTGGGCGCTCATTTCAGAAAGCAGTGCTATTTTTATAAATTGGACTGACTTCAAAAAACAAAGCACGATAAACAAAAAGGAGTAGAAAATTTTATGCTAAAAAATAAGAATCCCAATGAAATAATCAGTAGCACATTGCATCTGTGAGTGTCCCAGCTCCCTGTAATGGGTCATGTGTGATTTCTACCCAAGGTCATGGTGTAACTATTACACCCCAATCTTCACGTCCTCATTCTGCAAGTTCCTTGTCTCGTCGGTGGTCATAAACTGGTCCGGGGTCTCTGACGGCTCCTTGTTCACCAAATGCACCATCTCCTGAGACTTGCTGGCCTCCCCGTTGAGTCCACTTGGCTTTCTGTCCTCCACGGCTCCATTCCCATTGTTGATCACCAGCTTTTTCTTCTGCCCACACCTAATAATTTAAAGATCATGTGAGAAAAGGGTGCAATGACACAATCACCATCATCATGGTTGTCGCCACTATCATTATCACCACGGTTTATAGCAATCTTAGAACACGTGTTTCATCTTATGGGACTCTTTAAAGTGAGGCCCCCTAAACCAGCAGTAAAAAGCATCATCTGTGAACTTGTTAGAAAAGCAAATTCTCAGCCCTACCCCAGACATATGGAATAAGGGAATTCTAGGAGTGCGGCCCAGGACCTATGGTTTAATGAGCCTTCAAGGGGTTTCTCATGCACACTCAGGGTGGAGAACCAGTGGTCACAACTCAGGAAGCCAGTGCTCTTATAGGTGAAGAAACCTTGGGGCTCAGAAAATTCAGTGCCTTGAGCCAGGTTACTCAGCAAGTAATAGACAAATCGGAATTCAACCCCTGGAGTGTTTGACTCCCAAGTTCTAAATCTCCTTTCACCATACGACACAATGGAAATGTCTGCCTCTTATTAGTGCTTTAGCAATTTCTGCAGACTCAGATAAACCATCAACATGATGGTTGTAAATCATTCTGATTTGTGTATTCAAGGAAGTCCCATTACTTCTTCTTGCAGTCAACATTCTGTTGACCTTTTCAGGGTTATTGCTGCATGTACTGAGAAGAATGAAACACCATTTCTCTAGAAGTGTAAGGCTGTATTGATTTTTCCCTAACATTGGTTACCTTTCTATATAACCCTGGTTATAGGAGGTCGAACTAACTACACAAGGCAAATAGTTCAGTTACTTTAAGGTTTCTTAGTAACATTACTGTTACTTTGTTTTCTTAGTGACATTACTGTTACTTTAAGGTATCTCAGTAATATTTCTTAAGAATTAAATGCAGAAGGTCTTCTCTGGAAGAGCATGACTTTGGTCTTTTCCCTGGGTTCACTGTCATAGCACTGCCTCACTCCACGCAGCCTGACACAATGCTTCCTCCTTCCTGTAACATGATCACTGCTACACATTTAGAAGTCAGACTGTGCTTCATGGAAGCAAAATAACAGAGCCTCACAACCAGCACCCCACCCCTCGAGGGACAGCCACATGCTAAAGACACCTCCTGAAGGCCAGGCATTTTCCACATAATTTCATGTAATCCTCACAACAATCCCACATCAGTGGACACTGAGGCCCAGGGAGGTTTAATAACTAACTTGTAGTCGTATATCTAGTAGGAGAGAGAGTCAATATTCAACTCCAGACCTTTATGATCAAAAGCCTGGACTCTGCCCAGCTCTATTCATACTCCCAACCATATGGAGATTTGCGAACAGTATAAAGTTGGAATCATTCACTTTGCTCCTGGATATTTGGGGCTGTAGAGAGAAGGCCTCTATTGTTCACGATTATGGGCCATTTCTGCTAGGACTGTCAAGACCATAAACTTTAATCCCTTGTTTGGGGAAATAGAAATTATAGCTCCTCAACGGGAGTTGGATCTTGTCTCCTCTGGCAGGATGCTTGATGAGGGCAGAGGGAAGAATGCTTGACCCGGCTGCAGATCCGTGGGACCAGCAGTATGGATGCAATCCACACAGACAAGAACAATGGCTTAGGTGGCCTGGTTTTGAGATTTTACTGCTGTGTGACCTGGGACAACCCACTTACCCTCTCTGAGCCTCGGCTTGCTTATCTGTAGTCTCAGGCTACTTAGAGTACCAGTTTCAGAAGATTGTAGAAAGCCCTCAAAACAGAGCTTGGCACTGCATACATGAGTCTATTATTATTTTATTTGTTGCTTGTATGAACATTATAGGGCGAGGAAACCAAACGCTTGGTTAAGCACTTAGAACAGTATCTGGAACACAGTAAATGCTCAAGAATCATGGGCTGTAATTGTTAATCTAATGACCATCACATTAAATGGGTTTTGCTTGTTTCTTCAGCTGTCTACATTTATTATGAAGATGACTTAAAAGGCCAAAGGTGGAATCATACTCATGTTATTTTAGATTCTCAGGTAGCATTTTGTGTGTTCTTTGGAAGAAAGGTGTCTTGTTAAAGTAATCCCAATTTGCCTACCTAATGGGTGCTTGAGAAGTTGAATGCAATATTGCAGGAAGGTGATTTATAAGCATAAAAACAAGTTTGTGCTTTTTGGGGGATAAACGGAGGGTTGATTCTATTGACATAAACAATGTTGATTTTAAAGGTGGACGACATTTGACCTGTAGGGCTTAAAAATGTGGTGCTTGGGCTTTGTTCTGCCCACATTTCCCTTTAAATTTATGTGTTTCTGTTACCTGCCTCAGTTCTTTCAGGAGGGCAGGACAATTCTTTTAAACAACCCAGTCCAATGTATGGTGCTCCAGGCATTTAAATAAGTAATTTAAAAGACATATCCTATGCCTTGACTGGTGTGGCTCAGTGGATTGAGTGCTGGCCTATGAACCAAAAGGTTGCCGGTTCAATTCCTGGTCAGGACACATGCCTGGGTTGTGGGCCAGGTCCCCAGTTGGGAGCATGAGAGAGGCATCCCATCAATGTATCTCTCCCTCTCTTAAAAAAGGAATAAAAAATAAATAAATAAATAACTGACACATCCTAATTTTTTCATCCTTCTTAGTTAGAGAAATTTTAAAAGGAACATTAGCACTGAAGGGACTTCAGAGTCATCCAGTCCAACCTTTTCTTTACGTTAACTGGAAACTGAGTCCAAGAAGTCGAGGCTATCATCCAAAACTGCACCACTAGCGAGGGCAGGACCGACATTGTGCCAACTGAGATTTTCTGAGTCCAAAGGTCACAGCTCTCCACTGAACTGCATCTTGCCTTCCCCTCCTTTCCCTTTAAATCTCAGGCATTAGTTGTGCATAGTGACCACACACTGTGGAAGGACCCAGGCTGGAGCCTTGCCAGGAGAGGGAGGGCAGGCTCCATGGGGCTTAGAAACCAGGTCGTACATTTAGGGCACGGAAGAATTTCTCCTGAAAGACTTGGAGTGGGGGTGGGGGCAGGTAACAACTGCTCTTATGTCTCTTCTACCTGGTCATCCTTAAAGGTATTGAAAGGTTTATTTTGCTTTGTGTTAGAGCTGGGTTGTTCAATATGGTCACTACTAGCACATGTGCCTATTTAAATTTAAACTAATTAAAATAAAATAAAATAAAATAAAATAAAATTTAAAATTCATTTAAGTTGAACTAGCCACATTTGGAGTGCTCAGTAGCCACCAGGGATTGGTGGTTGTGTATTGACCATTGCAGGAAATTCTATAGGACAGCTCTGTGCTAGAGGACAGAACGAGGCTGGGTGAGCACAGATTGCGGCTTAAGAAAAGACAGGCATTCTAAATCCTGGAGCTTTAGAGAGGGGACCTGCCAAGCAGAGGATGGGTGACTGCCTGCTGGGATTTACAGAAAAAAAAAATGATTATTTCTATGAGAGAGAAATCTGGTGAAGACCTTTTCTGCAAAATCAGTGTAGAAACATTGTTTAATCATTCCTGTTTTGTGAAGCCTTTTCTGGTCAGGCCCTCCCATTTTTTCTCTCTTCTTCATACGGGTCAGATAAATTCTTTAAGGAGAAGGCACTTACTTCTCTTGAGCCTCACTGAATATCTACCAATCCAACAGACTCCTAAAACCATTGTTTGCTCTTAAGGACAGTACAGAAAGTACAGTTTTCATTGGCAAGTTGCAATTCAAGGACTCTGGTTCCATGAAGAACAGCAAGAAAAGGTGATGTGGGTTATGACAGGGATGGGAGAAGCTAGGGAAATAACAGGACCCCTAAATCAGCATCTTTAAGATGATGCCACTCACAGACAACATTGTCATGGAAACCTGTGGCCAACCCTTAAACGTCAGCTTTGGCGACTAATGCTTTTTCATTTTGATCTTTTAACTATAATTCATACAATTATGTAGGTGCTCAATAAATATTAGATGACTCAAATCCAACAGGCCAATGTTGCCATGAAACCTCAAGATTCTTTTAGGGAAAGGATGGTACTCTTTTTGTTTTCAATCTTCTCCTTCTCTTCCCCAGTGCTGACAGAGCTGCCTCTCAAAAGATGTTTCCTGAATAAATAAATGCCTGTTGTAGGTCCCTACATTCAACCAAACTTTGTGACAAACATAGGCTTTTGTATCTCTCTAACATACAATGCTCAAAGCAGAAAGGCCTGGCCTTTAAGAGGATTAGAAAAAGGCTGGCAACTTTAGCAGCACAAGTGCACATTAAGGGGCCTGGGAAGCCATAACCACCCGTTAGCTACCTGGCAAGTCTGTTTTTGATATATCAGATCAGGACATGGTAATTTACGGCGTCCAAGCAACTCCTTTCCCAGTGAGATACTGGCCCTGCCAGATCCTGCGTGTCCCTGTTTGCCTGTTGCTAGGGTGACTGCTGATCTTGGGAAGAGGGGGAGGGCAATAATGAGGCCTGCTTTCGCTGCTGGCATGATGAGGAGTGACGTGTGAGCTAACCAGCCACATTGCGCAGACTCCAGCTGCTCTCAGGGACAGCTGCGCTGCTTCTTTGAGGTCCCCCCCACGTCGACACCATCAAGGGCCACCGTTTCTATGGTGACATGTGCAGAACTCATGGACTGTGTATGTGAGCATAGGCAGTACATTCTAGGACCTGGGACAAAAGGACTGATTTCCAAGAGTAGGAAATTCATAGTTAATTGAGCAAAAGTAAGAGAAAGTAAGGAAGCCAAGGAGAAGTAAACAGATTCTTTGTAATGGGTCCCTCAAGTCACATTATTTAAGTTCATCTAAAAGAACCTCTTTCCATTTAGTCATAGAAGATGACTAAATCAACTACCATGACTATTTTTGTGTATGTGTGCCCTCAAAGATACAGATAGCAACATAGCTATTTGATTTTAATATAGCACTTTTATTAACTTGTCCCCATGTAAGCCAGCCTTAATTTCCTCAGATAATTAGTGATACTGTGTGGGCTGCACACAGCAATGGAATTGGGTATTTGTTGTTTGTGCAAAACCCAACAAGAAAGATTCTATCATTTTCTGCATGTTCCTCCTAAACCAAGGGTATTTCCTGGCCTGTTAGAGGATCTAGTGATACAATAAAGGTGACCCCACTTGGAAGTAAGATTTTTTACCTTATAAGAAATCTCAAGAGACACTTACAAAAGATTTAATGTTCCTACGTGTATTTTCAGAGAAAAATAACACATCTTGAAAGCATCTTAAGCAGGAAATTTAGATATGTATTTGTGGAGTACCCCTCAAAGTTCATTTCCTTTGTTGCTAGAATGACTATTTTCCTTTACTTCACTTTAGGTGGCATTTTTCCTGGAGCCTGGTCACAGCTCAACTAGGTATATATATTGTTTAAATACCTACTGAAATAATAGGCCTTGATTGATGTAGGGCAGGAGAGGGACATTTGAGAATATGCAAATATCTCCTGTGTCAGTCCTAGGAACATGACTGTCTTTACTCTGACTTTCTAAGGTAAGTTCTTCATTGTTTGTTTCATAGATGTCACTGTCAGGGAGCTCTCCCTAGGCCAAAATCTGAATCCTTTCAACTGCCGCTTCCAGAAAATAGAAAATAGTGTTCTTACAAAAAACAAACAAACAAAAACAAAACAAACACACAAACTCAATGCCTGTTTTAGGCAAGGGTTCTAGAAAGTTCCATGGACCTCAGGGAATGATCAGCCCTTGAGTCTTTATATGGTGTTTTTGTGTATTGTGAGTGCACTTAATAAATATGAGTATATACTTTTATGTCTTTCTGTGAGATAGTTCATAATTCATCAGATAAAGCTCCAATGGGCTTTAACCCCCAAATAATTAAGATCCCCAAGAGATTCGCCCACTATTTAAAAGTGGTGGTCCAGATAATTACAGTGTCTCCTTTTTCCAAAGAATGTGCCTGAGCAGGGCTTCTTAAGCTGTACCATGCGTACAAATCTCTGAGACCTGGTCAAAACAGACTCTAATACAGGAGGTCTGGGAGGGGTCCGAGATTTTGCATTTGTAACAAGCCCCCAGGGTGCTGAGGCTGCTGATTCCCAGGGCTACCCTTTGAGCAGCAAGGACAGTGCCTAAGTTTAAGTGATGCCCTTCCAATGTCAAAGTCTCCAAGGAACATCCCCTTACCGTCTTCGACTGTTGACAGCAATGCAAACTGCGAGAATCAAAGCCAGGGCCAAGAGGGACGCCAAGATGATCAGCCATTCTGGTGGGAGTGAAGCAAAAGACAGCCATGAACTTGGGGAATATGTTTTGTGAAAACAAACATGCACTTTATAAAACTGATCTGGTCCAAACAAGAACCACAGTCAGCACTACAGATAAGTCTGACCAAATGGTCCAGCCAGTAGGTAAATAATATTGGAAAAGCAATTTTGCTATAGGTGTTTGTCCAAGCGACCTCTTATTTTAATCTTTCATCATCAGTCAGAATTTTTACATCTTTCCAGGAGAAACATGTTTCCAAAAAAATGTAGAAGGATCTGTTGAGACTTGCAGTTGCCCTTGGTACAGTTATTAAGTAAACTGAAAAAACTTTATTCTTCCCTTGAAAGGAAGATTCTTTTCCTATATAAGAGCAGTCACCTAAAAATGGAGGCCACAACTTGTGAGTGAGAAAAAGGACACCCCTGTAGATGTTTGAACTTGTGCATGTTCATTGGGGGGGTCATTTGACAAAATTGTCAAAAGCCTTCAAAATGCACATGCTTTTGATCCAGCAGTTACACTTCAAGGAATTTATAAGACCTTAGAATTAGCTATGAAGATGTTTATCACTGAGCTATCTATAATAGAAAAAGTTGAAAACAACCTAATATGCAGCAATAAGAAATTGATTGAATAAATTAGAGTACATGCATGGGATTATGTACTATAATAAAGAGGAGGAATATTTGATGACATTGGAAAGCTGTGGTCAGCCAGCTGAGAATGGTAGTTTACTAAACAGCATGTATGGTATAATTACATTTTTGTACATAAATTATATTGAAAAATGACAGGAAGGACATATATGAATATGGTAACCATGGTATTTCTGGATGGTGAGGTAGAAAATAAGTGATTGACATTTTTGCCCTTTTTTAGCTGTATTTTCTGAAACATCTGCAATAATTAATGTATAACTTGTGGACTAATAAAATACCATACACATGCATTTAAATCAAGTTTAACATGATAAGATATGACTTGACAACTTGAATAAATTCAGTTGCCAAGTGGACTATATATCTGTGCAATGAACTAGAGCTTAGGAAACAAGAAAGGTGGACAATCATTCACCATATATTGGTCTTTGGGGGTCCTGGTTCTCTAGTTTCCTGGTCAATGTGGCCTTTGCCTGACCTCTGCCTGGTTAGGTGAGTCAGGAGTTAGGGAGGTCAACAGGGGAAAACCATTTCTGTTCTGTCTTGGGTCTCTAGCTCTGAGATGCCCTGCATTCCCACTCACCAAGGCTGGGAAGACTCTTGCTGTCTGATTATAGCAAATTACATCCCACCCACCCTGTCCTTCGGGCAGCCCACTCCCTCTCCATGCGCTCTGCCTCTTGCAGTGCCCAGACCAGCTGAGGCAGGGGGCCAGGCACAGCCCCCATCCTCCCCTTTCCCCACAAGAGGCTCAGTTTGGAGACCTCTGAAGAGCAGGGAGTTTAAAGGATAATTTGCAACTCTAGGAAAACCCTTCCTTTTTTGAAATCCCCCTTTTACAAATGCTCAACTTTGAGCCCAAGTCAAATAAAGAAGTTGCTTCAAAAGCCTTACATCTCAACACTGAAGAAAGCCAGCTGTCTCAGTCCCCTCACTGCACATGTAACACATTCTGAAACTCTTTTCTGTCTGTGAAGACTGTCCCATGAGAAAAAGTAGTTTGGGGACCAGAAGAATGTTTTTACTCCACCCAATACATGTCTGCAACGTGACAGGAATATTGCGTGTGTCTTCCCCAACCCCAGAAATGAAGGGGAAACTTAATTGGGACAGGCAGGACCTGGCTGTGACCTGGAGTCCCCTGTGTGATCAGTCCTTTGAGGAGGAAACTTTGGGAACTAACATAGCACTGTGTTGGGACAGACCAGGGACAGTGTGAATATGAGCTCAGCCAATCTATGGAACCTGAGGGAAAAAATGTTTCATCTTCTCCTACCTTTTGCTCTCATTCATCTTTAGCCTGCAAAGAGGAGCAATCAGCTCCTAGAGTTGGGCATTTAGGAGATTGTGCTTTCAAAATGGTTGCTTCTGCCTTTCTGGGACATTCAGAGATACCTGCTTTTAGCATCATTCCCATCCCATCCCCCTAAGCTTGAAACTCACCTGGAATTTGAGGTTTCCTTTTAGGACCAGAGGTCGTGTTGGCCCCACCTTCTTGACTCCCACTGGAGTGTCCTAAGGAGAAAAACAACATCTCTCAACCAAAGTTGGGGATGCATAACCAGGCATACAAAGTGGCACACGGGGCCAGCCTCTGCATTCCGTAAAGCTACTTATACATTCAAGCCACAGACATTTTATAAGGTGCTACAAGAAAGGGACCTCCCAAGAAAAGTTCCGTTTGATTCAGGCTAAGGTTTGAAAATGTTATTTTTCATCAAGAACGTGAGACTTCAGAGCAGCAGTGCTGTGTAGTGTTTAAGCGCTTGGGCTCTAGAGCGGGACAGCCCTGGGTTCGAGTCCCGCTTCTACCACTTGCTAATAATCTGTGCTGGCTCAAGTGACCCTCTCCAAGTCTCAGTTTTCTCACTCTTAAGTGGGGTAATACTAGAATTCACTTCATCATAACTTTACACAGGCTTAAAGAAGTACACAAGACTGGTAGTTGTGCATAGTTACTTTCTATTTTTAATTTTGGACCTTGCTACTCAAAGTGTGGTCCCTGGGCCAGCAGCATGGGCATCATGTGGGAGAATGTTGGGAATAGAGAATCTCAGGCCTCACCCCAAAACTACCATATCAGAATCTTCATTTTAACAAGATCCCTGAGGGATTCATATGCTCCAGAAAGGCCAGAGCAAATCTAAAAATCACATCCTATGTCGTCATAGACATGAACATAAATATTATAAAATAAGGGCCCGTGGCCCTTTCTATCTATGAAAAATCACACATAACCAGGCTTACAAAGCAACACACAGGGCCCGTCTCCACATCACTCTGAAGCTATTTATACATCCAAGCCATAGACATTTATGAAGTGCTAAAAGAAAGAGATCTCCCCAGAAAAGTTAATTTTGATCAGGCTGACCTATTTTTGAAACATGCTAATATATTATTAAAACATGCTTTGTTTTTGAGAAATGGACATTTTCTTCTGCTACAAAAGAAAATAAGGAAACAAAAATCTTAGACTCAAAGGAAGCACTGTAAGACAAAGAATCCTCCAGTCAGAACAGGAGGCCTATGAAGAGACATCCAAGTGAAAGCTCTGGGTTTTTCTTTGTGTTTTTATATGCTTCCTTTACTACTTCGAAAGAAAAATTGAAAATATCCCACTAAAATTAACTCTTTCTTGCTTATTAAATGGGATTCCAACTGCAGAATCCCAAAGGCCTCCAAGGGATGAAAAAACAAAACAAAACAGGGAAATCTGTTTGGGTAACCAGTGAATGAAGATGGCTGGGCCTTCAATGAAAAGTTCTCCTAAGAGAGTCAATTTCAACTGTGCACAGTAGTTACTGAAGTCTTGATTATGGTGGTTACTTTGGGTCAGGTGGTTCTTGTTTATGCAATTTGACGTGTTTGTTAAACTCAGGTTTTACCATATGTCTGGCCATTTCAACATATCCCATGCCATTTTGACAGTGACCGCTCCCTTTACAAACCTCAGAAGTCCAAGATCCTTTCTCTAGCTGCTGACCAGAGTCCTTGGTCATTGGCAGGTGGTCATATGCACTGGTCATGGGATATTGGCCATTTAAACTGGAGATCTTTGGCCTTCAAAACCACCTCAGAGGTACAGTCAGTCTCACCGGTCTTTCCCTGACTCACAGCAGCCTTTGACATTTGAAAGGGAGGCCATTAATGGATTATAATCTCTTTATTTCTATTTTCAAAAAAAAGTGCTCCCAGCAAGGAAAGAACTGGGTGTGTATAGCCAGATGAAACCTCCTGTATGAACAACAGACACCTGCACAGGAGTCAAACAAAAGAGACTGCTCCCACCCACTTGGTTCTCACTTCAAGCAAAAGCCCAGAAGATGGGAGAGATACAGCAGGTCTTGCTTTGCGCCATTTGAGGCCTGCCCATGTAGGGCTTGTGAGGAAAGTGAGTTCTGCAAAGAGGAAGACTTGATATTGCAGTTGGGAGTTGAGATCCAATCTGAGACATGTGGACAGAGATGATGCGACTGGTTTTAACTGTGAGAAGAACAATCTAGGATAGTGCTTCTCAAGCCTTAATATATACAAGCTACCTAGTGGAGTGGGGAGGATCTTGATTTGGGAGATCTAGGATGGCTGAGGATTCTGCATTTCCAGCTGGCTCCTAGGTGACGTCTCTGCTGCTGATCCAAGGACTACACTTGGAGTAGACGGTGTCTCTTGATCTTAGAGAGCATTGCCTTTTCATAACAACTCCCTATGATTTCCAAAATATTTTCCAATTCCTGATACCTTGTGTTATTCGCAAGAACTCTAGGAGGCAACTGAGGCCAGGGTTCTAATCCCTTTGTTCAAGTAAAGAAATTGAGGTTGGGAAATGTTAAGTACCCCACCCAGGTCCCCAGAGAGCCTGGGACTTCTGTTCTTATTTTAGAAGCATTTCTAATGAGCCCCCACATCCCCATCCTCTTACGTAAATGGTTATTACCAAAACCACCATGTAAATATCCATTTCACTTTGCTTTAGGTGTGTAAATGTTTAAGCTTGGAGGCAACCTTACTTCCAATGTAGGAATAAAGGGGAGGACCATAGTTCATAAGGATGACCTGGCTTGCATGGTGCCACCTGGAATGATGATGCTCAGGGACACCTTGGTATGACAGCACCAGCGCCGCCCCGGTGTTAGTGGTCACAAGTCAGCCCGCTTCATATCAGACTGTTGCTGCCCGGAGTAATGTTTTCAGGAGTGTGATGTGAGTCACAGGTTAATAACGCATGCCTGTTGATAATTACGGTGATTACAGCACACTCTCTCCAGACTGTGCTTATGAGAGGCGATATGAAACCTCTGGGTTTGAAATGGGGCTCCACCACTCAACTCACTAGTCATGTCAACTTAGCTAAGTTACTTAGTGTCTCTGAGCCTCAGTGTCCTCTGTAATAGTGGGATAATAAAAGTACTTATGTAAGTTGCAGGGCAGGAGGGGCGATTAAATGAGTTAATAATAGGTGAAACATATGAAGCATGTTTAATTTCATATTTGACTACTGACCTACTATTTGATATGGTCCAACCTAAGACACTATGAAAATTAATATTATCCCAATTTTATTGATTAGGAAATCAAGTCTCAGATCCTTTAAGCAATATCCCTAGTTTGTATGCAGAGGAGCTAGGGTCAAACCCAAGCCATGCTGATTCCAAAACCCATGTTATTGGTCATTCTGGTGTAGTCTAATGTTGAACTGAGGCCCTGCTTGGATTCTCCCTGATCCTTTCCAATGGAATAATTTTCTCCAAAGTGGTAGTTCTCAGAGTACAGTCCTTGTTTTGCATCATCAGTGTTACTAGGGAACTTAGTAAAAGTACAAATGCTCAGGCTCCACCCCAGACATACAGAATCGGAAACTTTAAGGATGGGGCCCAGCAGTGTGAGTTAAGAAGCCCTCTCCATGATGGTGATGCATGCTAAGAAAGTTCGAGAACCCCTTTTCCAGAGACACTGCCTCAGACTTCATTAATAATCAGCAGGTTCAATAATGATGACAGTAAATGACTAAAGCAGCTCCGACTCACCAGCTGATTCAGATCCGTGAGTGGTATGGTGCCTCCCGCTGGAGCCAGATGAGTCTTGATCTTCTGTAAGGAGCAATCGAGAAGGTTCAGTGCCATGCGTTTCCATGACATTGACACCTGCATTTCCTCACCTTTGCATTTTCATGCACTTTGCTTTCAGCACAAGGCTTAGTCTTTTAAAGGGAAGCAAAATGATGGCAAAGGAGCGTTGAATGGGTTCACAATATTAATTACTACTCATTTCTTAATCCACCAGTGAGTGGGCTAGAGCTGTCATCAAAATTAAGGAGACTGGTTCAGGACAGACCGTCAAGGATGCACAGGAAGTAAGGCTTTGTGGTAGAAACCCAATAGCTGTCACATGCAAACAAAAATATCATGATGTCTTCACAGGTCTGAGGTTGGGAATTGATACTATGTCTTTGAACTAGGGACTACATGGTTTGAATTATGACAAACAGGATCACTGGGAATGGGTGTGCTCTGTGGCTCAGGGCATGACACATTTAAAGAGAGTTCTCTGAGGCAGGAAATAGAACAAGCTTTTGGTGTGCAGTAAGGAACCTTAGGGTTGAATTATGTAAAAATTCAAAGAGAAAAATCAACTGCTTGTTTAAAGAAAAAGTCTGAAAATAAGTGAAAAAGAAATGGGGAAATGACGCTAACATGTGACTATGTTATATGAATATGTTTCAAATGAAAATATTCTTTAAAAATGACATCTGCATTTTCAACACCAAGAGTTAATGTAATCCATCTTCTCAAACATCCATCACCAACAGACTTTAAACTGAGACAAATTCACGAATTGCTAAACTCTGGATCCACATGTCAGATCCTGGATTTAGCATATGGAAACTCTTGCTTTTCTCCCTCTTCCCCATACATTTTTCAAAACTATACTGGAATATTAAAACAAAACAAAACAGAACAATGGTTTCATACAATGGCTATACTAATCCATTATGAAGGTACCTATAAGGAATATACCATAGTCTGATCACTATCATTTCTCATAAGGCGAAGTAGGTGACCTGTATAGAGGAGACAGATTGCTTTGTTCCTTGGCTGATGGTTAGAAAAATGAAAAACAGCATTTGCTGAAATGCCAGCACCAATACCCCTATACCACTGTTGACATCACCACCACCACCACCACCATCACTACCACTATCACCATCACCACCACCACCACCACCACCACGATCATCATTCACCACCACCACTACAATGCCAAATGTTTTAATTTTTAAGATTAAGCATAAAGACCAAGAAAAAATGTTTTGGAAGAAATGAGAACCAATTTGAATGTTTTGGAAGAAAACCAAAAGTGAGAGTTGGATCACCTACTTAGCATTTAATCCATGGAGAACCATTGGAAATCGGTTGGTACCACCATGGAATGTGGAAGAAATGAGAATATGTGGATATCGATCTTGGCGAAAGCATCGTATTTACTAACAAATTGTCTATGTAATCCTTCTAGGCTACTGGAACTATTAAAATTGTCATTTAACTTTACATCCATTGGGTTGCATGACAGGCCTTATTTAAATTAAACAGTGCTCTTAGATTCATTTCTACAGAAAAATACTGACAATGATACTTGGAATTTTAATAACGAAGGGCAGAACCATGCTGAATAAAAAACCAAAGGGTGTGAGGGTTTCTGTCTGGTTAATATTGCCAAGGTCAGAATTTTCTAAGGCTGTTTTCTCTTAAGCCTGGGATGGGCAGCCCAGAGAAAAGATGCCACACACGTGGCATTCTGGGTTTTCCGTCACCACATTAGTCAGAGCATCACAGCTGTCATTTGTTTTATGTATTGAGTTCTCATAAGATTTATTCTTCTTTGGGGAGGGGAGGGAAAGAACTTATTGCACACAAAAAATACAGGAATTCCTCCTTATCCACTGGGGATAAATTCCAAGACCCCCAGTGGACACCTGGAAACAGGGATAGCACTGAACCCTACATGTGCCATTTTTTCCTGTACATATGAAACTATGATAAAATTTAACTTATAAATTAGGCACAGTAAGAAGTTAGCAACAATAGCTAATATAAAATATAAAAATTACAACAATATACTATAATAAAAGTTATGTGAATGTGGCATTAGTGAGTAGAACAAGGATTACTTGAACACAAGCACTGTGATCCTATGGCAGTTAAACTGATAATTGAGATATCTACTAAATGACCAAGGGGTGCCTAGCATAAATAGCGTGGATACACTGGACAAGGGATGATGTACATCCCTGGCGGGGACAGAGTAGAATGGCACAAGATTTCATCAAGCTACTATGAACAGTGCACAGTTTAAAACTTACAAATTATTTAGTTCTGAAATTTTCCATTTCATATTTTCAGACCACAGTTGACCACAGGTAACTGAAACCGTGGAGAGCAAAACCATAAGGGTAAAGGAAGGGGACTACTATATAGTTAAAAATCACTAATCTTTAATAGGCCTTAGTGGTTGAGTGGTAAGAAGTACTTGAATAATTAGAACCAGGAAGAGAGAATATGATTTTAGTTTCTTAGCCAGAGTATGCATTTTCTAGTTCCATGTTCTAAATGTTACTTCTTTAATGTAAATGGGCAAACAAAGAAAAGCAAAAGTAGGGAGGACTGTTTATTTGGAAAAAAAAAAAAAGACTCATTCTAGGTCCGTGTCCAACTTAATTAAGTCATCTTCAGCCACCTATTTGCCCTTACCACAAGAAAAATGGTGCCTATTCATTAATAGTATATTATATCATGAAGTTTTAACTGTGCATCATAACTAGAAGAGGTTTATCCACAAGCCCTCCACCAAAAGTAAAATTCATCAATCCATTGCCAATAGGAGGTAATAATTTCAGAGCAAAGGCATTAGTATATAGAAATTATTCACATGGTGGGTAAAATCTTACTAAATAGGCAGCATGCTATTAGTTGAATCAAATAAAATAGCTAATGTTTAACTTTTTTGACCTATAAAAATATCAATTTCATATAGATCATCTTAATATATCACAAGATCAGTAAGAAGGCAAAGAAAGAAATTCTACCATAACAACCAAGTCACAAAAATAAATGAAAATTATACTGTCAAATGAAAGCATTTTTTATCTAACCTAAATCTAAGTTTACCTGCACTAGAATGATAGCATGACAAAAGCCGTTCCCATGTCACAGATCAGTCTAATCACAGCCTGCACAGAAAATGTCCCCTGCAACATGAAAGTATGTGCTGTTTTTGACATAAAGAAAGCAAACCAGATAGCAAATGGTCCAGTTACCTGACAAGGAACGGTCAACATAAATGTTGGGGTCTCCAATAGCAGTAACTTCCGTAACTGCAGGGGCCCCAGTATTAGCAGGGGTGCCTGGGAGGAGGGTCGTGTACTCCTTCGTGTCTGTAGAATGAGGGGGATAACCTTCCACTGAAGTAGTTGAGTCTTCAGGAAGATTTCCACCTCTTCTTCCACCTCTGCCATCATTCCTAGCTGTGTGAGGTGGAATCAATGGTAAACCCACATTTGTACAATGAGACCACCACCCATTGTGTGCATGTCTTAAGAATGTGCAATTACTGCAATAGCTTTCCACTTGTTATTTATGACCACAAAACAAAAGAGAGTGTGATTTGTTACATTACTGAACAGAGTCTATATTTTGCAGTTGACATCACTCAACGGAAGATCTGGTGATTCTAATACCCAGGCAAGACGCAGTATCGGCCTGGGTTGTTACAGTAAGGTTTATACCATGACAACTGTGATATTGATAATCTTGAGCTCTTACTCAATTAGACCCACCTTTGATGAAGTGGAGAAAACATATCTTTGAATTAAAAAGTATAATTATGCTATATGTGATAGGAAAAGCCAATGCAAGGCTTCAAAGAGCTGGGGTTTTATTTTTTCCTTTGCCAGAGGTCACTGCTTCTAATTCACCAGCATCATGAGTTTATGATCCAGAGTATAAATGGCAAAATAATATTACTAATGCAAGGAAAATAGAGAGCAATATAAGTCAGTTATAAATCAACAATAAGTGATCTAACTCTAGAGTATAAGAAACTTGACCTTTAAGACATAGAGTTGCATTTCATGTCCAATGGCATCTAAAAAGTCTACAAAGCAGAAAACTCAGACACCCATCACCGGCACACCTTCTGACCAGAAGTAACAGCATTAACAGTTAATGAATGTACCTCCACCAAAGACACTGTGCAAAGACACCCACAGGTGAAGCCACGTGGGCTTTACAATCCTTACTGCTAGATGTTGGAGTAGAAGTCATTGACTGGTCTTTATCTTCTTCCAAGCCTCCACGTGATGTAGAGAAGCTCTGTGTATGACTGTGCTCTGTTTCAATGAGGGATGAATCCAGCATTAATTTGGAGCCCTGAAATAAACCCTGTTATCTGCTGGCAGGGAGGATCTAGCTATATCAAGTCAGACAGGCAGGGGCATAATAATACCAAGGTCTGTGCATGCCTTTCTCCTCTGATTGATGAAAACACACAACAGAATTCAGTTTTGTCACTAGTTGGCTCCTAAGACACTTTGTTTTTTCAGTATAGTCAATAAAGATACAGTGCCAACGTAAAGCCTGAGGCAAAACTTTGTCTATCCTGGATCATCCTGACCCCATTGTACAATAGCATTGCTACCAGTCACTTAGGAAAACCAGAAAACATAGAGGAAGAGTAAAAGAAGTGTTTGAGTCCTAGTGCTCCTAATAGCAATCAAGAGCCCCTAGCTGTGTGCCAAGAAGCGTGACTATCGGGAAAATAAACACCATGATACCACATAGTATACCTGTAGCCACCAAAGAGGAAGAAGTTACTTGCTCAAGTAACTCAGATCAAATATATAAAAGGAAATACTTTAGTCCCTCCTAAAGAACATTAAATTAAAGTTATCATTTTACTCTATTAGCAGGTTTTTTATCTCATCTGTGGATGGGGATTCTCATCAGCGCATTGAGACACCAGGAAATGCTTGCCTGGGCAGACACAGGGCCTTCAGCGTAATGTAGGCAATTAGAGGTTGAGCCACTGCCCATCTCTGAATTCACTTAGACTGTTTTGCGTTCATTTCCTTTGTGTTCTTCTAAGAAAAGTACTGATCCCTTGAGTTACAGGTGCAAGCACGCCATACAGCACACCCATAAGCTGTATCCACCACCAAGTAAACATTACAACCAGGAGAGACATTCACCAAACCCTAAACCAACATTAGAACAAAAGTCAACAGGGACATAAAATGGAAATACAAGACCTTCCATTGGCAGGGACCATTTTTTGGCTTGCTGGTTTTTCCCTCTGCCTAAAAGGGCTCACATAAAGAGCTCTGTCCATTATGTGCTGCAAGCAGTGCAATGAGGCTTCTTAATTCTGGATTTCTTTCATAGTTTGTCAGGAAATTATGAGTGATTTTAGGCTGATGTCTAAGATAGCCCTGCACACATAATGGAAATGAAGGCTACTAGAAGCTTAGTGTTCCTTCCACCAGACGTTTAGTGGTAGGAAGAGGTATTAGCAAACTTCCTCCTTTTGTACCCAGGCCTTGCCACCTTTGTCAATTGTCAACAACATGCCTTCCTCCTCTTCTATGGGCTGATGTAATTTCCCAACTTTCTATCATTATCTGTCCCCAAATTGTCTTTGCACAACCAGTAAAACAATCCTACCCCTCTTCTGCCTTGATTGAAGAAAAGAAGGGAATCAAAAGGGGGTAGTCAGTTAAAACATAGAGAAATCACTGTCCTAACCATGATCTTGGGTGACAATGCCATAAGTACTTAGGGAAGGAAAATCAAGGTGAATGGAGTCCCACCCACCCCCTTTATTTTAAACATAAAGTCATTGAATCTGGAAAACACCAGGAACGAAGGGGGAAAAAATCACAGTTAAAGAACTCCACCAAGATAATATAGAAGTGAAGACAGCTTTTATGCTCTGGGCTGAGCTGAGTCACAAAGCACTAAAAGCACCATTCCGCCACCAAGCTCTGAATTGGAGCCAGTATGAGCAAGAACTAAAGCAGAAACGCAGGTCTTATAAAGCGCTAAGTGTCATTATCCTTACGGGTTGTCACTGAAAGAGAGTCTGTCCTGTCCAAGTCTTCCACAAAACCTGTGTTTGGATCTGCAGGAGGCTGAAGTGTTGTACTATGGCTGGAGTCCATATCTGAAGGAATTAAATCAGTGTTATTGTTTGATTTCACAAACCACGGTGGTTTATGATCTAGAGCTAAATTATTCTTATATTCAAATCTGGTTAAAGAAAAGAAAGCACATACTATTCATGTCTCCAGAATTAGAACAAATTATGGTTTCTTCAAAAGAACATTGAAAAAAGTAACTGGCTTTCATTTAAGAATTTGAGTTGTATGAAAGCTAGAATTTTTGTTTATTTTTGCTGAGTCTGGAAGGACTCTAAACAAACACATGATGGTCCCCCTAAACCTTGCAGAGAGACACACATAAACTGTGTGACTTGTCCCATTCTGAAGACATTGCCTTTTTTATAGACATATGGGATCTGCCACATGGAGAAATGACCAAATGCACTGGTTCAGGGACCATTTTCTTACATTGCCCTTACTTGGCAAAAAACTTTTATAGTCTTCTTCCCTCGTTTGGTCCTCTTCCACTTCACAAAGTGAATGTGCAAATAAAACATAAACTCATCACCCAATACTACCTAGGTAGAAGCCATGGGAAATATTCAGGGGCAAGAAATGAGAAGCAGTGGGTGTCAGTGAATCAGCCATCCTGTAAACACAAATGCGCAGTGTCTTTGGAAATTAACATGTGCAATGTTGAGTGGTAAGAAATTTCACTGAAATATTTACAAATGCTTTTTAAATAATTATCACAAATCAATTCTGTTGAAATAACAAGTCTTGGGTGAAGAAAAGGCCAAATAACGCATAAACACCATTATTATTGTTGGCTCTCTGATTCAAAGTCCACCCACACTACTGCCCCTAGAGAAATTTAACCAGTTCCAGATGACTCCAGAGGGAAAAACTGGAATATTGAGCACCTACATCTACACTGAAGTCTTCCCATACAAAAAGAAAAGAAAATCAAGATCTTTGTCAGAAAAAAAAAAACAAACAAACAAACAAACAAAAAAAACGAAACAGAAGAAAACATGGCTGACTCTATTACCCAGATTAGAAAACGAGAACAGGCTAGGTAACCCAAATCAAAACCCAAAACGGATATTCTCCCAGATAAACTTCTGCCTGTTGGTGGTCTCTAGACACCATTTTTTATGTTCCTTTTTATACATAGAATCCTTCAGGAGGTATCATACCATTTCATGGTTTGAGCTGATTTTATTGTCCTTGACATGTTCATCAATTTAATGAAATCTCTTTCTGTTCACCAGCAGAAAGACAACACTAATTCTGAAGTTATTTTACTAGCTTGGTTTTCTACAATGCATGTCATCAGTGCTCCCAGCAGCCACGTGCATAAATATGTGTAGGTCTGCACGTGACTTCAGCTGTTCACCATGATGGCCACAACCTAGCCATTCAAACTCATCTTCCTTTCTGACAAATGAATCTCTTCACTCTAACAAATTAATTTCTTGGCTTTTCTTCCTTTATGTCTTTATTTACATGAGTCTTCTTCCTACAAAAACTTTCTCTGACTATCCAGGTTTTATTCCACTTTTCTCAAAAACCAGATCCAATCTACCTTTCTCTGACACTCCCTGGAGGGTCCTCTGAATTTCTTTGGCGTTATTGTTGGTAACATTCATTTGACATCTATTACTTGCTGTCTCATATTGTTAGATAAATAAATGTTTTCTTCTCCTAGTTAAATTTTAAGTTCCTTAAGACCATGGACCAAGAATTGTACATTGTTGTGTCTCCACATGCCTTGCACACTAGCAGATATTTAATACCAATATAGTTTCTAATGACTAATATTTGGTGATATCTTTAATACTTGGGAAGGACAGTTTCAGAGTTCTAAAGATATGAAACCATAAAAACTTCTGGATCCATTTTGGAGATAATGTCGTTCAAATTCACTACAAAGAGATGTGGTCATTGTGCTCTTAGAGCTCATTTTAATAATGTTGGTGTTGTGCATACTCTTCGCAGTTTGGATCTTGATTAGTCAATGCCATGAGTAATAATTCACATCCCTATATCGATTCTTTGGTTTACCTCCCTTTTTGGAATGTCACATTTCTGTGACCAAGACATTTTGTTAAATAACAAAACAGAATGAGTAACTTTTCATGGGTATGGTAAGAAACATGGATTCTTTAACCTAATAAAGACTGAGAAAAGAGCGGCATCACCTCCTACAAACTCTTGCAGGTTCTCTAAGGAAAGTTGCCCTCTGTAGTGATAGAGGAAGAATTCTTTTTAAATACAAAAATTTGTCAAATAAAATCACAATCTTCCATTTTCCATTCTTACAGAACTACAATTAGTATCTTTTTTACTCTCTCTCTCTCTCCTTCTCTCATTTAAGTCTGTTTTTGAATAGTTTATAGGTAAATAAGAAAACAGAGATTGCATTCTATGTAAAAGTTGTCCACTTTTGAAATTCACAAACATTTATGGAGGGCCAAGAATGGTCTAAATCTCAGGTCACTGGGTACTATATCTATCTCTAAATGTGGCAAAAGTAAATAATAAAGTTTTCTGAGCTCTTTAGTTATTTGTTCAAAATGAGCACTCACCACTTTTTTGCCTTCTAAGATTTCTCTACCAAAGATAAGTTATATCTTTGGGTCTACAATGGAAATAGTCACTGAATCCAACACTTCACATTTTTAAAACCCTGCTCTAAGGAGTAAGTGAAAAAGGACTCTTGAGACTGCTTCTTCTTCAGAGGAAATGACTTCCGCTCCCATCATTTTAGGACTAATTCTTCTTTAACTCTCCTGCCACATTCTTCGCTCTCTGGTCAGGACCTTACATTCAGATAAATAGGCATATCACTTCTACCAAGAAAAGAAATTTTTGCAGAAACTTCAATTTCCTTGTTAAGAATGTAGAGTGGTCTAAAACCAAGGATGTATTTCTAGGAAAAAAAGCCATTTGGCAGCCTTCAAAAACAAAGTATAAAAAAGGCTCAGAGGCTATTACCCATTCTTCTTTCTGTTTGGTGACCTCGTCCCATGGGATGTGAGATTGGGTCCAAGAAATAAGTCCAGGAACTCTCCTCTTGACTCTGCGTTGTCATTCCTTGATTTGGATGGCTGTCATGAGTTGAGGCTGTTGTGACCATGCAGTTCAAGCAATTGTCAAAGTGTTAGTTGATATCTGGCCAGGGATACACTGATTTTTTAAAATACTTAAAAAAAAAAAAAATCTAGACAAGAAAATGAAAACATCTTCCTGGCATCCAGAGCCAGGAAGTTGCATAAACACAGAATGTTTTAGTAGGTATGAGTTCATTCATGCTCATTTTCTTAGCAATCAGGATGCAAACTGGAGGACACAAAAGTTTTAATGACTTCTCCAGTGGACAGAAGACGAGTTATAGACAAAGTGAAGATGAAGGAGTAGTTTTTGACCATGTTGCCACCATCCTTAAAAGAAGGAAGTATAAGAGTCCAAGTACATGATGTCCTTCTGAGATACCCACATCCCAGAGAAATGCACATTAGGATGGTAGTAATTTAGAGAAGGAATCAGGTAACAGCTGCTCATGAGATACATATGAAACTAAATGCCATTCATCTCAAAGGCATGAATGAAATCCATTAGAAGTATTACTTTCTAGCAGTGAGATTTATGGCTTAAATGACATGTAAGAATGTAGCACATGCTTTTGCTCCATTCTGTGTCGATGAAGAGGTATAGGCAGAAAAAATCAAAATAGTAGCCCCTGAGCAATAAACAACCACACCACATTGCCAGTCACTGACTCCATTGCTCTGCCGAGAATGCATTCAGAAGTTGCCACACACTGGAAGGACATTGTGCATTATAGTCCATATTGCAAATGGAAACTTGGGGATATTTCTCATTGGTGCCAAACAAGAATCTCACATTCTTTTACAAGTCAGGGTGTATTTCAATGTCTCTGTCACACAGACAAATGAATCCTGCATAGGAGCTTGCAGAGTCAAGTTATCTGGCTTAGATAGAAGGGAGTTTAGACATGGTAACAAGACTTGAGTTCAATTTCTACTATCCCACAATTCAAGAATAGGGACGGTGTGTTTTTTGTGTTTTGTTTGTTTTTTTCTGTAAATCTAAGAAAAAACCTTATATGTTTAAGGAGAGATCTTCAAACAGACATGACAAAGCACCAAAAGACATCAGACAGGTATTTTTCTCAAAATGTCCGGCTCCATTTCTTCAAACTTTGGGGTTCTGACTACATACTTTCTAACAAGCCCAGCATTTTATAGAACTTTCTGTAAAGCATGGACCCACATCATAAAGTAGATTCCTTTATAAAACAAAAGGGAGTATTTTATAAGATCAGAGTCTCTGCTACAATCTCACCAGGGGCTGCCCCAAACTAGATCTGAAAGTGACATACACAAAGGGCATTGTCTGTGTCTCCTTTATGTACTAATATCCACTCCTGTCCAGGTGATTTTTTACAAGCATTTAAGGGTTGGCTCTGTGTTGACCACACCATAATTTATTAAGGAACCTTAACATCTTGTGACAATTCCTTCAATAACTTATTTGTTCAGTGTCCTCAATGTTCAACATTTAACCCAAGAGGAAGTTGCCACTCAACTTGCTTGTTAAACCATCCGTTACCAGCTGTCCCTGCTGTTGAATAAGAGTTTTCTTTGGACATTTGGAGATATTCTCCATGCCATCCGTTTGTAAACCACTGCTCTTTCTGGGTGGCCATTTCTTCCATTGTACTACTAGGGGTTGCCAGAGCTGTGAGAAGAATTTAAATTGTGAGCCATTATTGTTTGATTTCCTCACCAACACATATCTTTCTATTTTAAGGGCATATACAGGTGGGAAAAAAATAGAAAAGGAAATCATCAAGGAGAGAGAGACCTCTGACCTTCTGAAAGGGATATCAGAAATCAAATGGCCAAATCTTTTAATTTTTCAGATGGGAAAACTAAGGTGCAAAGAAGTTTCCATTTGCTCGAAGTCATATAGCCAGATTAGCACAGTCAGAACTATACCACCAAGGTCTGTGAATTCCCAATATTATTCTTATTTTACTAAAGTCTACGGCTTCATAGATCCTGTCTCAGAGAATTGCCCAAAGATTTATCCTCTTTGTTCATGTGATTCTATTGCAAGGAATATATTACATGACAAGAGATGACAAGATAGCCCAGTAAGAGGCCTTCTGAATTGGTGGTCACATGACCCATAGTCCCAGGCCCTGGAAGCACAGAGAAGTAGATTTGCCCAGCACTAAGGATGCTGGGAATGACCAGGATGCTCCTCCACCAGCACATAATTAGAGTATGCCTAAGTGGCATCTAAAATTGCCAAATTCATTTTTTAATAAAATTAACTCAGTGGAAGAAAACTATTTTCGCCAGTGTTTGGCATTCTATAAACAACAGCAATGTGTGACAGACTAAAATTTTCAATCACTCAGTGTTATAGTTGTCCAGTTTTTAAAAGGACAAAATGAATTGAATAAAATTGTATCAGGGTGCTTATGGGAAAAATAAGAAAGTCATTGACATTTTCCTCCAGGGCAACCAGTAGTAGATTTTTAGCTCTCAAGATAAAGAGAGCTTAGAAACTTGCCGAGTTGAAGTAGACTTTGCAACATTAAAACTAGTTATATTTCATTATTTTAGAAAATATGTGTGATTTTATAGTAGCAAAAACATTTAAAAAATAAAACTGTTCTCACTTTACCTTAATATTGGCCAGAACATTCTTAGAGTTAATTTGTTATCAGATGTGAGTTAAAAAAAAAAAAAAAGTCTTAAGGTGTACTTCCCACCGACTATATCACTGCTTTCTGACAAATAATGAAGTTAGAACAACCATTGTGTGCAATTACAAAAAGGAAAAAATCAACTCAAACATAAACTTACTATTTAAAGTTTAAAAAAAGGAAAAGAAAAGAAATGCATGCACATATGTGCACACACGCACAAACACACACTATTCTATATGCCTTCTATCGTTATCTTTACAAACAATACGATCCTTTAAATACCCAGTAACCCAACCAATTGTTTTCAACATATGGGTTAGCAGAGTAGGATTTCCATTGTAAAAATGTGACTTTCTTTTAGAAAGTGTAACATTCTTTTTAAATAAGCCTTTGTACATTTATTTAACTATATGAAAATTCTTAAAGCAAGAATAAATGTTTGAATTTTTGCATAATTTTTCCAATAAAATTATGATATTTTTACTTTATATTTAAGTTTTGTACTAAAATCAAAAGTAGGGTCATTTCTGTATAACACTCAAAGGTTTTATCAATTTTCTGCAGGGCCTTTCCTTAGTCCGGTGAGATAGTCACATAACTCTTTGACATGTCTATTGTGTTGTACTGTTTCTTTGATAAAGCCCAGAGGCCACCAACCAGAATCTCTTCATGTTTTGAAAAGGCTGATAAGAGTATTACTGAGGCTGGTGCTGCTTTTCCTCTGGGAGGTTCTGCTATGTCAACTCCCTTTCAGTAATAATACCCCACCACCACCACCACCACCTTTTGACAGTATAGGCTCATAATTCTGAGCCTCTTAAGTAGCTTTTGTTTTTTTAAGCACAAACTGTCATAAGTCATTTTTAAAATATAGTGTTGGGGCCCAAAGAGGACTGGTACAGATTCTCATTCTTATTTCTTATTTCTCTCTTTTATCAGAAGACTCTGTTCTGAACTCAGCCCATAATCTTCATGCATACAGCAAATCTATCAGGTTAAGTAGTGAGGTGTACGCATGTTGGATGTATTCAGTACAATATCAGGACTTTTTAACTAATGCCTTAGCTAATGTATGAAACGTTTCTTTTGTTTTCTGAAGACATCCCTCAAACCATGAATTACCAAACCCCTTTGACTTCTCCTTTTGGATTCTAAGTGGATGTTTCTTACATTTTTGCTTTAGAAATATCCACAGCTATGAGCCATAGTTTTCAAAATGCTACAGGCTGTTATCCTAAATTGAGGCTTCTTTTATTCCAAATATAATAGGTATCTTTCAAAAAATAGATGAAAGAAGAGTATATACTTTCTATATTTTTGTCCTGTCTTCACTGTCCAGCAGCAAGACTTGGAAGTGTTTTTAGAAAACCTGAGATGTTTGCACATAAGTAGAAGTAACAGCAGCAAAGCCTTTCCCAAGTTATCCTAGGCTTAAAAATAGAAAAAGACCACCCATAGAATTCAAATGTAGACCATCTGAGCTATTGACTTTCCTCCAAAGAGTACAAAGGATCCCTTTCTATAATGTAGTGAGGAAAAGAATGTGAAGAAGAAACTGAATTCATCAAAGGTCTTCATAGAAAATAAAGATTCCATGGAAGAAAATTTAAAAAGAAAAGAAAAAGAAATAAGGATTCCAAAAAACAATGCACCCATCAAGCTTTCTTTGCAGATGCCACTACTAAGCACCAACAGAGTAAACTCTTCATTATACATTTTCATAAACACACAAAAATCACCCAACTGGAACCTCAAGGAATCTTTAACACAAAAGTCATATCTCAGATCTTTTCCAGATTTCACTTTTTAAATATTTTGGCCTTTTGGGAAACCCAACAAGTTAGCATTTTTTCTTCTAATTTCTAAAACTTGTGTGCAGATTTGGCAGCTTTTCATGCTCTGAGGATTAAAAAAATTATGGTGTGTCCATAGAAGATGTGGACATGTCTAAAAATAGTCTTCCCTCTTTGGAATGACTTCACTAGTTCATCTAACTCAGAACTGCTGACCACCATCCTTCTTACTTGTGCTTGTAGAATGCTGGGTCTCCTCTTCATCATCGTGCTTGTGATGAATGAGAGGAGACTGTGATTCCTGGGTCCAGTTTTCTCCATAATCACTGGTGCCACTTCTGTCCACATCTGTTGTGATGATGGTTATATGCACTGTGACTTTTCATCAACCAACCTTTGATGATTCTGTTCTTCCATTAAAGTGCATGATATTTAACAGTTCAATGCCTGAGCATCTACTAACAATAGTTTTGAGTGACTTCACCAATCTCGCTCAAGAAAGAAAACAATGGGCAAGGAATCTCTTAATGATGACCGGTTATTCCACTATAACCATTTTCTCAGGGGCATCACCATAAACATCTTAATGTATTCACTTTTATAACAGAGCAACATAAAATATCTTGTGCCCAGATAGATTGACAACTGACCCCTAAGTTGAATTGAGTATTGTCATGAAAGTTCTCTAAGAATTTGTGATGAGATATTAACTAAATTTCCCACTGTGTCCTGACCATTGACCTTTGCAGCATCATAGTTTGAGAAAAAAAATCTGTAATTAAGAATGCATATCCCATTACCAGTCATCCTTGTGGTTGTCTGAAGTAATACTTCTGGATTTAAAAAGCCTGGGTTCCACTGGTTCCAATCCTGGTTCTGTGTTGGGATGTCAAAAACCCGTGGTGTGGTTGAAACTGTGATAATGATGATTGAAGTTATTAGGAAAATAGTTTTTCTTGAGCTTTCACCACCTGTTTTGCACTTTTTCCCCTTCTTTGGTCTATATAGTGAATCATCTATACCAGGTTGTATAGATGGTTGAGTGGAAATGGAAGGGAAGCAGAGTGCCTTCAGCTCGATTCAGCCATATTGTGAAGCATCCCAGTGTCCTTTGCATTCTGTCACAGAATACGTTGGGGTTAGAACATGAGAGCTTCTGGAGGAAGCAGCCAAGGAAGCTGCAGCAGGAGGAAGAACAGCTTTGAAAATACCAGCCCTCCACCGAGGAGAACCAAAGACAGCAGAACTTTGCCCATCCATGCAGTTGGTAATGGCCCTTTGCACTTGAAAGATTAAGGAATTTGTATCACTGGCAAGTGCACTACATGTAGATCCTCAGAATGAAGAGGTACATACCTGATAGTTATACTGTGGTGATCACTTTATTTCGTTAGCAGTTTTGGTGGGGAAAGAAATACTCTGGGCATCCAGAGCTTTCCTATAGGTGATTTGAAGAAAGAATATCTACTTCTAACAGCCACATGACTTACCTATACATTTCTGAATATTTATCAAACACCTATAGTAATCTCATCAAATATAAAGCATTTCACAAGCAAGCCATTCATAGTCAGTGAAAGAAAACCAAGATGCATACATTCAGTAGAAAAATACCATAGGGAACCCACCGCCATCACCGCAGATCTCCAAGGGAAAAAAAGAGGCATACTGTCACCCAGAATGATAGGGCTGGAATAGGAGACACCCCCAACAGAAGGATCATGACAAAATCAGAATCAATGTCTTTTGTGAAAAGGTTATTTGCAAATCCATCCTAATTCTTTCAAACTTCACTCTGATACCCAAATAATACAATACTCTTTTCAGAACTATACAACTATCAGCTCTATTTCACAAGTTATGAAAATCAAGTTTAGAGTCATTGATCACATTTACAATAAGCATGAAAAAAGTGGCAGTTTTCATATGCCTATGGAAGAAAGAGGGCATCCTGCTGAATTATGTGCCTAGGGGCCAAGCAGAAAAGTGAACTGAAATTGGAAAATATGCCACAGAGATGAAAATTACCAAGGGAAACTTCCTCCTGGAGTGTAACCATACAATTTATTTTCAGGTTGATCTGTGTGGATTGCCATGCAAGAGTTTAGTTTCTTGGGTATCAAGATCACATCTTTATTAGTGGCTCCACCTAGAAGATGGGACCATATCCTAAACCCAGGAGAGAGTGTAACAATAGAGCTCCAGTGTTTCTGGTTATTTGGTTTTCTTTTTGAAGTTGTTAAAAGAGTTTCCTTGTTCCATAGACGAAGGTCTGAGGTGTCCAGGCTAAAACATATACCACTTAACAGCTTAGATATAAGGCATCTAATTCATCTCAAGTTGTTTTTTTTTTTTTTTCTCTATCAATACCATATATAGTTAGATGCCTTCACGGCCTAAGCTATTTTTTGGAGCCCTCCCTTCCTGGGTGCAGTCCATTTGGAGATGATACTTTCAGATTAGGAGGGTCAGAACTTCAGTGACCCAAGAGGGCTCATGTAACAACTCAATGTGACACCCTCGCAAAGGAAAAGCAGAGCTGTTGTGGAATCAGGTTCAGGATTCTCATCACTGTTCAGCAATATCTTAGATCATTACAGGTATGAATAGGAAACCCAGTCATCTGGCTGAGTATGAGACCAATCATTGCATTTTTAAAGGATATTTTTTTTTCATCTCAATTTCCATCTCTGTTCTCAAAATGTTTTATAATTGTCACAAATTTGGATATTGTTATGCAGTGGTTTTACTACTTGTTTTTAATAATTGGCACTGTTTTGTTAAAGCTCAACTGACATTTGTCCTTTGCTTTAATGTTTTTCTATAATATCCATGCCTGATTTGTTAAAACTCTGGATTTGTTCCTTTGACCTCAACCAGGTTTTGATTAACTAGGACAATTCTTGAGTTCTGATACCCACTGTTGAAGCCTTCCTAGGGCCATCTAAGTCTTCAATTTAGGCTCATCTACAACTTTTAATTAATATCTTCCCAATTACATGCTCAGGTCCATTGCTACAATAGACCATGGGCTCCTTGAAGGCTTCTTTTATCTTCGTGTTCCCTGCACCTAGCACAGTAATTATAGAATGAATATTTGTCATAAATTTTACTATGTCATTTTCTGACAAAGTTCAATAGTTCAAAGAGAATCTGTAGCAGCAGACCAGAGGAAGAACATGAGGCATTAGGAATTTTATAAAACATGTTTTTTCCCATTTCTCTCCAAATATGTTTTGGCTTCCATTAAAAAATCTATTTCTTCCTTTAAAATCTAATCAAGGTTTAACTAAGGTGTGATCATAGACTCTTGCTCATTTTTCATATTAACTATTTCCCAGGAGAAATACTGTTGGGCATCACTGAGATTGATAAGCCTTGCATAAATAGTTCTACTGTAATTGATTATTCTTACTGGTACTGGAGATAAAATCTTCATCATCATCAATGCCTGATCCAGAATGACTGGGGTGTTTGTCTCTTTCATCTTCATTTTCTTCAGTTGGCTCCCAGCCTGCTGAGATGATATTTGAATCCATACCTGTTGTGGTGACTTTCATTAGTAGCTGAGCTGGATGCCAAATAACCCACTTGACAAAGGAAGAAAATCAGACTCAGAGTGTATGTTGGAAATATCAAGATTTTAAGAAAAAAGTGAAATATTTGATGTGTATATCCCCAAATTCTTTTTTTTTTTATTGAATGGTTGAGAGAGGGAGAATAAGAGAGAGAGAGACAGAGAGAGAGAGAAAGAGAGAGAGAGATTGATTTGTTGTTGCACTTATTTATGCATTTATTGGTTGATTCCTGTATGTGTCCTGACCAGGGATCAAACCCCTAACCATTGCATATCAGGACAATGCTCTAATCAACTGAGCTACCCAGCCAGAGACTACCCCAAATTCTTATATCTTGGTTTCTGAAGCTAATCTATAGATTTAAAAACAATTGGCTATTATTTTACAACTGAATGGTCTCTTTAAGAAAGTTGAAGAATAAATATAGACACAACCCAACCAAAGAAGTAAAAGACAAAAAGGCCAATAAACACTTCCTCGTGCTTTTAGATACACTTATTAACTTATAAAGCATATGTCATTAAAGGTAGGACATCCAGCAGGAAATGAAATGTTTCACATGTGCCTACTTGCTTTGTCAAGCTATCTTAAAAAAAAAAAAAAAAAAAAAAAACCTTGGAGAGACTTCAGTCAAGATGAAGGTGTAGTTAGACATGTTTCACCTCCTAACACCACCATAGAAAGAATAACAACTAGAACCACCAGAAAATTGGCTATTTGGAAGTCAGACAAATAACGATTTAAAGAAGCCACATCCATCCAGATGGGTAGAAGGGGCAGAGTTGCAGGAACAAGGTGGAGGGTAGAGTGGCTCAGGCAAGTGGTGGTGGTGGAGGAGGCAGTGTAGGTGGCAGGACGAATGGTTCCCACATTCACATATGGTGGATAAAAATTGGGAGGGATACCCTAGAAGCAAGAGATCTCAGACCCAAGCTGGACCACACAGCCCAGGGTTCCAGCACTGGGAAGATAAATCCCCATTACCTCTGCCTATAAAAACAACTAGGGATTGGGGCAGCAGAAGAAACTGCTGAATTTTCACAGTTTAAAGGGTTCCCATGGTCTTAGAATGTACACAAACCCCAGGGCAGCAATTGGAAGGGTGCCAATTGCTTACAGGAAGTGGGTGAAGTGACTGGAAATGGGGCAAATGCCAAGAAAGTTGCCAGAAGCCAGGCAGTGACACTGACCCCTCTCCAAGCTCCCCACCACAAACAGAGCCACAAAGCAGTGAAGCAGGTGGCCCTGCCCTGGCAATTACTTAAAGCTCTGCCCCACAAAATATACAGGTGCCTTTGTTATACAGGCCATGCTACTAAGAGAGGGAGTAAAAGATGCTCTACATAATATACAGAAACAAGTACAGGGAGGCTACCAAATTGAGGAGGCAAAGAAATGTGGCCCAAATGAAAGAACAGAACAAACTCACAGAAAGAACTAAATGAAACAGAGGTGGCCAACCTATCAGATGCAGAGTTCAAAACACTGGTGATAAAGATGCTCAGAGAACTCATAAAGTATGGTAAAAAAAAAAAGGGAAAGGAAGAAATGAAGGTTACACAAAGTGAAATAAAGAAACATATACAGGGAACCAACAGTGATGGGAAGGAAGCTGGGATTCAAATAAATTATTTGGTGTGAAAGGAAGAAATAAACATTCAACCAGAACAGAAAGAAAAAGCAAGAATGCCAAGGTGAAAAAAATAAGAGGAGAGGCTTAGGAACCTCTGGGACAATTTTAAATGTACCAACATCTGAATCATAGGGGTGGTGCCAGAAGAAGAAGAGGAAGATCAAGAAATTGAAAACTTATTTGAAAAAATAAGAAAAGAAAACTTTCCTAATTTGTCAAACAAAACAGACATACAAGTCCAGGGAGCACAGTCTCCCAAACAAGCTAGACCCAAAGAGGATCACACCAAGACACATCATAATTAAAATGCCAAAGATTAAAGATAAAGAGAGAATCTTAAAAGCAGCACGAAAAAAGCTAAGAGTTATCTACAAAGGATTTCCCATAAGACTATCATATGATTTCTCAGAAGAAACTTTGCAGGCAAGAAGGGAATGGCAAGAAGTATTCAAAGTGATAAAAAGTAAGGACCTACAACCTAGATTGCTCTATTCAGCAAAGTTATCATTTAGAATGGAAGGGCAGATAAATGTCTGGGCAGACAAATGCTTCTCACACAAGGTAAAGCTAAAAGAATTCATCATCACCAAGCCAATATTTCAGGAAATGTTAAAGGGACTCAGAAAAAGAAGATCAAAACTATTAACATTAAAATGACAACACACTCACAACTATCAACAACTGAATCTAAAAATCAAATTAAGCAAAAAAAACAGAAGAGGAACAGCATCATAGTTATGGGGAGCACTTGGAGGGTTATCAGCTGGTAGGGGGGAGGGGTAGAATGGGGGAAAATGTACAGGGATTAAGCATAATTGGTAGGAACGAAATAGATGGGGGGATGTTAAGAACAGTACAGGAGAGAGAGAAGCCAAAGAATTTACAAGCACAACCCATGGACATGAACTAGGAGGGTGATTGCCGGAGGAAAGGGAGGCACTGGGCAGAGGGGGACAAAGGGAGTAAAACTGGGACAATTGTAACAGCATAATCAATAAAATATACTTTTCAAAAACCTTGGAATCTAAACACGTTAGTCATTTCTAGAATGCTTCAGTTGTATTCACAAATTGCTAACTCAGTTGTTATCTTCTCTAAGATCAGATCACTGCACTGTAAATGCAAATGAAATCTATGCTGCAGGTCTCAACAATATTTCAGCATACAGCAAAAGAAAAAAAAGTTTGTCAATTGACAAAGAAGTCATTCCTGTCATTTGTTAGTCAACCCTTTTGGCTCACTAAAGTGGACTGTAGCCAAGATTTGGAGAAATTCTCACTTTTCTCCTTTTAGAAGCAACGGCAGGAAAGAAGAAAACCCTCCACCTCTTCTCCATAGTTACTGGAGAAGGCGTCTCTTTACTGCAAAGGAGTTTCCTACATTTTGAATCATATTCATGCAACCTTTTGGAATAACCATTTGTATTTTCATACTGTTCATATATGAAAACCCCAAGAAGAGTTCCACTGATTGAGATTTTCTGTATTTTGTTAAGCTCTAGCTTTGCTATTGTATTTTCTCCTGAGAAGTCAAAAATTTTACATGACTTTGGCCATTTTAGAATACCTTTCAGAGTCGGAATTTTGCTCTGTCATCAAGAAAGACCTATCCCATTTTCACAGTCCCCTTATTAGGCTCCTCCTGGGCTAATTACTTTTATTAAATGGAAAAAAGAAACCTGCTTAATAGTGCTATAAAATCAAACATACAGATCTTAGAGCTCATGCATGATCCTTCTAAAACAACAGAAACATTTGTGAGAACACAATGCACTTCAATGAGAATTATTGAAGACTCTCAAGAAAATTATGAAATGAGGTAATAATAACTCATTATTATCATGGTTCTTGGACTCATGGTGGAAACAACCGTGAACACCAATCCTGAACTTCTTGCCTCTTGGTTACTGTTTTGGAAAATGTACCACTAGTGTTCATCAAAGCTGTTGTAAGCATAATTGAATCAATTGTTGAAAGGTTAATTATTGGTTCCTAAGAAATAGCATTGTATATGTTTTTACTCTTTTTTCTATTCAAGAGAGTTATCGATACTTGATATAGATGGTGGAATGAAAAGGAAAAAGCACAGAAGTTTCATTTCTTTCAGAGGCCCAGACTGTAGTTCATAGAATGTCAGAGATGGGAGAACCTGAAATATCATCTGATTCATACTCCTCATTTCAAATATGAAAAAATTGTACAAGATGGATCCTGACCTGTCTGAAGTCAGAAGGCTAAACAACAGAGGTTTCAAGAAGAGCATGAAAGCCGTCTTTGAATTTTGAAAAGCTATAATGTAAAAGAGAAATTAAATTTTTGTCTGTGCTCCCAACAGGCTAAATTAGAACCTGTGGCGAGAATTTCAGGGAGGTGACTATTCTTTCAAATGTTGAATTTAAAAAGTTAATAATCTGAACTATTCAACAATGAGCTTCTTCATAAAGTATTATATATCCCACCATCAGAAGGATCACTTTGGAGGAAAATTGTGATTAGAACTATTGATTGAACTAGACCTTTTAAGATCTTCTCCAAATCTGAGAGTCTATGACTCAAACCCTGCTCTTCAGAGTCTTAGCCCTTCATCATCCACACATTCTGTCTTGGCCAACCAATATTATTCTCCAAGAATGTAGGATATGATATTTCTGTGAGCAATCCCAGACACATGATCCCAGGTACATGGAAGGATGACACATGAAGTGAAGAATGGAAAAAAAAAATTGTCTTTCTGCTTTTTTTCCATTTAGAGTCCAAATCCTCTAGCAAGCTTGCCCATGATCACTTTTTATATCAACACTTTGCAAAACAGAGCAGGATACTTTGAGTTCCAGATTTTGAAAAGAGGAAAATCAATCAGGAAAGACAGATAGAGATGAAATGACCCAATGACCTCACTAATAAGACCAGAAGCAAGAGTCCTGATATGGAACCTATTAAAGACTGCTAGTTCTGTAACCATGATGTGCATCGAAAGAATATTAGATAACAGATGAAAAACTGAAAAAAATTCAAACAGAGACACTGAAACCATCATTAAAGTCCCAAATACAAAAATAAGTTGAATTAGATTCTCTTTTTCAGCTATCAAGAAAGCCCAGAAATGATCCAAGGTGAAACACCGACAAGATCATTTCTTTCACAAACTAGCATATTCTTTATTCCGCACTATCTATGTCCCTCCCTCCAGCATTCCCTCCCTCCAGCATTATCTTAATCACTATGATATGCAGTCACATCATCGGCAATATTTTCCTTTCTTGAGCATTTGTTGAAATAAAGAATATAGTGTATTCAATGTCTTAAAAGCTAAGCAAATGTAAAGAACCATTTTTGTTGTCTCCTTCTATAGAAAGAAAACCTAGTTATTTTAGGATATGACCATATCGTCCAGTCAATAAATGAAGATATGCTTGTAATCTCCCATTATTACAGACTGAATCTTTTCCCACAAAAGCTCTCAGGTCAACATACTTTGCAGGAACTTAGAGTTAACAGCCAAATATTCAGGGAGCTTGTTAGAGGCTTGGATTCTGGTGTAAAACAACAGGTCACTTCCTACACTTTGCAGTTGAGGTGCAAAGTATCCAGGGCCTACACTTTCTACCTGTATATCAATACTTCCCTCTATTATTATTGACAGTAATAATCAGCAGTAAGTAGGAGTATGAATTTTCTAACAGACTTTTTTTCTAGGCATCTCCTAATAGAAGCCCCTACAGAAAAAAAAATACAGTAGTCCCTCTCTATATTGCAGTTCATTTATCACGGCCTCACTGGATTGCGGGATTTTTAAAAATATTATATTTAATTATTTATCGCAGGTTTTTCCCTCTATCGCAGGATTTTGCGGTACTGTATATGTATGTTGTTAAAGTTACATAGGTTTAAGAGTGTAGAATAGATGTAAGGTTCTTACTTCGCGGGGGGCCGTAGAATGTAATACCCATGAAAAGTGAGGAAATACTGTAATTTTGATTATTTGGCATGTTGCCAAAAGGAAAACAAGTAGAACATTTGAGGGTATCAAGGTGTATCCCAGAACCATGGGGCTCTCTGATAAATGAGATGGTACCAGACCCTGTTCTTTCAACAACTGTGACAGAGCATCAGCAAAAAATGAGAATGGATGTCCTTTTCATGTCCTTTTCCTCAACAGTGAAAGACTTGGCATTCAGGACAACAAATAAGCAGAAGATATAACAGTTTAGTTGTCCTCGCTGTTGTTCAATCCTGAGTCTTAGGCTCTGAATGATCAAATCAGGACCATATCCAATTAATTTGCTCCTGAGCTGCTGCATGGTTATTTGAGTACATGGTTGAAGTAACTGAATCAATTATGAAAATATTCATCTTATGAGATCTTTCTACAAAACCTTTACTCTTAGTTCCCTCTCTATATAATGTCTGTATCTAGTGTAGAGTAAAGATTAGAAAAGGAGAATAGAGGCCTGATTTTATCTTTCCCCTCTCCTAAAGTCGCCTGGGATCTTAGGATAACATCAGAAATGGGTGTGAATTCAATGCTACTCCTTCTTCAAATGGAACCCCCTGTGTACAGAGTCAGAGCAAAATCAAGTAGCAACTTAACAGCCTATAATGGAAAGAGATTTTATATTAACGTGATTGGGTGACCCAGCCATGCACTGAAGGTCTTCAGTGCATAATTTCATAAAGTTGATTTTATTTGCCTATTTTTGGAGGGTCTTTAGAGGTGCTTGCCTGCTTCTTTTGGGTTCATCATTTTATCCAGGTAGGCTGTGATGACACCTGGCATTGGAAAGCTCCAGTGACACTCATTGACTTTAAGTCAAGCTTTAAACTGTACATAAGCCAAGCAAGAACTTTGCAAAAGGTGTGTGTTCAACATGTTGACATCGGATCTCGAGCATCCATCCATCAGTTCCTGTAACTTTTAATTCTAATTCAGAATGCACAGTATCTCCAGCAAAGAAACAAAACTGCTCAAGTTAGAGAAATTCTGGACTCTGTTCAAATTAGAGAAAGGATAATTGGTAATATTTTTACAATTTTGAATCTCTTATTTGACTAAATTTGGCCTGAGTCCAACATGTTTTCCTATAGAAAAGAACGGCAAAGATCACCAGGATAAACATCTAAACCACTTATGATTTTTAAAAACTATTTTGAGTCACACACCCCTTTGGAAAATCTGATATGAGTTATAGCTTCTGAAAAAATGTTATCCTACATGTACACATTCTCAAAATCTTGCATAGTATTTCAGGTGGTCTTTTATGCCTTATGGTATATCATTGAATCTATCGGAAGTTTAGAACTCCAGGTTAAAAACTTGGACTCTACGCACAATACACATTAACCACCTGCACAATATATTCTATACTACAAAGGATGAATTTTCTCAGAATAAAGAGTAGAGAGAGATAGGAGCCAATTTCACGAACAATGACCTGAGATAAACCTGAGCATTCCCTGAAAATTTGCAGACATCCCATTCTTACCTCAAAAACTTATTAAAGATGCATAACTCACAGTACCCTCACCCTATAGTACACCAAAAAGAGACCAACCATAAGTAAACATACAGGAGCAATACAGAAATTGGCATTATTTCTGTTTTTCTGAGGAGATATAGGAAAAAGCTACTGCCTAGCCAGCAGTTTCCAATTTTCCACACCCAAGTAAGCAATATATATGACATGTATGTGTGTGTGTGTGTGTGTGTGTGTGTTTCTTTGGCAGCCAGGAGACAAGGAAATAGAATGCTCCCAGGCAGAGTCTGCTTCCTGAATTAGGTTAGATTTATGGATTCCAGAGAATTCCAGATCACCAGCAGAAAAGAAGCTGATGACATGCCTCCAGGAGGGCTCTTCCAAAAATAACACTTACAATAAAAAGTTCGCTGAAAATCGAAACCTACCCAGATGGTTGTTCTTATTGGCCTTCCCTATGGCCACCCACTAAGGACCCTTAAAGAAAGAATGAGCCAGCTAAGCCAAAGAGTGATTCTAGGTACTCAGCCAATCCTCCTCTTGACCTCTGCCCTCCTGAATAATTAGGGAGGACTTTTGATCACTCCCTCTCACTAGTTTCCAACTCTCAGTCCAACAGTCATGAGGTTTTGAGAATCTCCTCATGGGCTTAGAACATATGGTCTATTCAGGAACTTATCAGTGCTAACTTTTTTATAGTATGCCATATGCCACCTTTAAGTTTCCACCTGATTGTTTTCTTTGACACCCTTCATTGCGTGCACTGATTGAATGGAGCTGCCATTGGCCTAATTGGATCCTACAGCAGGTCAATAACTCTCGGATTAGCCCTGGACTCACTGTGGTGGACAAATGAGTCTCTTTCTTAACTACTGAAAAAACCTAGCTAAGTGCTCTGGAAAGAGGAAAGCATGATTCATTTCTCATCCCACATCCTGAATTAGGTTTCAGTGAAATCTCATAGCACACTTCTTCCTTGATTTCTGAACAGTGTGTAGGCTCCATGAAAGTAGGTCCAACTCTGAGTCCTCAGCAGCTAGAGCAACATCTGGCACAGAGGAGACCTCAAATATTGGTTGAACGAATGACTAGCTTACTGATCCTTACTGCTCTTCTGTGTCCCTCTCTAATGGTGCTGACAACTGGATCCTAGGCATTAGAATAGACCTGGAATGGAGTAGGTCTTCCAAATGTATTTGCTGGCTAACCAACAGGCAGGAAAAGCATGGTCCTTAAAAGATGTACTATGAATTGTTCATAAAACGTGCTAATTGACTTTCTTAAAGCACATGTGAAATACTCACTGTTAACAGATACATTTGTCAGAATTTTCTTTGGTGGGGAGACCTGACCTGCTTCCTGCTGAGACCGGTAATTGCTGTCTGCCAGCATCTGACTTGCCCTGATGATAAACACCTTCAGCAGGCCCGCTTTTAAAGGGCGGGGAAATCAAGGAGCAACAAGGAGCCAGCAGCAGCACCAAGTTGGTTTGCAGAAGCTTCTCTCAGGAAAGGTTGTCCACAGGATTACAAACAATGAAGTGACAAACAGTTGGCTCCAGAGAGCCAATAATCCAGACAGTGTGGGCAATTTGAAAGAATCTGCTTTTTGAAATGCTTCAAAGACTCTGCAGAGGATGAGCAGAACCCCAAACCTATTTGTACTATTATTATTAGCAAGCTGCTAATATAAATTTAAAGCATGGTGGAGCAGGTAACCTTGCATTAAATCATGGTGCTCTGGAAGTTTTCCTCGCTTCTGGGTGATGAGGAATAGGAAAGGTTTCTGTCTTGAGCATTCACAAATCAGTAAATTTCTGCCACGCTCTTCGGAGAGCAGAGTCCCACCCCTCTGGAGCCGTAGCCAGGAAAGGAGCAAGTCCACACCATACTAGGAAAGCCGCTGAGGAGGCAGATGCCCTATTTGAGTTTGAATACTCCTCCACAGCAGGAACGCAGCCAATGGGGGGGGGGGGGGGGCGTACAAAGAAGGAAGTGAAGGAGACAAAAGGGATATTTAAACACTTCCCAGTGAAGCAAAGCATGGGGCCCATTCCCAGAGAAATCTAAGGCAATGTTTACATATTTCTGCCCTCGCGGTGCCAAGGTAGTGAATGACCCACACAAACTAAGCACGTGTTGAGAGCCTTCCCCTACAGCCTGGAAAAGAAAACTCTTAAGCAGATTTAATCAGATCAGATAACTCCTTCAGCTATGTTTCCTTGGACCAAAAACAAAGGAATCGTTCAGTAAATCTTGGGTGATGAATATGACTGAATATTATACAATCAATAACATGAGTATAAATCAGGTTTAAATAGAAAAATATAAAGTTAGGTGAAACATAAAGGAGCCGACGAGATGGTATACAACTGCTGTGATCCAGAAGGAAACTAAAAAACTTCTCAAATGGCACTTCTTATCCCACAGTAAAAAAAACAGAGTTGCAGATTTAAAAAAAAAAAAAAACTGTTGGCAGTAGCAGTCAATGCATACAGGGCACTGACAGCCACCACAGCCCACCTCCCCAAATGACATCACCAACTTTGAGACAGGAGACAAGCGACACAGGAGTGCCTGTCTCTCAGGAAGGACAGAGATGTTTTTGCCAATGAACAGCTATTGGAAAGCACAGTGATCCATTCTCCTTACTGGTAACGGAGGCATCCTCTGTGTAGTTGGGCACCCAGGGACCGTCTTGGTCGTGGGTCGGGTGTTCTGTTGGAAGGTGGGTGTGGAAGATGGTGTAATCTCTTGGAGTGCTTCTTTCACTGGGGAATCCACTGCTGAAATCATCCTCGGTAGCATTGCTAGCATTGATGTCGTCAGGGTTAGTTCTGTATTCGCCTTTCTTGGTGTAGCGGGTACCATCACGGTTGACAATACCTGGGAGACAGAGAAGGCACTTTCAGAACTTGACAGCTCACATTTTCTGAGTATAGAAAAGACTTTGAATTATCATGTAAGATGGTGACTGTAGTGCTGTTTTTCTTATTTATTAAGAAGAGCAATACCTAACTACCTATCTAGTTGGGTGGGGGGTAGATACGTAGCTGAAGCATTGAGAAAAATGTACCCTCGCCTGCCCACTCATGCACCTTGGAAATGGGGATGGGGAAAGAAGGTGTGTTTAGGGCATCCCTGTGTTTGCAGTCCAGCTTTGTGTGGCTCTAGACAAGAAGGTAACTCTTTGAGCTTCAGCTTTGTCACTTGTAAAATAGGGATAATACTACCTTCTGTTATGAGCACAATATAACATTGTATATAAAGTGCTTAGCACAGTATTCACAGTATAGCTGGTGCTCAACAAATGGTAAATCTCCTGCCTGGTCCCTGCTTTCCCTTCTCAAGAACATGTAAACTTGGTGTTATTATTACTTCAACTTATTTCCAGAAAGGATATGAAGTAGGAGACAGAGGCTATTAGCATTATCAGGGAATATATATTGGCAAACCCATGAAGAATTAGATATTTTTTCTAATGGCAAATTTTGTCAGTTTAAGTGAACCCCAACTCCTGGCTAAGAAATTAGCATGCTTGGATATTGAGAGAGCCTCTGCCATCCTCTGTGAAATTCAGCCTTAAAATTAAGAAGCACAAGTGTATATTAAGATTAAAATCTTTGGTTTAAAGAAGAAAATGACTGAAATGGACAGGAGGAGAAAAAGGAAGGATAAATTCATTCACTGTTCCTTCCTAAAAGTATTTTCTGCTGTCAAGTCTGGGCCACTCACTGCCTAATTACGCATTTACCTGAAATTACTGTTTGCTGCATTGCATTGGTAGGACTAAAGACTCCTTTTGACCATCTATCTAGCTTGCCCAGGTGGAACTATTCATAAAACATAAATTTAAAAATATTCCAAAGTCTCAATCACTCTGATAATCTCCGCAGATGAGGATCTGATAAGGAAATATGTCCAAACTTGTACAGGTCTGGACTTCAAAAGAGATCTGTGGGAACCAAGGAAGTGGGACACTTATTGAGCATCTACTATGGGCTCAGCATGCATTAGACATGCTATCTTTCTTAATTCTCATAAAAAAAAAAAAAACTCGTATGTTGTTCCATCACCCAGATGAGCAAACAGAAGCTGAGAAAGAGTGAGTCATTCCTCTAAGTTCACCCAGGTAGTTAAGGAACTAGGATTTAGGACCAGGCCTGACTGAGACAGCACATATCACATTGCAACGCCTCTGCTTCCTTTTGCAAAGCACAGGCCGGGGACCATTCCCTACAAAACAGAGGGCAGAGGGGCTGGATTTGTATATTCCAGGGAAATTCTCATTCCCCTGCTACTGTCACCACTGTTCCTAGGCACACTGAGGGTCTGGCTCCTAGCAGGCAGACATCAGGCCTTCTCAATACTGTGATACTTCTCAAAGAAATGAGGATCAGAGGCAATAAGATCAGAATTAATTACATGACCTATTTTAAAATTTTGATTAAGATATTCTGTTTTCTACAGTGCCAGATGCCTACTTCTGGGGATCATTTTAGGTGGGCATGGTATAAATAATGTTGAATCACATATCAGGAAGTTTATACCCTTTATAATTATTTTGTAATACTCTAGTTAAATCAAACACAAAATCTGGGGGATAGAGTGCCCTTCCCTACCACTTGTTTGTCCTTCTCTATGAAAGAAAACACAGCTCAGAGCCTTCAGATGCCAGAATTTAAGAATATTATTTAATTTTCCATACATTTAAATTTATTTTTCAGGTTATCTCCTAATGATGACCAGGGATATTGGCATTTCATTTTCAGTTTAAAAAATAAATAAATGTATTTAAAAATAAATGTATTTTAAGTAGAAAAGAACGGGTCAATTAAGTGAAAAATATTAATAATAGTGCCAAATAAAGTGAGAGTGGTTTTCACATGACTGAAGTTTGAGGAACAGTGTGTTGGGGCAAACCAGACAGTGTTTTAAGCCATCGCAGAACAAGAGGAAGGGTCATTGACTCATAGCCAATGTGCCCAGTCTTAGCAAAATGACTGCTATTCTAGTCAAATATAAACCATAGAACATGCCCCTGACCCCCTTTCCAAGAACAGGAAAACTCAATCAAAATGACAAAAGATACATACTTATGGTAATCATTCCCTCAAAGGAATTGGGCAGGTCTGTGACTGATGTACAATCTTCTCCTTGCGGTGCTATGAGATAGAAAAGAAAAAAAGGCATGAGAACACTAAAAACTATGAGCAAAATTGATTCCCACTTCTATTAGTAAATTAGAATGAAATTTTATTATAAATTATCCCAAGTAATTTTCTTTTTCTGAACCTTTGTTAAGTCTCCTGGGAACTTCTCTGGCCTTTGTGACACAGTTTTCATCTTTATTTAGCTTCACACATTTTTTGGAAGCTCACTTGTTCCTCTTCCCACGCCAACAAATTCATTCATTAGCAAATATATATATGTTTTATATCAGGCATTGTGGAAAGCTGGGGGCACAATGATCAATAAGATAGACATGGTCCTTCTCTAAGGAAGCCCAGATTAGAAATTTATTTCTTAATTTGTTGTTATAAAAGTAATCTGGGAACTCTGAAAAACATTTAAAAACATACATAACTATAGTAAGAAAATCATGTGTAATCCCAATAATCTACAAAAGTAATGAAAAAACATGGCAGACAAATATAATCAAATGTTTATCAATATGAACATTATGAGAATCTAAACATTAAATAACCAACAAATTTTTCTTGACAGAAATATTTAAAAACAAACCAGTCTTCAATCTTTTATTAATGTATTAATTTTTTATTAATTTGACTTCTCAACATGAAGCTTCTGAGGTTGCCTACCTTTGGTCCATGTGCCCAGAATATTCCCTGAGATTACTCTTTTGGCATATGTCACTGTGGGTATCTCTGGCTTCTTTTTCTTTTGTCCTCCATTTATCATCCATCATCCCCTTCTACCTTTGGGAATAAAGCTTTCTGACTATACCTTGGGCCTGCCTGATTACCCAAGACATGAATAGTAGCCCTCTGAGAAACACTGTGTGAAACCTTACGAAAACAGGCCTTGCAAGTTCTACCTTGCAGGCCGTCCCTTGAGTCCTGAAAGAAGATGGCAGAATGCCTTAACCAACTGTTCCATTCTTGTCCAAGTGCTCTAGTCAGTACCTAGATCTTGTGTTGAGCTCTAAAATCTCAAAGAGCTTTAAACTGGCTTTGCATTTATAGGAAGGCTGGATCCAATTGTGCATTACAGTTTTTTTACACGGTGTGTATGTATGTGTGTGTAAAATGTAAAATGGCAACTTATTTCTTAGGTTGGTTTCTCCCAGAGTTGCTTATTGGCAAAGAGCAAGGAAGAAAGGGATAGATGGATGGATGATGGAGGAAGACAAACAGAATGCTATCAAAAGGAAGGCTATTATCACAAGTATTCTAAGTATCCTGCCATAAACCATTGGGTGCTCATAACATTGGACAAAAACATGAGTTGAACAGAACAGGGTTTGGTTGCTTCCCAGTTCCTAGGAGCATCTTTTCCCACAGATGCTCTTCACCTGCCTATTTCTTTGGCCTCATAGCGGAACTAAATGGCAGCTTTATATTTCCAGCAGAGAAAAGCGGGTTTTAGGAAAAGCCATTCTTGCAAAGGCTGATTAAAAGATCTTGCAGAAGAGAGACTCTCCAAAGAGAAAGTCACCTCCCTGGGAAAGCCATTTCTCACCATCCAATCTAAACCAGCCCCTCACCAACCCCCATGCCCGTCACCATCATGCATTACCTGCTCTCATTTCTGCCTCAGGCTTACCACTATCTAAAATCATCCTGTTCATTTTCCTAGATGGCTGTTCATGGCACATCTCCCAAACCCTACCACCTGCTCTGTACCCACCTCCACAGAAATATTTAAGCTCCAGAATATGAGTAGGAACCACATCTGTCTTGGCCAAGAACATTTATGTATGATGGAGACAGAGAGGTACTCGATAAATATTGTTGAATGAATGAAAAAGGAAAAAAGTCCATTCTTCTAGTAAACACACCTAAGATGTTAACCCTGAAATTGGTCTGCAAATATAAGCAGGCCAAAAAACATTTAGATAAAGCCTGAATGGCAATGCCATAAGAAATAGTTAAAGAGAGTTCCAGATATATCAGTTCATTTATTCATTTTAAGCATTTACTCAACACATATGACAAATTGCATAATTTTAAAAAGAGCAAAAAAAAAAAGAAACATGTTCTTCTTGTTTCTGCTTCTGAGGAATTCACAAGGTCATGGGGAATAATAATAATTAATATTTATTTTGATTTTTAAAGTTTTCAAAATACTTTTCCAGTGAATCCCTCACTAGAAAATTAGGGCAAATAGCCACCCTGGGTGATCCTGAAGGAGTATCTCCCCAGTCTACTTTGGGGACACCACCAGAAACTGGCCTGACCTGTGACATACTTCTGATATTGTCACATTGCACAGACCAGAAACAGACCTTAGATTATGACTTCTTAATGGAAGGAACTCCACCAAATTTAGGCATAACTGCAGCTAACAGTAGAGTGCACTGGAAATTTCTAGGAGTTAAGTTGTAATAGAAGGATGCACGATGTCAAAAACACTAAGACATTTTTGTAAATGATTATTAGAGCATTTGTTCAAATGAATCCCTGTCATGCCCCAATTCACCTTCTTCTATAAAGCGCATCAAAGCTGGCAAGCATGCTAAGATGAATGGTGACCCAAATGTGCAATTAATACATTCATGCTCCTGGGTCAGAGAGCAGGGCCTCATTTGACAGCCTTTCCTTCTGTTTAATGAGCATTGTGTTGCTGGGAGAATCAGACCTGGTGCACTTTTCCTGAACCTAAAGATTTGGTGGAAACTCTGAGGTGAGCTTCCTGGGGGGGGGGGCTGCATCTCAAAACCTTGCCTCCACGCACTAAAAAGCCAAGAAAAATGTTAATCATTCAGTCTAGCCAATCGCTCAGTGCCAGATAGAAAGGTGCCTTCCTCAATGCTTGATACATTTTAGGTATCCAATAAATATTTGTTCAGTAAATGAGTAAATGAATAAATAAATAAATGTAGAATCTTCCCTAACTTCCTCCTTCATAAGAGGATGAGGCATTTTATTTAAAGCCAATATTAAAAATGAACTAATTCAAGTCAGTTCTCTTTGTGGTTAACAAGAAGTCACCAGGCTCAGGCTGGGCCTTATCGCTGACAGATGAGGGAAAAAACCCCACAAAGCCTTTGCAGGGCCTGCCTTATTTTCATTTGTAAGCCACAGGCTGTGTTTTATAAAAAACATTGCTGAAATTGTAAGCATACAGAAGCTATCTGCTAAGACTGAGCTGGCTTTGGTCCCTATAACCAGTGTGTGTGGGGATTGTATCATTGGGTCCTGCTGGTAGTTCTCAGGCTAAGTTGCATTCAAGGATCTTTCCAATGAGATCTGTAGCTTACTTAATACCCCTATCATCTGACTCTAAAACAAGACAGTTAGAATCTATGTATCCTTCAATAAACATTGTTCTCAAGGTCCTTCACTTTTTATCTTGTTCCTTCAACAAGATTAAGTCCCCAGATAAGAAATACAGTCCCTGGTTCTTTCTCACCCCACTCTGCCCCGCACAGTACAGAGTGCATATAGCTGATCAATAAATAAACTTTTTAAAATTAAAAATAAAATAAAATAAAAAACTTACAAAAGCAGCCTACCCTTATTGAGTAAATCTGGAAAAAGGGAAAAGAAAAATATCACTTTCAACTTCACTACTTTAATACAGCCGCTTTTCTATGCAATATGCCCCCAGGACTTCTCAAACTTTTCAACTAAACTACTCCCCTCCACCAATGAAAAGGAACGTTAAGCAGTACTGTTCCCTCCTTTCTTTGAGGACAGGCCCAAACTTATGGTCAAAAATAAGGACAGGGAGAAAAGTCTCAGTAGTAACTTACCTAGATGGCTTCATTTCTGGGCAATAAAACAGTGTGAGTGCCCACCTTTTCGAATTAAGTTTCTTTTCGGCAAGTGATAACAACTTGTAAATCAGGTGAGATGTTGTGGATATGCAACAACATAATATATTGCATACATTCACTCAACACAACTCTGTGGAAGATGCAGCAGGCAGTAGGTGCTAGCTCTTTTCCATAGGGCTGACCCCCTCATCTAAAGCATGGTCTTCCCAAATCTTCCATGAGCTCTGGCACTAAGATAAGCTAGCTAGACCACATGTGGCTCTGTGGCTCTTTCCTATTTATTTGCAAGGTTTTTTTCTCATTATCATGTCATTAGAATGGCCATTCTGGATATAGTTGCTGGACCTGGGTATAGGCCACATACTGTGTAGCTTCAGCTGGACTCTCCCCCTTTTGGTTAAACTCCATTTGTATTCTTTGTTCATATGACTGGGAGGAATAAATAGTCTACAGTTTTCTCCTTATGTTGAGCATCCCTCCAAAGGTTTAGTGACCGGTATATATATTTTTTGTCACTCCATTTCAACTAACTAGCCCTGATCATTTCTCTTTCTCCTTAACCCTTTGAATCCTCACTCTGATCCCCACTGTTCATGCAGCAGTAGGTGGGTGGTATAGCCTAAAGCTACTGATGTAATCTTACAATTTCTTTGACGTTCCTACTTTGGCATAAAAGTCCATGCAGGTTTTGTATTCTACTGCCATATATAATATCTGTGTTTGTCTCATAAAAAATAATGCCTTCAGTCATCATATAATAACACCTGTGTTCATGTCATACAGAAAATGTCTTAAGTTACTTTCCAAATAATTTAAAGACAGGAAGGATGGAAAACTGGTATGCCAGGTAGATGTGTCAAGTTTACCTTGTGGATTTATCTTCCCCTTCACACAATGTCAAACCTTTAGGCAGAACAGAAGGCTCAGTTTGAGAAGTAAAACATTTGATTGTTGGCGTTGAAAAATGACACTTATGGGTCTGACTTTTCTCAGAAGACTCTGAAAATTCATGATGTATAGAATTCTTCAGTTTTGCTGGGGCCTGAATCAGACCTGTAAGCATGTGTTTCTAGGCTTTTGTTGGAAGCAATTCCTTAGACCGGGAGGGGGCCTGGCCACCAGCCCAGCATGCAAATCTTAACTTGGCATCCTTATTCTCTAGTTACTAAGTTCTCAATCGTTGAGTAGGGACACTCGACAAGGTCAAAGGCCTTCCATACATCCTCCCAATGGTCTCACAGCATATAATAAATACGTCTAAGCTAAGCCATTTGGCTTGTACCCCCTTGCTCTCATTAGATTCACATCACTTCCCTATCCAAAACCCTGCCATGACTTCCCATCACACTGAGAACAAAATCCAAACTCCCCATCATGGCCCACGAGCCCTTATGCGCTCTGGCGCCTGCTTACCTCTCTGACTTCATTCCTTGGCATTCTTTCCTCTGCTTGCTGGGCTTTATTCACCACAGCCTCCCTGCTGTTCCCAGAACCGGCCATGGTGCTCCCACACACCTGGCTTCGTGCTGGCCATCCACACTGCTCACGGCTTTCTCCCACATTTTCCTCGGGCTCACTGATGTGGCTCTTCTCAAAGGCTCTTTCCCTGACCACCTTCTCAGAAAAATCATCCCTAGTACTCTGAAGCCTCTTGTTCTGCTTCCCTTTTTTATAGTTCTTATCTCCCTCTGACTTCATATCAGGTGTTTATTTGCTTACTGTTGGCCTCCCCAACTTAGCAGGTACACACCCTGGAGAGAGAAATCTTGTCTCTGCTGTAGAGATATTCAGTGAGCATCTGGAAGCTACATGAAGCCTCACTTAAGCTGAGATTGAACCACCTTTGGCCATGCTGCCACGAGCTTGCCTGTCAAAAGACACCCCAAACACAGACATCCACTCGAAACCAACCTGAAGCATTGAAGCAGTACGTGTCATAATGGGAGGTGTTGGAGGTGAGGATGTACACTCCGGTGTTGTTTGCGGCACAGATGGAGTTGGGATGGATCCGGGGGATCACCACGTGCCCTTCTATGAACCCGTACCTGCAGAAGAAACACCAATGGTTATCCACCTGCAGGGCTGTGATGGGTATGCCATCATGTCCCATCAAATGACATGTCATGCAGTGTAATGCTTCATTCAACTTACCCCAAGAGGTGTTAGAAGTTTCAACCACTGACTTATGTGAAATCCAAAAATAACAGCAGAGGAAGAGCGAAAGGGATCAACAAGGCTGATAGAGACAAAGTGATTTCATGGAGGCCTCTATGAGAACTTTTTTAAAAAGAGAGATTCGTGAAAGAAAATTTGTTTCAAATAAAAATGTGGTCAAGTCAGTTTGAAGAAAAAGGAAGCCTGAGTCACAGAAGAAAAAAAAATGATGACTTTTATGATGTGAGATTCATTCTGGCTCTCCAGTACCTTCCTGTTTTTCACAAAATACATAAAATGACCAGCTCCCCATAAGACAGAACTAGGTGGCTCTTTATTTCAGCCCTCAAATGTCAAACCTGCTGCATTTCCCATCCCTAAACTTCTCTCCCTGCCTCGCCTTTTCCTGTGATTCCTTCATTCCAGATCCCATTACTCTAAACATGAAGCCTTATTCATATGCCAGATACGAGAGCACTTTGCCTCATGAGCATCCCAGGCATAATTTCATGGCCAGTGGAAGTAAACTGACTGTCATTAAAATAGGAGTAATAGTAATTAAGTAAGTAAACAGCAATGCCTCATTTAGCTCAGGAATTTTCCAGAAGCTGCACAGCCAGGGAAGCGCTTAAGCCCCTCTGCCCCACCAAGGTGTTTCTGGGAGCATGTTGGAGCCGGAGGCCCTTTCAGATACAACAGACAGCACCCAGCCTCTTCTATCAGCATCACGGTGGCTAAAGACTCACTGCACAATGTCTTTGGAATATCAATGCATAAAAAAAAAGAGAGAGAGAGAGAGATGTGCGCTGAGAAAATAGCATTTGCAAGAGATGAGGTGTTGGCAGGGGAAGGGCAGAGAGGGAGGAGCTAAATCCAGCAGGTTTCTGAAAAATGCAAAGTTGGCTAAAATGCACAATCCTTTTAATCTCTCCTGCCAGTGGCAACAATAGTGCATTGCACTGCAAGACCCATGGAACAGGCGGTGAGTTTGAAATTTCGAAGTAGAACTCATTATGTCTATGTTGCAGCTGTAGCTGGCATGACTAATTCCTCATCTAAACCGACAGTCTGGTTTCTCCAAAGATGCCTTAGCTTGGTGGGGGGAGGGGCGGCAATTACATGTTAGTAAGTACCATATATCTGAGAATTGTTACTAATCAGGGTGGGGCAGACAGAAAAGAGTAGCTGCTAAGTAAGGTTCTATCATAGCCTGAGACTCTGCCATCTGTCCTCTGGCAGATAGCTGATTCATAGCTACAAGTGAAATTATGGAGATGAGTTTTGCAACACTTAATACCAGCTATGGAGGCAACAATAGGGTTCTTTGGCATAATTCTTGTTCTCGCTCTCTCTCTTTCTCTCTCTCTCTCTCTCTCCCTCTTTCTTTCTTTCTCTTTTAAATAATAACCCTCCCTCCCATCCTTACTGCATGCATCAAGTCTGTTTAACACTGACAATGCAGAATCTACATTCCCTGTGGAAATTATTCCTGAGTTTTGCCACATCAGGTCAATGGCCAGTTTTGTGTGTCACACTGTACATAAGTTGGGGATATTAAAATGTATATGTGTGTGTACTGCCTGAGTAGGTTGCTGTTCACAGGGAGAAAAGAAACACCCAGCAAATCCATGCATCACACTTGCATCTGCCTTTTGTTCTCAGTCCTTCTGGGGGCTTGGTTATTAAAATATTGCCCTGGGTTCAGACGAAGCAGGACAGAATCTGGACTCCTCCCTCTGCAGTCAATGTGGCCCACGGTGAGCTGTGGAACTTCCCTAAACTTCACTTGCTTCATCTGTAAGTGGGGTAATGTAATAGAGCATGGTTCCGTTTAAGGATTAAGTAAGGGTTGTGAGCAGGTGCCCGCATCTATGTGCTTGATGATTGGCCAGTGGAAGTAGTAAGAACTTCTCTCTTTTTCAGCATATGAGAACATTTCTGTATTTCGTAACTATGTCTTGCCTGCATTTCACAATAAAAATTCAGCTCACTAAACCCACTTTCTTAGTAGATTTCTTACTGACCTAGTCTAGGCAATATTTAAACAACTAGCCTTGGAAATAGAATCAATGCATCTGTTAACTGGCCTGCCTTCATCACAGACTGCAGCTCAGGGGAAGCAGCCACCAAAGCTGGCTCCCTTCTCTGATCCTTGTATGTTCTCGCAAGCAGAGCTTTGAACACACACAGATGTCTTATACAGCGGCTGTCTGTTTTAGAGCAATGCTATGCAGTAGAGCTTTATGTTATCCTTAAAATGGGTATAACTGACTTTGTTCCATACAGGAGCCACTAGTCATTTGTAGCTTGTTGAAATGTAGCTACTGTGCCATTGAAGAACCAAGGTTTTAATTTCACGTAATTTTAATTAATTATAGATCACCTGGGGTCTGCTGCATGGGCAACAGCAGACCCTCCATATCACCCTGCCCAGGCTCTGTAGCTTCAGCTTCACTGGAGAGGACACTCCAGTGACATCGCAAGATGTCGATTCAACACGGGAGGAGACAGATACCGTGTCACTCCCGAGTCGGACTGCACAGCCATTCTCGGCGGTGCAGATAGACTCTTAAGAAGCTACACCATCGTCTCTCGAGACGGACGGCTGCCGACGACGACGACGAGATCACCACATGTGACTAGTGGCTCCCATATTAAACCTCAAGATTTTCCTTTTCCTTTTCAGCAAGAGCCTCAGGTACTGCTCATAAAGTGCATACCTCACTCTAACCAAGGGTGGGGGTTAGATGTATTTAATGATCCTAATGACATTACATTGCAAAAGCACAGAGTGGGTAGTGATGGGCTGGGATGGAAACTTAGCAGTTGCTCAGATGACCCATAGAGCTTCCACTAAAAATAAACCAAACCATACACTTCACTGTGTTTGTCAACCCTGCTTGCTCTTAAAGCGCTCCACTCACCACAGGGCCTTCGGACACTCAAGAAAGAAAAAAGGGAAGGGGAGGAAAGGGGAGGGGAGGGGAGGGAAGGGAAGGGAAGTCCATTGCTTGCTGTGATTGTCCTCCAGCAGGGCTCCACAGAGTACGATATCCCCAGAAGCTCCACAGAAGCTGGGTGCTTTCTGAGTCCCTCCCATCGTTTCCCAATTACCAGCAATTTGTCTCAATAATTTTCATACCCACCCTTCTTTTTGACCCTCTCAACCCAAAGCAACATAGAAGAGAATAAAAAAAGAGAGAGAAAGAGAGAAAGAGAGTTGTTTGAAAAATCCATTTTAAGCCTAGTCTGCAGGGCCAAGATTCTAGGCACTTATTTATTTTAAACACTGTTATTTGGTATACATTTTCTTGTGGTTAATATTGCACATTTTCTTCAAAGCCAGGAGAGCGCTTTGTCAAAGCACTTGAGGCAAGAAGATTCCAGCGGCTGACCCTTAGTGGCCTCCTCTGGGCGACCCCGCTACCATTCACAAGGGGTCTTTGGAAGACTTTAAATTTCAGTTGTTTTGCAGGTTCCAGATCGATAGGCCAAACTAATAGGTGGAGCTCACCCAATCAGGTTTCAGGGAGGAGCCCTCCCAGCGCTAAGCCCCGCCCCCTAGCTCGGGCAGCTGGCGGACAGTTTCTGGTCTCTCACCTGCAAGTCTCAAACCCGGCCTTCAGGGCTTCCTCCATCTGGGCCATGGTGGGCAGGGTGCAGTTGAAAGCCTCGCAGAGGTCGGCAGCCTCCGTCCGCGAAATGCTATAGCGACCATTTTTCTCCACATGGAATACACCTGAGTACCGGCAGGTTATATTCAAATCTGTGTGGGATGAAACAGAAAGGTTAAGATTCTTTTGCGTAAATAATTCGGAAGAGGTAAGAAGTTTGTTTTTGAGCAGCCTCATTAAAAAAGCCAAATGAACTTATCTATTGGCCAGAACCTTCAATAGTTACTCCAACATTCCGAAGCACCATTACTTTAAACTCAAACCTGAGATAAGACACAGTAAAGTCACATCACCCTTACTTGGTCTCCATCCATTTCTGTACAGCAAAGTCTTTTTAAAACATAGGATTGGGAACGTTCCTAACCACTTTGGGTTTGGCGCTGTCTGATTGAAATCGATTTTTGCTAGAATAAACTCTTAAATTTTTTAGTAAGCCCCAGTTTGTCCTTTACCACTGGTGACATTACAAAATGGTACAGCCACAACAAAACTAAGCATTCTATTACTTTATGATTCAGAGACCGCACTCCTTGCTCAACGGAAATGAGAACTTATATCCACACAAAAATCTACACACAAATGTTTATAGTAGCTTTACTCATAATTGCCAAAATTTAGAAGCAACCAAGATATCTCTCAGGAGGTTAATGAATAAATTTAAGAAAGAAAAGAAAAAAAAATTAAAAGCATGTGATTTACTTCTGATTAGTAAAGCAACACAAGCCTGTGGAAAACTTACACAATTCTGGAAAGCAGTGAAAGAAGAGCAAGCCCACCACTAAGAAAACTACAGCTAACGTTTTAAACATTTTGTTCTATCTTCTTTCAGCTTGTTTTCTGAATGCGTGTGTGTTTCTGGTTAAAATGATACTAAATATGAAGTTTTAGATTTGGGAGTCTCTCCCCCCACCCCCCACCCCGCCCCGCCTTAATCTTATATTATGAGCATTTTCCCACAATCATGTGGCGTTGCTCCCTTGCTTATAACCTGCAGTGGCTTCTGGTTGTACCCAGAATAAATTTCCTTACCACTGCTGATAAGATCTACATGCTCTGGCTCCCTCTAACCTTCAAGTATCTCATTCTGCTTCAGATACAAAGCCTCCCTTCAGTTCCATTGGGCATTCTGAGCTCCTTCCCACCTTAGAACATTTATATCTGCCTTTCCCTCTGTCTGAAATGTTCTGTCCTCAATTATCACTTGTCAGCTCCACATCACCTCCTCGTAGAGTCCTTCCCTGAACACTCTTATCAAATGCACAGCGTCTCCCTCCCCTCACCTTGTGCTAGCACCTTCAACAGCAACTTATTTACTTATGTATGAATTGAGTTATTATCCATTTGCCCTTTTTGTGAGGAAACTCCAAAACAAGCCAAGGCCTTTTAGCGGTTTACAGCTGGTTTTTAACAGTACCTGTCATAGAGGAGAGGCTCAACAAATATTGTTGAATAAATGACTCATTGAAATTTCTTGAAAAACATACTTTTAACATCTTGTCAGATAGATCCGAGACCTGCTGTTTGCTCCCAAGAGTTAATGACATTTAACATGAAGCTTAACTGCTATCCACCGGTGAAAGAGTGGTTTAATCCAAGGACTTCTGTGAGTTTTGCAGACATTAATCTGAAATCTCAATAAGGAGCTGAAAAATCCTCTGGTTCTACAGGATCCTCTGTAACAATCTCAAAAGTCTTAAAACATCTTAATTGAAAACTTTTTTTTTTTTTCCTTCTGGGACTGTATTATCCCCAGTTTGCACTTGAGTAGGCTCCGACACAGAAAGATTAAATTACTGAAACCATCCTGGTGAAGCCTAATTCCTCCTGAGCATGTTCTTGAGCCTCAAAGACAGTCCTTCTCTAAGGATTCTTACCCACTACATGGTGGACTATGTGCCAGGCCAGGTATCACTTTGTTAACCATGAGCCAGGTCTAGATTCAGAAGACCTGGCTTTACTCAGACTCTCACGTGGGCAGGTCCGGAGGTAGTCAGGAAGATTCTGCTTATTTATCAACAAGAAAATTGAGACTCAGAGAACTGAGTTGCACAAGGAAGTGAGTATTTCTGTCCAAAGCCTGTAGTGGCCTTCCAGAATCTCAACTGCTTTGTTCTGCAATTCTGAGTCAATAACCCAGGTACTGGAAATCTGTTACTGCATTGTCACTGGGAACCTGGAACCTTTAGGGTTCTGTGTCGCATCAGCTTCCAAGAACCCTAAGAGGTGAGTTTAATGTGTGTATGTACATATTATTTGTAGGTTAAAAAAAAATTAAAGCTCAGAAAAATTGGACGGCTTCCCAAGTTTGTCCAGCTATTAAGTGGCAGAGCTGGAATTTCATCTTAGGTCTGTTTAATGCCAAATCCATGTTCCAAACCACTTTGCTACTTGCCCTAGGACCCTTTCTTATTATTAGAGCAAGATTTCACTCCAAAGGAGAGAGGTACACCTAACCTACTGTGTCATAAGAACAAAGAGAGTGTCAGTACAGTATGATCGGGTTGTAGAGGCAACAACTGCTTTCTTTTTTCTGAGCAGGAAGCGGGGTCCAACCAGAAGAAAACAGTGCCAGCCAAGTACAAAATGCGATGTTAAGAGACCTGGTAAAATTTTCTATGCTCTTTTTTGACTCTGAACATGGTAAAAGAAACAAGAAATGGAGCTTTGAAAAGGCATGAACCAATATCATATCAACTGGTTTTCTTTTCTTTGGTATCATTAGCATGCAGGTGCCTTAAAAAAGCATCCGAAGTAGGCGAAATGGAGAGAATGTGTTTTTGTGTGAGATTAATTCCTTTTGGGGTGGAATGGGGTGCTTCTTAAACCAGTTACACAGCATGTGGCTGATGACGCAATGGGAGCACAGAGGAGGGAAATGCACAAGGCCGTATTGAAATACTGTTTGTTTTCACTGACATTTTCAGCTTTGGCCTCTGTCAGCCAATTTTAGCAAAGAGAAACTGTCACTCTGGGTGGCAGCTCTTCTAGGGTAGACAGCCCATTCGGGGCTCTGCTTGTCTAGCCTACAAAAGAAAAACGAAGCCTCCCAATCAGCTTCTTGGAGGTGAGGCTGATAGGGGAGACTATCAGCAGACAGCAGGAGAGGCCAACTGCCTGTCGGTGCTCAGCCAGGTGGCTTCTGTCACTCCCAGGTTAAAAATGAAGTCTGAGGCGTGGACGGTGGTTTGGCGCTCAGTGGCAGTTTCTGTGTTATTAAAATTAACTCTAGTGTGCTGCCTGGCACACAAATATGCAAATGGAATAGAAACCAATTCAGGCTGAGACTTTTGAATAAAATCCTTTGTGCCACAGTCAATGTAACTTTATAGACAATACATGCAAGCAGTGTGTGAGTGTGCCTATATGTGTGTATGTGAGTAGTCGTGTGTGGTTGCGAGTGTTCTGCTCAGCCAAGAGAGGAAGAAACAGGTAAACCCAACCTTCAGCCTTCCTAGACTTGAAGGCTTAAACAGGGTCTGACACACAGTGTGTATCAGCCAAGGACTGCCAACGTGCCAATTCCACAGCATGCATTTATCTCGATCTTGTGAAAAAGTCCACCTCCCAATCCTGACGGCATTCAGCCCCCTGGAATTGCAAAGATGGCGTCAAAACTTCATTTCAGGTCAACGGTCCCGTGAGTGTTCACTGTCCCTTCCCTCTGGGTCCCTCATACCTTAAAAGGGACCAAGCATCCAGGGCCATGTATCCTTCAAGTCCTGATAACATATGACTTTCTTTCCAATGGGTTTTCTTAACACTAATACAAACCAAAAGGGTATTATTAATAATACCAATGGCGATAATAGTAGCTAATACATAGTGTGCACGTATTATATATCTGCTGGGCACTATTCTAAGCACTTTACAAGTACTAATTCATTTTACCCTTAAAACAGCCCTACGAAATGGGTAATATTATTATCCTCACTTTCCAGATACAGGAACTGGGGCACAAAGAGGGGAAGAAACATGCCCATGTTCCAAGAGCTAGTAATTACGGAACCAGGATTCAAAGCCAGCCAGTCTGGCACCAAGAGTCCACAGGCTCATCCACTAGGCTACTACTCCTAACCCCAATTTAAGTAACTTTTTATGGCCTCTCAACATCCCCAAAGTACAGCTACTGGTATTCGCAAAGTCAGAGTAAGGCAGAGGTGTGAGTAGCCACGGACGACAGATCACCGGAGAGCACCGGTGTCTGTGGTCATGGAACTGGCCACGCTGCCACCCCCTGCAGGCACGTAGGGCTCCCAGGATGTCTGTACACCTCTCCTGGGAAACAGAGGCCCCTGTGATTAGCAATCTGCTGTGACTCAAGAGGCTAATAGCAACTGGCTGATGCATCTTTCAAACAAGTCTTTCCAATTGGAAATAAATCAAGAACATTTTCCGTTGAGCCCTCTGGTCTCTAATAAATCTCCCGTATCACGTAATAAATGAACCGTCCAAGTTACTCCCTCTGAGAGACCCAAACGGCAACATCAACCATTTGAGGCCACTTTTAGATTCAGGGCGGAGCCTCTCTCAAGGGAGAAATACCACCCGGCACGTTAGGGTTGCCAGGAAGACAAAGGGGCCCTGGGGCCCATCACCTGGTGAGCTCTGCACCCACATGGGAGGAGGTCTGTCAGTGTGACCTGTTAGGAAGATTTTTTTAAAAGGAGCTCTCCAAGAAACTATCTCATCGTTTAACCTACTCTGGCACCAAACACATGAAGGCTGGTACAACAGTTGAGGGTTCTAGCCTCTGTGCTATGCTGCCAATTAGGGCAGGTTCTGGGTAAATTCATTCTTGCTTGGATAAACCATAGCTGACCCAAGACACCATTAATCTTAACTTTATTTTCCACTGAGCCTCAGATCAAGGAAAGTAGATCCTTCTAGTAAAATCACTCCGGCACGTTTTAAAACTTGGCCTACCTCGCAGGGCCTGAGATGAACAGCTTCTTGTTTTGCCCATCATATCCTAAGTAGTAGAAAATCCCAAAATCTTCTGGGAGTAGAGCACTGTGTAATTTCCACCCAACTCACCATTATCTACATCTTCCCAAACTTTCCTGAGAGGTGAGTGGGAGGCGGGGTGAATATCACACAGCTGTCTAGCCGTGAAGGTTTTCAGCCTGGAATCTACAAGTTGACCTTCAGGGGGTCTATAAACCTGTGAAATCGTGTGCAAGATTTTGCATATATGTATGTAGTGTGTTCATGTATGTTTGTCTCTGTGTGTGTGTGCACGTGCGCATGTATAGGTGTTTTGGAATACCCCTGGGTTTCATTAATTTCTCAAAGAAGTCTCTGACACAAACACATAAAGAATTACAAGGATTATTATCTCCAAGGTCTCCTCAGTAATCAAACTCCAGGATTCTGACATTTTGGAACTTCCCTGTGGGCTTCATGACAGCAGAGACTGTCTCTCCCTCCTCACTGCGTCCCCAGTACCCAGCACAGTACTGCACAAAGTAGGCACATGTTGAAAGGATGAATGAGTGAATGAATGAATGAATGAATGAACGAATACCTCTTTCTCCCCCTGCCCTGACAGGACAAGCAGACTTACGGGGTGCAAAAAGAGCCCTGCTCAGCTCCCTTCCCCACATCATGTCTGAAGAATTGCCAGCTGGGCCTTGTTGAAAATTCCCTACAGGACACTTTAAATGTCTTTAACCAGAAGCATTTGCTGTTGAGAAACTTTGCTGTTTTTCCCGGAACCAAATGGTTCAGTCCTGACTCGTGTGGCTCAGTTAGCTCAGTGTCATCCCACAAAGCAAAAGGTCATGGGTTCGATTCCTGGTCAGGGCACATGCCTGGGTTGCAGATTAGGTCCCTGGTTGGGGCACATTCGAGAGGCAACTGATCAATGTTTATCTTTCACATGGATGTTTCCCTCCCTTTTTTTCTCCCTTCCTTCCCCTCTCTCTAAAAATAAATAAATAAAATCTTAAACACACACACACACACACACAAATTTTCAGAGACCAACTTTCAGTTTTGTAACTGGCTTTGTCTGTCTGAATTTTATAAACATCACCTCCGCAATTGGCACAGCCTCTACGCATTCCTGTCACGGAGTCATTTCTGAGGTCAGATGTCCTGAGTGGACGCCAGTCATAGTGCGTCTCACGTGAGGACCGCCAGATGATCTACCATCACCCTGTGCCCAGGGATCCTCAGTTCTCCAAACCAGTCTTCTCCAGATGGTCCAAAAAGAATTGATTTCTTTTCCAACATGAGCCACCAGACAGACATGCCTGGTCCCTATTTGTCATCTCTTCAGGAGGGATGTGGCAGAGTTAGATTTTTTTTCCTACTGATTTGGTCCCAGAGGAGGTTATGTGTCTGGGGAGATTGGTTTTGTTGTTTGTTTGTTTGTTCGTTTTTGAAGATGGAAATAAAGCCAGTTCCTGCGACTTAATGACTTGTGCAGTTCCCATCATGTGATAACAGCGAGCACTCACCCAGCACCTACTCTGGGCCACATAGGGTTTTCAACATTCTACGTGTAAGAATCCATTTCATTCTCATAACAACTCTATGTGGCAGACACCTTTATTATCCCAGTTTTACGCAGGAGGTAACCGACTTGTTGAGAAGACACGAGTAACCTGAGCTAGTAAGCTGTGGATTGGATTTCACACTGGGCAGTCCAGCTGATCACCTTGCAGTGTTATATTGGGCATGGGACAGGTGCTAAAACTATAGGAAATCTACTTTTTCTCTGGTGGTTTTCAAAGTGTGGAAAGGTGAGCATTAAAAGGGAGCTCTGGTAAGAGGAATTCGAGCTTACTGAATATTATTTTTAGGATCAGAGTTCACTTGATTCCAGACCATAAGGCTTAAAAGGGTAGGGTCTTCTGCCCAAAAACTTGGTAAGGTTTCAGAGGGGAAACCCTCACTGATGGAGATTCCACCCTCTCTGTGGGGAGTTGATTCCACCTGCTCCAACAATGTGCTACGTCTCTCTGATTCTACTTGTGCTCTTTCCATGATCCTCTTGGGAATTGAGACTCCAGCACAAGCTACAGCTTAGGCCTCCTTTACCCTTTACAGCCTGAAGTCTCTGGCCAAGGTCAAGCAGAGTGAATAGAAGGCCCAGGGACTTAGGGGTGGCCCAGGGCTGGGAAGCCAGACCACAGGCTGTCCTTGTGACACTATAAGATGTCTGCTGCCCAACCTGAAATCTCAACAAACCAAGCTAAGATGCCAGGCCAATCTAGCTGGAGCAGACCCTTTGGATTGATTGCATCTGACTCCATGGAGCTCCTGGGAGTCTGTCACATGCAAGTCTCTTGGACAGTGGCAGCCAAAGTACTGGCGAGTTCTCTACTTTTCAAAAAACTTTTATAGTGTTTATCATGAAATAGCCAGGATTCTGTTTCTGTCTTCTGATATGCTGAGTTCATGTCTGAAAAGAATTATACAACTCACAAACCTAACTGAATTGATTCTCATCAAACATAGGAAAAGAAAACATCAATTAAAAAAAAATAGCATCGTTACTAATTGGATCGTCTCTGTTTAAAACCAGGAGGGACAACAGACAGCTTCTAATCCAATTCTCTTAAATGTAATAGAAAAAAATTCAGAATGACTGAATATTGCCACCCAGCCAGTTATGAAAAAAGCGGGACCTTAGGGGTTTATAATTGCTAGATTTCTGACTCTTAGACCAGTGCTCTTCCATCTGAACTGCTTTTATAAGAGGTCTGAGCAAGTCATCCCCAATAAAATCATAATCCACTATCATTTTTATTGAATTTATTGGGGTGACACTGATTAGCAAAATTATACAGGTTTCAAGTGCACAATTCTATGACATAACATCTGTATTGTGTGTTGACCACCCCGAGTGTCCTCCCTTCACTGTTTACCCTCCCTGTACTCTCCTCTACTGCCCCCATACTCTCCCCTCTCCCCCAGCAATCACCACGCTGTTGTCCATGTCTGTGAGGTTTTTTCTCTTTTTTTTCCCCCTCACCCCCTCCCCATCCAATCTCTCCCAACAACTGTGAGCCTGCTGCTCTCTAGCTATGAGTCTGTCTTTATTTGGCCTGTTGATTCATTTTGTTCATTAGAGTCTACATATGAGTGAAATCATATGATACTTGTCTTTCTCTCGCTGGCTTACTCACTTAACATAATGCTCTCCAGGTCCATCCATGATGTTGCAAAAGGTAAAAAGTTCTTTTTTTTAGTCCACTCATCTACTGATGGACACTTGGGCTACTTCCAAATCTTGGCTATTATAAATAATGCTGCAATGAACATAGGGGTGCATATATTTTTTCAAATTAGTGCTTCAGGTTTCTTTGGATATATTCCCAGAAGTGGAATCACTGGGTCATAAGGCAGTTCCATTTTTAATTTTTTGAGGTAACTCCATTCTGCTTTCCACAGTGGCTGCACCAGTCTGCATTCCCACCAACAGTGCACTAGGGTTCCTTTTTCTTCACATCCTCACCAGCACTTGTTATTTGTTGATTTGTTAATGATGGTCATTCTGACAGGTGTGAGGTGGTATCTCAATGAGGTTTTAATTTGCATTTTTCTGACATTGAACATCTTTTTATATATCTATTGGCCATCTGTATGTCCTGTTTGGAGAAGTGTTTATTCAGATTCTTTGCCCATTTTTTAATGGGATCTTTTTTTTTTTTTTAAGTATTGAGTTTTATATGTTCTTAATAGATTTTAGATAGTAACCCCTTATCAAGTATATTGGCTATTATATTCTCCCATTCAGTGGGCTGTCTTTTCATGTTGTTGGTGGATTCCTTTGCTGTGCAAAAAATTCTTAGTTTGATGTAGTCCCATTTGTTCATTTTTTTTCTTTTGTTTCCCCTGCCTGAAGTGATATATCAGAAAAAATACTGCTATGAGCAATGTCTGAGATTTTACTGCCTAGGCTTTCTTCAGAATTTTTATGGTTTTGAGTCTAACACTTAAGTCTTTAATCCATTTTGAGTTTATTCTTATGTATCGTGTAAGGAAGTGGTCTAGTTTCATTTTTATGCATGTATCTCTCTAATTCACCATTTAGTGAATAGACAATCTTTCCCTCATTGTATGCTTTCGCCTCCTTTGTCAAATATTAATTGACTATAAAAGCATGGGTTTTTTTCCTGGACTCTTGATTCTGTTCCATTGATATATATGCCTGTTCTTATGCCATAATCCACTGTCATAATGAGACATAAAGAAGACATTCTGTTCTTCATTTCTTTGACTGTATGATGTCTTTGAAGCCCTGAAGTTTCCATCTGGGAGTCTTCCTAGCTATTATAGCCCCTGTTGGCACCCAGGCCTGCCCATCCAGAAGGCTGGCAGGCCTTCCTGCTGCTTCCACGTCACTCACCTCTATCCCCTGACGCCCATGTGATGGGTGCCTGGTGAAAGGCTCTATTGTTCAGCATCTACTTCTGAATGAGGCCAAAATCATACTCGGTGGCCGAATTGCCGTTGGCTGCCCAATGCAGACCCTGAGTCTTGAATGACTCAGCCTCTCCCGGAACTGCCCCGGAGGTGGGTGAGGGTTTAATGAGCAGAGAAAATAGTCATACAGCATCATACCCAGAGAATTTCCTCCAGAATGTGTTCTGGGTGGCTTTCAACTGAACTATTCATCTCCTGGCACTCAGAAAGGAAATGCACCCCAACCTCTTGGCACTTCGCCATCCCCCCTGACCTCTCAGCCTTTCGTCCAAGGAGCATGGAGCATCGTGGCCGCCGACACAACCAACAGGGCCCATACCACTCCCTCTGTCAGAGGAGAGTCCCAAGGGGCTCTCAGCACTACTCTGGCCCTTCAGTCAGGCCTCCAAACAACTGAGCTAATGGAGCTTTGAGGTTGTTTTCACAGTCTGAAGAGCTCTCGCCCCTGCTTCCTAGTGGGACAATGGGAATTGGGGGCGGGGAGGAAGTTGGGAGAGCCCCTTCAGGCTCCTACTCCCCACCCTGGGCCCAACAGTTTTTCTGGCAAAAGAGGGTGTGTGTGTCCTAGAACTGTCACCTCATGAACAACTCTGAAAGGTCAAGTGGTCTTTGGTGAGCAAGTCTCCAGGAAGATGGCTGAGGGAGAGAAACCCTAGGGTATATCCCTGCATGTCACCATGGCAATTGGGGGAAATGCTCGCTCTGGCCTTGCAACTTTTGCTTTCTCCTTTTTTGGATCATATCTGTTTAGCAGATTGACTAGCAGGAACCCAGGATGTGGTAAATAAAATTAAAAAGCATCGCAGGGGCCCACATGGGGTTTTCCCTGTTGCAAGTAGAAGAAAAAAATAGAGTCCCACTTTGTTTCATAACTAGATTTTTTCCTCAGGTAGTTGCAATGGCCACATCACCTAATTCATGTACAGTTTTTGCTGGTGAGTAGCCAGCATTTTGAAGAACTGGCCAATTTTTACAGAAGAAACTAAAGAGTAAGAGATTCAGAGACTCAAAAGTCTTACAGAATTTGAGTAAAATCTAGGCCTCCACTCAGATTTTCAAGGTAGACTTCTCTCCCTTCCCTGTGGAGCTGCCCTGTCCATCTGGGTTGCCAAAAGGCAAAGGGGAAAAGTGGCCGCACTCAGAGAGGAGATTTATGGTTTTCACACCTTTTCTGCCTCCCCGCCACGATGTCTCAGGCAGAACCACAATACTTAGAAAGTAAAAGCCGAGCTGCCCCAGTAGGTACTGGAGTGAGGGTGGAGGGACAGACTCCAGACCCCCTATCCACCCACTGCTCATTCTTGCCCAGCCCCCACCCCATCCCACCGATGGCCCTGACACTCCCCACAATGGTCTAGGAGACTCAGTGGAACACTCTGGAAACCACCACAGTAGGGCCTGTCATAGCAATGATAACCAGCACTTAGCAAGGTCTGCCAAGTGCCAGGGGTTCCACAGCATATGGGCCCTAAGAGTGTTAGTTGCCCCACATGGGCACTGTGGAAACTCAGAACCAGAGTGTTAAGCACTGTAACTAGCACAGGGCTCTGCAGGCCAAATGAAACGCACTGTGTAAAAGTGCTTTACAAGTGACACAGGCCTGGCAGTGTTATTTTGTGTTTTTTCCCCTTGATCTCAAGAATAAAAAGTACCTTGCAATTTAAAGTTCTCCCTAAAGATCATCTCTGGTCTCTAAGGAAGAAATAGCAAAGTCTGAATTTCCAATCTTATCCTACAGGGACCGGAGCTGGGTAACAGTGGGCTTGATAGAACTTACTGAATCAGAAACTGAGGTGAGGCTGTTGTCCTTCAAGAAGGAAGGGGCGCAAAGGGCCACCACCAATTTGCAGAGCCCAACTTCACCACAGTCTTGGGTGTCTTCAACTTTGATTTTATCCTCTTGTCTATCCCTTTTAGCATCTTCTCAAGTGAGAAAGAGAAGTCTCACATCAGCGGGTTTGAAATGCAAGTGCACTGTGGGGTAAAAAGTGTGGTGGGGACCCTCAAGTTCCTCCAGAACCTACAGCCAAGCCCCTGGCTGGGCTCCCAGTAATATCAATACTAATATAGCACCTACTGTGTGCAGGGGTCTGAGCTAGGTGCTTCACACTGATTACCTCACTTAATCCCCACAATAACCATATGAGATAGGCGTTATTATTAGCATCAATTTTTTTTTGTAAATAAAAAAAACTGAAGAGTAGAGAGGTGAAGAAGACACCTGTCCAAGGCTGCACCATTAGATCAGGCACCTGGCCTCTTCTCTCCCATCTGCCACACACAAATACCTCTTTCATTGCTTCACTTTGGGAGATTCCAGGCGATAACAGAATAATGCCTCTTGCCAGATACAGTAGTCCCTCTTTATATCACGGTTCACTTATCGCGGCCTCACTGTACTTAGTTTGAGCACCTCCGGGTTGATATTTGTTAGTGTCATGCAAATAGAGCTGGTGGATAGGAGCTGCTTACTACCCTCTCCTCCAATGGGGTAACTAACAGAGCAAATGAGATGGGAAGAATTTTACAGAAACTGGGACTTAAGAAGAAGCCTGTGCCCTAGACAGGGCTGATCAGCTCAGGAGCACACTCCGGAAAAGCTTGGTGAATGGATTAGATTTCCGCCTGGTTGCAATCATAGACAGATCACTCTGTTCTTCCCATGAGGTATCACACAGGTCAGACACCCCTTAGGTTGATGGTTTTTAACCTCATTCTGCCTTAGCATCACTGCAATTCATAGGAGGAACAATGTCAGTCACCCTCTGATGGGCACCAGGTGCCTTGCAATCCCCAGTGGCCTCGTCCTCTGTCATTTAGAAAAAATCCTATCTGAAGGAAGGCGAGTGAGCATGAAAGTTTTTCTAGAAATAGTCATGAGTTTGGTGCAGTTTCTAAGAAAGCAATGCCATTTGTGAGGCTTGCAACTTGGTTGCCAGTAACCCTGTACTTACAGTGCACCTACAACCAATCCTGACCTGCAGGTGGATCGATACAGAACAAGAATCATGCCTTTAGGCTACCCTTTTCCTCTCCAAATACGGTGAAATGACGTACCTACAAAGTATTTATTTGCAACAAGGATTGCAAGTGACTAAGGAAAGTTCTAGATTTCCACTGATTCTGAATTCACTGGGCTCAACAATCATCAGGTCACATTCCAATAACTCTGCCTCTCTCTTTTCTCATTCCCTCTCCAGCTCTCTGTCAGGTGCTAACCTGAAGAGTGTGTGTGTGTGTGTGTGTGTGTGTGTGTGCGCGCGCGCACACACATGCACAAAAGAGACAGGCTCTCTTTCTCAGTCCAACCACCCACCACTATTCATTCTTCAGATGCTTTTAAGAGGAACACAAATGTCTCAAAGCAGAAGCCCTACCGGGGGAGAGACCGGATTGCGGAGACATTTTAAAAAATCTGGGCCAAATAATGTCCAGGATCAGTACAGTTCCAATTGCCCTGTGAGCAAATAGCTTATAATTCACACCTCTTCCTGAGCTTTCAGTCTGTGAAATCTCATCTGTGACTACAGATGCCAGTCTCAAATGCCAGGATCCAGAAAACTTAGTTCTGACAAGCTTTTAAATCCTACTCAAGCCACAGGATTTGGACCAAAATCTTTACCATTTCATGTTCATCTGGAGTGGGCCAAAAATAACTTCCTGCTCCTAAGGAGCATGGCCCAAGGAAAGACCCAGAAGGTTTAAAATCGAAGGAAGTTACAAATGGCCCTTCTGTGAAGTTGTCAAAGAAAATAAGGCCTCGAGTTTCCTTCAAATAAGTGGCCATGAAACATGGCCAAGAGATCACACCTGGTGAAGGCCCAAGCTCCTTCCACCACGGGCATTTGAGAGGTGCTTTGGAAACAGCAAGATGCAGACAACAAGGTCTCTTTCTGTGAAATGGGTGCCTTCCCAATTGCCATCACTCCCCCTTGGCCATGGCACAGACATCAACTCAACACCGCTTCTAGAAGATACAGATGTTACATGTCAGACATGATTCTGGGTCCTGGGGAGACTTACAGGGTGCCTGCCCTGAAAGAGTTTCCATTCTAGTGTGGGAGAGAGACGGACAGTATACAGCTAAAGGATCAATATATAAATAAGGCCGTTTCAGGTAGTGGTAATGCTCACAGAAAATAAAAGGTGATGCTATAATAGGGAATGACAGGGGGCTGCCTTGTCAGGCAGTCTGTGTGGACTGACACTCTTCTATGAACTTATGGGCATATTTTACTTATTTATTATGGGGCTTTGGGGCTGATCAGCTCAGATACATGGTGACAGGAAATATTTCCCTCCACACACACCCACACAAACAGATTAAATCAAATTTGGAATTCACTTTTGCTTTCCACGAGACACTAGAAGATGTCTCCAGAATTTGGACTTAGTAGGGTAAACAGGGAGACTTGGAAGGCAAAGCTTATGGCAGCGGAATGATCTGGTTTCTAGAATAAGAGTTCCATTTGAATCATAAGCTGGGCACAGAGTTGGTGGAACTGAGGTGCGTCTGCCCTTTCTGGGTCCTCGCCTGAACTTCAAGGAGACAAGTCAGAATGGCAGAGCAGTCTCTCCGAGTGCTACCGTGGCATACCGATGCACAGCCCTGAGTCTCCTGGTCACCCAGCATCTTCAGCATCCTTTATTTTACAGTTGCCGGTAACTGAAGCTATTTATCGCCATGGTATTGTGAGATGGCAGAGTGACCATGCTCGTAGTCTTTCATATCAGGGGGACTTGGATTCAAGTCCTGGCTTGGGGTCTTGTGAAATGTTAGGCACACCATGTTTTCTTAACCTTTAAGCCTCAGTTTCTTCATTCATAAAGTGAAGATAATGACTGTCTCATGAGATACTTTGGGGATTTAAAGAGACCTCTCAGCAACATACCTGACACTTAGAAAAATGCCTCATATGGATAAATATTGGCTAATTAACTCAAAGATTAAGGTACATTTAAGGCAGCTTAAATATGAAATGTCTCATATTCTGACTTGATTCTTGATTAACTGGTCAGCTACTTTTTGTATCATTGGTAACAGCCACTCAAGACCTCCAGTTAGAAACCAGGAACCTAATTATTTAGATACATTAGCTCTTACTCTACATAATATGTATTCATACTAGATAGATGGATGGATAGATGGATGGATAGGAGGACAGTTGATAGACAGACCCTCTATCTAGAAAACATAATTCTAGGAAGAAACCTGTCTAAAGTAATACTAACCCATATAATCAAAGTGGTTTCTTTGGGACCATGATTTATTTATCTTTATATCTCTAGTGTCTCATATATATAGTACAGAGCCCAATAGATGTTTCTCTGGTTTAGGGGAAAGACACTAGGTTGAGTACCAAGGCCTGGAGTCTAGTTTTGGACTTCTTATTGATAAGCTTTCAGCACTTGGAGAAAGCTTCAGTTTCTTCATCAGACCAAGAAGTTGGATTTGATGATCTCTAGGTCCCTAGCCAATCCATCCCTCAGCCTCTGTAAGGAGAAATCTATGTTTCTTTGTGACTTGTTCTCTCCTCGATCCAGAAACCCCAGGGCTCCCTCTTGCCTGCAGCGTTGTGGCATTGCACTGGGGAACCTAGGCGGTGGTGGTGTGATGAATGACTAAAGCAGGGGGACTGGCTGCGAAAAGAAACAATAGACAAAACAAGAGCGTGTTACCAGTATCCTGCTCTCAGATTACACCCAATAAACGACTCCAGTGCAGGCAGGGGCTAGAACCTGTCCCACTAACGCTGGCTGGCGAGAAAGAGAAAGAATGGTTTCAATTAAGAGGAAACCGACAGAATTGCTGATTTCCTTAGAGAGACTCTCCTGAATTACTACCAGCAGCCCCAGCGCTCCCTACAGTGAATTTCCACATCACGGGCCAACTCAAACCATTCTTCAGTCGTGAGACAATCCTAAAGTGAGGCACTGTTGCTAAGCAGCCCCCCACCTGCACAATTGGGGTCCAGATGCCCACCCCCAACTGGATCTCTGATCATTGGTGGTCTTGGGGGCTCCAGTGTCCCTGCAGAGGAGAAAGGGAAGCTCACTTCCTGAAGAGAATTCCTGGTAGTTTGAAATTGTTTCAGTGCCCTTCACTTTAAAGGAGTGAGAAAAATCCAGATTCTTAGGAAAAAGAGATACCTTGATTTTCAAGGCCTCCAGTTCTGGGGATAGAAGAACAGGATTAACCCTGTAAAACTGAAGGGAAAGTGGAGCTCAGAATTGAATTACAGCCCCACCACGTAAGAGCTGAACTTCCTAGGCAAGTTACTTCACCTTTATGAGTCTTAAGTTCTCTGTCTATAAAATGGCTCTGAAGAAATTCAGTCATTCATTTATTCGATGGATATTTGCTGTGTACCTCAAAGAGAAGTTTATGGGTGTTGGATAATAAATGTAAATAAAGCACCAGCACTGCTGGGTTCATAACAGGTGCTGTAAAAGTGTCAATCTTTTCTCTTCTCCCACGGGAAGATAAAACATTGGATGACTGGCCACTGCAACTCCAAGGGTACCCCTCGGTTCTAATTGACAATGTATTACTGCCATGAAAAATCATTTGCGCTTTGATAATCCTCCATTTCATCCTGAACAACAGTCTGCGACTACACTCATGAAATTAAAACCAAGATGAGAACCTGATACAAATGTAAACACTCCTGTTCCGAGATATAAAAGTCTTAGTCACTTCAGAGATGGAACTGGGAGTGGCCTGATCTTCCTTTCTTGAGAGGAGAGCAGAACTAAGCAGCTTAAGGCAAGTAAAGGTGTTTTTGGTGATGAACACCCCAATGATTGGTGGATGGACATCTTATGCCCTTAGTGCTGATTCCCCATCAACAAGCAGGAAATTCCAGTCTTCGGCTTCCAGGGAGGAAGTAGGCTCTGGGAAACCCCAAAATCTCCAGAATGAGAAGGAAGCAACTGCATTAAACTGCCCCTAACGGCCCTTCTACACTCTGAAGCCAGGGAACATCCCTGTAAAGAACACACTTCACCCAGGAAGGAGGAAAATACCATCTCCTCCGCTGGCCCCACCACCAACGGCCAGGACCAAAGGCAGGAAGGGGCTGATCCTGCTGAGACAAGCAGTCTGGGAAATTGACTGACATTGTACAAGTAAAGACAGGACCTGGGGCTCATTTCCACATTCGCTTTCATGAGCTCCTGCAATAGCCAAGGTTTCCGGAACAACGCATGCTGCTTTATCTGCTCAGCAACATTTGTTCCAGTGAGCATACGTGGGTGTCAGCATGCTGGTGCACCCTCCCTGCCAAATTAAATGAGATTTTATTGGCTATTGTTTTGCCCAGAAATGGAATGAAACTCTCCCAAAGGCAGCTGAAAACATTTCTCAAGTGCAGCAGGAACAAAGTTAGGGCTGACGGTGACAGAAAAGATCCCACGTCTAATAATAACCGTGATCACAATGACTACTGATGAATGTTTACTCTATGCCAGTCACTCTGTCAAGAGTTTCATGCGCATGATCACAGAAGTCCGCGCACAGCCCTACAGGTAGGTATTATTACTCTGTTGTAAAGATGAGACTGTTGAGGCTCAGAGATGCTGATTGCGTCAACCGCATAATTGATGAGTGGCAGGACTCAAAGCCAGGCCTCACTCCAGGACCCACACTACTTTCTGAACGCTGGAGACACCAGATTCCAACACCCCCTTCCCCCAACTTGTGCATCTCTCATAGCCTGTGTGTGGCCCAGAGACCGAACTATGTGGGCTTCAGGAAACATTCTCAAATCTAGTCATCAGAAGAAGATAGGAAACCTGACTTTGAGAGACACTGTTCTCTGATGGCCTGCTGGACGTCACACCTGTTTCGGAATGTGTTGCGGGGTGGGGGGTGGGGGTGGAAAGATCACTTGGAGAAGAAACCAAATGAGTTTTCCAAAGGTTTTAACAATGCAAACAATGCATAGTGGCTGTTGACTTTAACCTTCCAACAATGTAAAGAACAGGATGCTAGAACAGATAATAGGGCACCTTTCCTATATCCTGAGAAACAGTCCTTCAGGAAGGCTTGGGATTATCTGATGATGTTTGTTTGAAAGGAGAGTTGCCCTAAATATGTCCCAGAAGGAAGTCACAAGGAGGCCCTCCCTCTACCCCCAGCAAGAAGAGCCTCAAGTATCCAAGGCTTGCATCCCCAAAGCTTGGCCCATCTTTCTTATTCCTAAACAGAAAGGTTTCCTCCTTGTCTCTCCCAATCATCCTGAGAGGTCAGACATTGTAATCTTCAGCTTCCCTGGTGCCTTTGCAAGAAACTAGAGAAGAGACTGTTTCCTAGGTGATGCCAGCCAAGGAAAAAGGATGGGAACTGGGCGGAGCACAGCTGCAAAGAGCAAGGAGAGTATGAGAGGAGATACGGCCTGCTTGCTGATCTTCATTTGCTTTTTAAGCACTTGTCTCTTATTCAAATAGAATAGAATAGAATAAAATAGAATAGAATAGAATAGAATAGAATAGAATAGAATAGAATAAAAAAGTTTTATTTTTTTTAAGTTGAATTTGGGCAGCACAGCCAGAACCGACCATGGTAAGTCACAATCTCATAAAATCAACCCAACACTAAATGAACACAAGTCTTCAGAAAAGATAATAGCAGTTCCAATTTCATTATTTCAATAAAGTTTCATTCAATGACCCCATGTGCAGGGTACTGTTCTAGGCACCAGGACCAGGGCATTGAACAAGATAGGCAAGGTTGTTGTCCCAGTGGAGGTTATGGTCCAGGGGAGAAGACTGACATTCAACAAGTCAATAACACAGCACAATAAATGTTGGAACCAAGTACAAGGCGTCTTTTCTGCCCAAAACTTTTGCATCCCTAAGAGCTGCCTCCCCAGGGCAATGTCATTTGAACTGAGAACTGAAGGGACAGATTGGGAACTAGCAGGCCAGTCTAATAATCAGCAAACCTCGTGGTCAGGAAATTCACCCTCAGCATCAAACATAAATCATTTTGATTTAATAGAATCCATTTCCTTTAGCTCTTTCATCATTAGATTCTGAAATGAAGCAGCCCCCTTCCTGTGTAAGAAACAATCACATCCTAGAGGTCTACATTAAACATCCCTTGGGCTTCTCTTCCCTGCATGCAGTCATAATAAATCATTTAATGGTATTTAGGTGAAAAAAGAAAAAAGGAATGGAAAACAAATCTTAAAACCCTGATGTTTCTCCCCATGCTGTTAGGTTCCGTAGCTAACTAAGGAGGCAGAGGACTGGCCCAGAAAACCCTCCTGTACATCTTTGGGCTTATTAAAATGTTAGGATGTTGGACCCTTGAGCTTCACACTCCAAGTAACTATTTGGAAAGAGGTTTTCTATTTATGAAAGAGCAATTATTAATATAAAATTCAACAGTCCCTTTTAGAGTCCTTGAAAGCAAGTCAAGTCCATCGGGAGCCAACATAGTGTGGTGACGTGGGCATCAGCTCTGCGGGTGAAAAGCTAGGGTTCAAATCCTGAACCTGTACTAATTAGTTACAGAGAAGGAAAACTCTGATTCCAAAAAACCTCCGCTGCCTTGCGGCATACCTCTTCAGGGGAAAGGCTAAGGGAGTAAACCCCGACAGAAAATCCGGAGCCGGAGTCCCTAAGGCGGTTTGACGTTGTAGTCAACACCGGCAACTCCTGCGGCGCACCTGAAGCCAAGCTGTATTGACTCCGTCTTTCCCTTGGACCCTTCAGCTGCGAAGAGAGGGGGGGTCTGCTGCATGGGCAACAGCAGACCCTCCATATCACCCTGCCCAGGCTCTGTAGCTTCAGCTTCACTGGAGAGGACACTCCAGCGTCATCGCAAGATGTCGATTCAACACAGGAGGAGACAGATACCGTGTCACTCCCGAGTCGGACTGCACAGCCATTCTCGGCGGTGCAGATAGACTCTTAAGAAGCTACACCATCGTCTCTCGAGACGGACGGCTGCCGACGACGACTAATTAGTTATATGACCTTGGGAAAGTCATTTAATTTCTCTCCTGTACAGGAGGAGAATAATGCTAACCATGAAGTTAATGTGAGAGCTGGATTAGATAATAGAGCTGAAAACACTTCACACTTGTTAAAACATGCTAGGAGTAGTTATAGAAAAAAGAAGCCAGCTATGTGCCTTTGGGGGTCATCATCTCATAATTTACAGGGAGAGAGATGCTTGTCCAAGGTCTCAATAATTCTTTTTTAATGAATCACTACAGATTAGTGGTACTTATACATGGTGTAGCTCCACAGTGCTAAGGTGAGTTGCAATAGTGAGTTTCTAATATAAACTGCTCAAGTGTGCAAAAGATTGACTATTTGTTGAAATTATAACAGGTTTAAAGTTATTTTCTGATCCTCTTTTGTTGGGAAGAAAAAAAGATAAAGTTATAGCTATTATGATTAAGGATAAGCCACTGATCTTCTAAGCCTCAAACTGTAGTGTGTCCCCCAAGTGAACCCTATTCATGAGGTGTGTCTTTTCAGAAGCTTGAGGGCAGGGCTTAGGAACACAGAACTGAGCTTTGCCTGTTTTTTTCCTTTGGCTGGTATAGTATCTCAAACCATAAGTCCACCACATAGGGGGACACCCTTTGGGATCTTACTGATTGTAACAGGCTTTCTTACCAATGGAATAAAGTTCCTCTAATTGAACCCCAATTTTGTTTAAAGCCCCAATTTATTCTTGAAGGGAGGTGAGGTCCCAGTTTCCAGCTCCAGTGGGTGGATCATGACCGGTCTCAGTCAAGCACTGTGGTCACAGTACTCCTTGCCAATGATCAGTTTGGTGTGGGCATTCCATGGGATGTGACCCACCACTTCCAATGGGAAATAAAGGGAAGTCAATTCTGAAAAAAAAGACTTTTGAAAGAACTAGTCCTCCCTGTTTTAGAAGAGATGTTTGTGGATAAGCTTTCCTTTTTTTGGTGCTGGATATTGATTTTTTTTTTTTTTTTTTCCATAGGATACCTGAACTGTGGAAGTCAGTTTGAGACCACGGAAGGGGCTAACCTGTAGGAAGATACTGGCAGCGGCAGCAAACTGGGAGAAAATTGGGTCTTTGATAATACTGAGCTCCTGGAATTGCCCTACTTCCATGCTTCTTGTTTTAGGAAGATGTCATTTCATGAGGGTCATTTGCTCTGTTACTTAAAGAGAAATTCAACTGGCATGCCCTGATATGGGTATATCAAGAAAAATGTGACAGATAATAATTACATGAGGGACACATCACAGTTTGATGCATAGATGGGTTGTAGTTTACGTTCATTCATGATAGCTATAACTCCATCCTTATCTCTCCTACCCAAGAAAGCACATATGAATAAAAGTGAATAAATGTTACATCACCATAGAGGGGATAACCTTGAATCTGTTCTAGTTTATAAGGCACAGTTGTTTATAACTGACAGTTTGAATCAGCTGGTGCCTCTACTTTACCAATTGATAAATATTATTATTATCTATGCTTTCATCTGAAAGCATTTTAAGTAAAAGTTTTTGTTTTCTCACCACATCTGTCCCACTCTCCTGATAGGACCCACTCTGGGAATCTTTAACTAATTACCACCAACCAAGGAGATAAAAGAGTGAGGCCCTTGTAACCAAGTGGTTGGACATCCATATCCCAGGGTTCTTTGCCTGGTCTCCTTCCTGGACCCAATAGATGAGGCTGCATGACTGCTGGAAATCACCCTGCAAAACACCCCCTACACACACACACACACTCCAGCTACCAACATGCTCAAAAAAAGACCAAGAAACTTTCAATAAAATGGATGAGATATGACCCTAAACAAAGAACGCTAAAGATTCCTAAGTAAATTATGAATTTTCCCCCAAGGCTTAAAATAACTCTGACATCACATGACACATTGCTTCCCAGAGTTTAGGCTCCTTTGCTGCCCCAACGCGTGATTCTAAAAGTCTGAGTCAGCTTGGAGGTTTCTATGGTTCTCTTCCCATTACTGTCTATTGCAAGACAGACACAATAAAGCAGGTGCTTTCAGAATTTTTAGGAGCAGAACTTTCTCTTCTTGCTCTCTTACTCAGAAGACCTATGTGTGAGGCAGTCAGAAGAGGGGCCACCTTGGCTAGATTTGCACCTCTGACCCCACCCACCAGACTGTCCCCAGGACATGAGTGCTGGTAGGGTTGAGACATCCAACAAAGAACATCCCCCACCCACCCACCAAGGAACTGTAGGGATCCTGCAAACATAATCACTGCTATTAATCCTACAGGTCTGGAGAAGACTTCTCTGATGCTCTAGATCAGCCAAGGTCACCCTATTATGTGCTCTCTCAAGAACCTGTGCTCCCCCTTCCCAGCATGCACCTCAAGTATAATAATCAGAGCATAATCAGTTGTTTACTGTCTGTCTTCCCAGATAGACGGTAAGTTCCATGAGTAGAAACCGAGTCCCTCTAGTTTAAAGTTATACCCCTAGCACATGTGGCAGGACACCTAGCACATCTAAATATTCAATAAGTATGTGTTGAGTGAACAGATGAGTCCTTTGAAAACTATTGATTGTTGATCTGACTCACCGAATTGCTGAGAGGGGCTGGGACAAAACAGGCCAGGTTATGCCAGACCTTCTGGTTTCAAAACGCTCATTAAGTCAAAAAGGACCAAAACAAACACCAAATATGGATGTTCAAGATACTGAGTAGGAAGCGCCAGTGGAATGTATATTTTGTAGGCTCTACCTTTCCTGTTTCCTATTGTGCAAAAAAAAAAAAAAAAAAAAAAAAAAAAACCAATGTGCTTTTATCTTCCTCTCTCTGTCACTCCAAGTCTTCTTGCCCTAGTCAGCCCATTATTCTCTTTCTTCTATAATCTCAAAGGGTGAAAGGACCACTGGACTAAGAGTCAAAAGACCAAGGTTTTGACTAGTTGCATGACCTTGGGCAAGTCACTTGCGGTCTTTGAGATGACCTTGCCCTCTTATCTGTTCAGTGTAACCAGTGGGCTATGAAATTGTTAGCACCCTTTTGCACTCTGGCATGCCATCATCTTTGTTGTTTGTCACCAGCCTGTGATAACTTCTCACTTAGGGTCCTTTTTCTCTCTCCCCTCTTCTGTCTCTTTGGATCTACACTTTGGTGCTGCTGTAGGTGCCCAGCTCAGCCTATGCCCTTCTAAGCCCTAACAAAGCATCTAGAGACACTCCCATCCTTGCCTCTAGCACTTCTATTGAGTTACCCCAGCAAGGGCATTGCGACTGAACTCAGCAGGGCACCCCCAGTCCCCTGCCAGCTGGCCTGACAGAATCTGCGTGCCTCAGGAAATGGCAGAACCAAGAAGACTGAGCACATACCAGGTCTTCCTCGATAAGCACTGCCCAGGAGGGGTGGTAGCTTGGAGGAGACTGGTGAGCATTCCAAAGAATACAATTTCAACGATTGGGGTCAACCAGCAACAGGAGACAGAGATAAAGGAGAAAGTTACCTTAGGTAATAATAGGACCTTGTAGTTCTAAATCACGTGCTTCTTCCAATGAGCACAAAACACTTTCACACCAGCAGGCAAAGGTGGAGAGGTCTAAGGGAGGCAAAGGGATTATTTCCCAAGTGGTTCACAGTGTATTGAAGCATTAGACAGATAAAGCCAGTAGCCCAAGGTCACACAATTAGGCTTTGACAGGGTGGGAATTAGAGCAGAGTGTCCTAATCTCACCCGGGGGGGTATTTCTAGTCAATTCTTGATAGAGCCTTTTGTTTCTACCTTGGTTCTGTCTTATCTTCCCTGCCCAGGTAGTGGGCTTGCTTCTTCCCTTGGGGATGAGTAGTGGGAAACTTGAGCAGCCCACAGTGGGCTGGCCAGTCTGAGCTCAGAATCCAGCTTTCTTGACTTGGATGCTACCAGAGGGACCCGTGGGGCCAGTCTGTGGAATGCTGCTGCCTGTCTGCTTTTGGGAGGCACAGAAGAGCCCCGAGTGGCAGCTGAGAATGCAGAGGCTCCAGGGCTGATAAAAGTTGTAATTAACGTGTGCATACAACCCTTTCATCTTCAAAGGCTTCACTCACATTAGCTCCTAATTCCTCCTATCACCGCTATGGGTGAGGCATCATTTTTGTCTTCTCAGTTTGCAGATGGAGAAGCTGATGTGGAGAAGGGGCCCTTTGCCAAGAAGTCTGGCCCTTGTTCACACAGAAGAGATTTCTGGCTTCCAGCATCTAACTGCAATCGGGGTGGTGGGAAAACACAGTGGGAATAAATCAAGGGAAGGCTCAAGCGACTTCACTCCTCTGGGTAGGAGACTGAATTTAGATTGTCCTGGAAAGAGTCAGGGTCTACAGTATGGCTACCTGACTAGATTTGAGCAACTAAGCTCCCCAAGTTACACACAGCTACCAGAAACATAAACTAGAAGAGTCTGCTTCTCTTCTGTGGTGATTTTCATGTGACTCATGGGGGTCAAATTCTCTTTATGGTGCCCATGGCAGACATCACAAATGGATCACAGAAGTCTCTGTAGCTAAGCCAAAGTTTGGCTTCTTAGCAGAGCCTTCTAGGCAGCACCTAGTAATCAATAGGAAATATGACATGGGCTGAAATCTATTGGCTGTTGCTGCTGCCGGGCTTGTTCAGGACTCTCCTAACGTGCCACTCTCCAACCCAGGCAAAGTTGCCCAACTTCGATCTCAACCGGTGTTGGAGCTGGCCTGCTTCTGAACTCTGTGTAGCACACTCTGAAGAGGGTGTCATGAGAACTTCCCTGGGACAGAAGAATTGGATCTTGTAAGACGGAGCCAGTGTTACCTGATCACCTGGAATCTGTCCAACCTCCTCCTTCACTGTTCTTCAACACAGACGCTCTCATTCAGACAGGCTGAGCCCTCTCCTGACCCCAGGCACGCCATACTTAATCCCTCCACTTGAAACTTTTAGCTCATGCTTTCCACTTCCACGGGTTGCTCTCCTCTCTCTTCTCTCTGCCCATTTTCTTACCCACACACACCTCATCCTCAAATTCCGTCCATGACGCTGTCTCATACAATTGCCGCTCACGGAAGTATCTGCTTTCCCTCACCTACTGGTACTTGATGACATGTAATCTTGAGTAGTTCTTTCATCTGTTTAATTTCTCTCCCACCCAGAAACCAAAATCTTCTAATTCCCTCACTTTTTTTCCATAGCGCCAATCACAGAGTACTTTTTAATGAATTGAATTGGTGAGTTTGTCACCATTTTACAAGCAGAGAAACAGAGGCAACCAGTAAAGGAAGAATCGTCCTGTGACTGAAACAGAGAAATGCTAAACCTCTGCTGGCCACATGTCAGTTCTCACTTCTCCTAGAAGGCTCTGTCTGTGGGACTGGCTGGAGATACAGATGACTGACCCATATGCAGCAGCCATGGAGAGACCTGCATATGACATCAGGACTGAACCCTTCTGCTATTTTATTTCAACTTCCGGTTGGCGGATCTCAGATGGGTATGAAATCGGAACACCCAGGCTGGATCACAACCTAAGGACTTTAGATTGTTGATGGAAAGTCGGAACCCAACCATGGGATTTAGTCTCTGACCAATTTTGGCAAACTCCTAAGTAATGCAGTCTTTAAGATTTCCTTTTTATTTCTTTTTTACTGAGCAAGAGTGTCTCTGGTTTCATGGAAAAGAAAGAAATATCTTAGAGTCTGGATGGTTCTCAGTAGAAGAATCAATTTACCATCTCCAAGCCCTGCCTTGCTCAATGCCCTAATGTGTGTGTGTGTGTGTGTGTGTGTGTGTGTGTGTTCTTTTGCTGCATATGCTTATTTTCAGATTCCTAAGGCCACCCATAGGACACTAGTGCTCCCCCTCTAAGCACTATTTTGGCTGAATATTGTGGTTAATTTGCACCAACATGTTGCAGAGTTCCCTTAAGGGAAGCTGAGAAATCCAAGATGCTCCTGGAGCTTTAAAAGTAAAGGACACAGTCTTTTCTTCAGGGCTAGGCTTTTCTGGCCACTTGAAGCAATGTTTTATAGAGTTTAAAATAACGGGTATTACCTCCAGATCCTGCAGAGAATCCCAGGACTGACTTCCTGCATTTTTAGCTATGTGACTGAGACTGTTGCTAACTTCTCTGGCCTGAGCTGTTTTATCTCCCTACACCTAAGTGGTTGAGAGGGTTGGGTGGAGTCCCTGAGCAACGTACCTCGTCCCTAGGAGTCATTCTCGCCCACGGGAGTTTAGGGTGAAACTGGGTCCATATGCTTGTTTCTGTCATGGATTAATAATTCACTTCTGACATTTGATATAAACCAGGCATCACCTTTTCTTTGGCACTGTGTTATAGTCATGTTATTCTTTCCACTAAGTTTCATGAGGCTTAGGTGTTCATTGGCCCACACAGTGGTGGATTTATAGAGCATGAGGCCTGGAAAGGACTTTACAGATCAACAAGAATCCAACCCTCTCATTTTACACATGGAAAATTGAAGGTAAATGGGGTGAAATGATTTACTCAACATCACACAGTGAATCAATAACAGAGAGGAACCAAAACATAATAGCAATTTCTATTCTTGAAACACCTCCTATGTGCTAGACACTCAGTTGTATGTGCTACACATTTTGTTCTAGAACTTAACATGTGCAACTTCCTGACCTTACCCTGCTCTTAAGTGGCAGACAGAGGACTCAACCTGAGATCTGTCCTGTTTAACTGTCCTTCTACACAACCCTCTTCCCATTCCTCCATGTTCAACATCTATTGGTCTTTGGTGTGGAGGGTTATTAAACCATTGAAAGAAACAACTTCCCTTTTTTTTTTTTTCTTTTAACACAGCGACCAAATAACCAACATATTTTCTCTGAGTGTCACTAAGAACATGAGTCTGAAGCTTGGGATTCTTTATATCTGAGGCCAAATTGGAAGTAAGTGCTGAGACATGGAGGTAGACACATCTATAGGAAATCAAGATTTCTGTTCTACTGGACAAAACCTAATAAGCCCTAAAACTCCCCTGCCTTGCTTGATGTGTCAAACCTCAAGAAAGATACTCTCAAATTGGAAATTGTGTAGAGAAAAGCAATTTCAAGGAGGTTCGCGGATCACTACTAGGAAAATTAAAGTAAAAAGATTTTATAGACCAGAAGTTTTTAAAGGATAGAAAAGAATTAGTCAGACCCTTTAAAATCACAAAAGATAAATGATAAAGAAGACTTTGCTAGCAAAATCTAGAAATTTCATTCATTCAGCCATCCACTGAAATATTTGTTGAGCACCTACTATATGTGGGGAACTGTGCTGACAGCTGAGGGCTAGAGAGAAGCAGAAATGTCCAGAAAGCTTGGGCTTTTCCCTAAGGAGCTTATATGTTCATGGATGAAAGAGAACAGATTGCCATAGCACAGCTTAGAGGCATTCCCTGAACTTCTTTTTGGGGTTTTTATGAAATGTCAGGTAGACACAACTAGAAAACAATAGGGAAAGTACAAGTCACTCAAGGAAGTCTAGAGGGATGTTCCTGAGCTCTAAGGCTGACAACTAGTTCCATCCCTGAGCATCAACTGCAAAGACAAATTTCTGGGCAGGAGACATCCATGGCAACATTACTTCCCCCTCCAAACTTCTGTCTGTGTCCACGTGATTAGCACCCTTGTCCGCGCTTGCAGGAGAGCAAGGACTGTGGGGCTAACTAACTCTGTCACATCAGCTGGTTTCCTGTAGGCTGTAAGATAATGCTCAGCTCTGCTAGATTCTGCTTCTTGGACTGCACACACTCAAAAATGGCAACCATTGTGCCCGACATATAGCAAGATGCTCGCTCATTTAAGACATTCGGAGTGTGTCTGAAGACTGAGGCTAGGGGACTGAGCAGAAACAACCTTCTAGGCCAGAGGCAGGAGACCAGGTAGTGACTTCGTGGAACTGTTGTTTCTCCCTGGCATGTCAATTTGCATAATGGTGACCACGTGTGAAGAAGCTTGGTAATTATCACTACTATCGTGGCAGGTTCTCTTTGAGAGAGGAAATAGAAGATACTGCCTAGCTTCATGACTGGCGTGTGGGTTCTTCTAGAAGGTACTGCAGCCTTGCTCAAGTGCAGAGGGATGCACCAAAATTGAGACAGATGGGTAATTTATGATGAATCTCTGTCTCCAGGCCAAAACCACCTCCCCATGCAATGGTCATCTGCTGGGCCAAACAGAAGCCAGACCACCTGGTTTGGCCTAGGGTTGGTGAAAGGAGTTACCCTACACTTCCAGCTTCAGCTCAATTCCTCGTGCCCAGGTGAGTGCAGCCTAATTCCTGGCAGCCTCCTCCCTGAGTTTCCCTCCCTCCCTCATCAATGCTAACTGGTAAGGAAGAAAGCCCTGGCACCATGGACCCTTAGGCTGAGGACAAACATTCTGCTGCTATTTGGCTCATTTCCCACCTTGTCCAATCAAAAGCCGAAGTCTTAGGTGATGGAGAAATCTCAATCAGCAACCTTCTCCTTTCATCCAGGTGACAAGTAATGATGTGATAATGAGCAAACAATTCAACCTGCCATCCTTTTCAGCCTGACATCCTCTCAACTGCCCCTCACACAGAAGAGAATAGAACTTCTATCCGGGGAAAGGAATGAATGAGCCACTCAGAGTATGAATGGGAACAAGTTTCCATTACAACTTCCTTTTCATTTTTGAAATCCCAAGCCCCTCCTCTGACATCGCGTATGAAAAGGAGGGCAAAACCAGCCCTGTGGACATCAGTACTCTACCCACACCCAATTCCCAAATGGCGTTTATGAAAACAACCAGAACGCTACCACCTACCGTCATTCGAGTTCTTGGGGGTCCCCTGACACCTTGATATGCTAAGGGAAAGCACAGTAGTGTTGTGACTAAGTACATGGGCCCAGTAGCCAGAACACCTGGGTGTCAATCCATGCTCCATCGCTTACCAGCCCGGCCCTGAGGCCTTGGGCAATTTACTTAACGTGTCTAGGCCTTCGTTTTCTCAAACGCAAAAGAGGGATAATAATGACACTCCTTCATGAGGTTGGTTATGGATTAAACAGGTTAGTGTATAGGAACATAAGTTAGCATATAGGGCTATTTTAAACAAGCAAGGATAAGGAAACAATTAGAACAGTCCCAGCACATGATTAGCACTCTATAGATGTTTGCTATTATTGCTCATATTGGTGATGGTTTCTCAGAAACATGCAACTAGCTGCCAAGAAGCAAGTGCAAAAGGGTCTCAAGCTCTAACTATGAAGAGAGGTTGTGGAGGAGAAAAATGAACTTTCAGGCAACATCCAAGGAGACCACCATGACACCCCAGCAAATGCTCAACATTACTGATCTATGTGAATGATCTCTCTGCCCACTGGAGTTTTGCAATTAACCTTTACTCTCAAAAGTTGAAGATTTCTGGGGCTTGAGTTTTGCAAATTACCTCCTTGGTGACTCAACTCCTCTCCACCCACCTGGGTCCTGTCTGCCCACACTTGCATTTAGGAGGGGCACTTGCCTCAGGAGGACACACCCAGACAGGCAGTGCACCCCACACTTGGGGAGGACTGGTGTTCTGAGGTCCTGTTCTCCCACAATATGCATCCCCATTCTGTGTTAGACTCCCTGTCTCCAAGTCTCACTGGAAAGATGGTCCCTGGGTGTTAGGCAGGACCTGTCCCCCGTAGTGGGCAACTTCAGACTTGGCAAGTTCTGTGCAGAAGGGCAAGGTTTTGTCATCGCCAGTGTGGCTCCCAACCAGATGTCAAGCTTCCCTGGAAACTGGCTCCTTAAGTAGCTGCAGGAGACCCACAGAGAAGGTAAGAATCCTCTGAGAAGCTCTTCTGCTCCTCTCTCAGCTGCTACTCCCTTCCGGAAGCAGGCATGGGGGTTGGACAGGTGTGGGACTCTCATGCAAGGAGCTGAAACTCAGGTAAGCATCTCCAAAATAACCAGACCTCTAAGCAGGTGGCTGCTGGGGAGTGATTTATTTTGAGGCTTAAATTTTGGGGTTGGTGCCATCATCCTGCCTGGCTCCCACTCCCTTCTTGGCTCAGGAACCTACTAACGAACGCTATCCTTAGGCAGACATCCCAGCCACAGCAAGCAGCCACCAAAGCCATGAACAGGTAGGTGATCTCCTTCCTTGGGCAGACCAAACATGAACCCTGTGATGAGCAGCTGGCTAGCCAAGTGCCTCCTCGGGCCTGCCCTAGGCAAGACTGCCATCACCACAGTTATCCTATAACATAAATGTATTTGTATCTTAGGTGTACTGCCCAGGTATACTCTCCATATATGCAGATAGAGTTATTTCTATATTCTAGATATTCATTTCAGTTCAACAGTGACTGCTAACAACTCAGGGCCAGAACTGAGATCTAGAACCACAAAGATGAGTGAGATACAATCCCTAATGACAGGGGGCTCCCACAATACTGCAGAAGACAGATTACAGAAGATATGTCAGGTTTGGGACTTTCCCCCTTTGAGGAGGGTGAAAGTCATTAGCACCCCTTGGCTCCCAAATATAAGAAGGCTTTCCTGAATGATTTTACTGTGAAGCTTGAAGGCTAATTCACTGGGGACCTAGGGGGACCAGATACCACGTTTTCACAGATGAGGTTCCTAGGATGGCAGCCATCCTGTTACACCAGGGAATCTCCACTGGGGGCAACTTGAACACCAACACACACACACACACACACACACACACACACACACACACACACCAACTTGGCAATGTCTGGAGGCTTTTTTTTTTTTAAAGATTTTATTTACTTATTTCTAGAGAGAGAGAAAGGGAGGGAGAAAGGGAGGGAGAGAAACATCAATGTGTGGTTGCCTCTCACGTGCCCCCAACTGGGGACCTGGCCCTCAACCCAGGCATGTGCCCTGACTGGGAATCTTTGGTTCACAGGCTGGTGTTCAATCCACTGAGCAACACCAGCCAGGGCTGGAGGCATTTTTTGTTGTCACAGTTAGAGCTGAGGGGATGCAACAACCAGAATCTGGTGTGTGGATGCTAGAGATGCAGAGTCAGCCATTATCCAGGAAACCCTATCTATACTAGACAGTGAGCTCTGCAGAGGTAAGGGCTGCTCCTCCTAACAATGGCCCCTCAGTCCTAACTCTGGTGCACTGAGCAGGCAGCGCATAACTGCTTGTTGAGTATATTTTCTAGCTACTTAATTATTTGAGGGTGGGTAAATTAACAGCAGGGTAACAGAAATATGCACACCCCTTTCTCACCCCCTCTTCTTCACATATTCAAATCCTACCTTCAACCCTGGCTGGGTAGCTCAGTTGGTTAGAGTGTCATCCCGATAGGCCAAGGTTGCAGATTTGATCCCGCTCACGGTACATACAAGAATCAACCAATGAATGCATAAATAAGTGGAATAACCAATCTCCCTCTCTCTCTCTCTCTAAGTCAATCAATAAAAATTTTTAATTAAAACATTAATAAAAATAAATATAGCCAAATCCTATTTTGTCTGTATTGTGTCCTCCTCTCTCTCATGGATTCCTCCAGTCCTCCTGGCTGTGCCTCTGCTTGGCAATGTTATTCTCCTTAGACTCGAAACTGGTCAGGCTGTCACTCAACTGTACTATGTTATACGTGTAGAACCATCAAGTCCTTGAATGCAAGGCCCATGTCCCCTACATTTAGATCGCCAAAGTACTCAACAGTGTGGGACCCACAGAAGACATTTTATAAATGCTTAACAGCTGACCAGTAATACCCACATCATATGTGTTCAGATGCATGTAGACTTACAAGCACACCCATGGGTGTATGCCCACTGCTAATATGCAAGAATCAAATGAGTAGCATTTCTTAGTACTTCACATATTGGGATGATCAAGAAATGGAGAACAGAGAAATAAACACTAAATATTTCTCTCCAAAGTACACATTTTTGAACCAAACACAATTTAATCAGCGACTAGACTGACAAAGGAGTTATGGAGATGTGAATTTATTTATGCAAAAAGTCTTACAAAGTTTCTGACTTCTAAAACCTTTGCAAGACTTGCATTTATTTGTAGAAAAATGTGTAAACACTTAGTCAAAGTATACGCGCTGTATCAGCTGGTAGGGTATGTGCATATTTGACATCCTAACTCTCCCGAAGTCTGAAATGCACAATCACTTGTGTCCGTGTCAGCCCAGATCCACGAACACCAACTCCAGAAAGCACCCCTTCCTTATTCTGGAAAACTGGGCCGGCTTCCCGCACTCTTGTTGGCCAGCTTTCGGGGAATACATGTTTAAGGAAAATTTCCTCATCCTAAGTGAGTGAAAAGCGGGGTTTAAATGAAGGGTAGGAGGCACTAGCCTCCCCTGGTAATTCTAAAGAACGTTTGTGTGCTTCCCATTTAAGCAGCAACACAAAGGAAGTTGAGTCATCACTTTCTTTCCGTGCAAACCCCCAGAATTTCTCTGAGGCAGTAAAGATCCCCTTTGTGAACTACGCTTTGTCTGGCAGCATCTGCACCTGCTTCGCTCATTCTTTTACGAGAGTCACTTCCCTTTTAGGCTCTGGGTGCAGTCAGCTCAACCGGAGGTGCTGGGGAAACACAACTTCAGCCCTTATCGCAGCCCCAGCCCCAGCCAGGACAGGCTGCTGAGGAGGCCCAGCTTAGCTGCCTCCCCCTCTGCTCTGTCAGGGGACCCCAGCCTGGAAGCACCTGGCATCACAGGCTGGTCTGCGATCTCACGTGGGTGGCCGCATGTCACCTGGAGCTCCACACTGGCTTTCAGTTCCAGAACCTTGACTGTTGTAGAGAACTGTGACACCTTGGTCCTCAAGACCTTTCCTCACTGAGGCTCCTAGAACCTGCTAAACTCAGAGGGTTTCCAGCGAGCACGTGTTGAGGGGACTCTCTGGGTCTATGCACCTAAATGCTTGCGGGATCCGCAGGAAACCTCTGCAGGGTGGGCCTCTTCCTCAACTTTCCCCGCAGAGGGCATTGTCCTAACTTGTCTCGGAGACAAGGAGCAGCCTCTCCCTTTTTCCCAAGGCTGCACATGAGAGCATGTCTAGAAGGGGAGCTGGATTCTGATCATGTTAAGGACTTACTTTAGTGATAAATAACTAGGTTAGCATCTCGTGGCAGCTGTGGCCAAACGTGAGGAGACACAGGCCAAGGCAGGGTGGGGCAGGGCAGGAGGAACCCCACAGCCCGCCGGGGGAAAGGGAAGTTGCTCACTCTCACGCCAGGCTGCATGTTAGCTGGCCACAGGGATGGGAGAGCGGGAGAACCACGCACGGTTTACCAAGTCCGCCATAGGCAAAGCAATGAATCAAAGGAGCATAGTAGGCACGGGAGTCTAACTTGGGGGATGTTATAGACAATGGGAGACCCCAACTCCACCACTTACTAGCTGTGTGTCCTTGGGACAGTCATGCTCCTGTTTTCCTGAGCCTCAATTTCTTTGTCTAGAAAATGGAGTTAAGGGAGTGCTAAATGTGAGGCTTCTATCAGATAAGCTGTGCTCACTCCCTCGCTGGGTGCCTCGCATAGAGCTGATGCCGGTAAATGCTATTTCCTGGGGACCAGGGCCCTACTTTGCACAGGAGTATATGGTGCAATGTCTGAGTGTCAGTGTTTTAAAACTGGGGTGCTCCTAACTCTAAGGATCAGCAATGGTCCAGGAGGCCCTGGAAGCCTGAGGACAGTACAGAAACTCTTCACTGAGCATCAACTTTGCTTTATGGTAAGAAAGAAATATCTCATTATTCTTATATTAAACTCAAAATGGGTATATTGTGGAGCAAAATTAAAAAAATAATGTAATGCATGTTTAAGATAGTATTGAAGGCATGAAACACCAGTAGACCACACCCTGCCCACCCACTGCAGGGGGTACAGGTGGGGCTCATGGCAGTTGTTGGTGACAGTGGTATTTCAGTGACCCTAAGTATGGAGAGAGTCCTTCCTAACACTGTCAGAGAGAGAGGAAGTCATGCCATTCTCTCTTTCAGGGTCTGCTTCTTTCTAGGGAAAAAGAAGGGGTTTTTCTGAATGATCTTTAGGAGTCCCGCCTCTGAGTCTATGCCAATGAGTCAAGAAATATTTCTTGAGTGAATGAAAGGGAGCTGTCTTAAAAGAAGAATTTCATGCTGCCCAGCATTCCCTCCTCCGTGGTGCAATTTGGAAGAAAATGGGACCTTTTCCTACTGGCTGCCCGCCTGGCGCCCTGCCTTTGCAGGAAGTAGATGCCCAATGTATATCTGGGGAATAACTGAATTAATTGTTGAGAACCTCAAGCAGTGGTGAAGCATTGCTTCCTTGCTCCTTCACCTGGGAAAATACAGCCAAAGCTGTTATGCCCAAGAGGGATCTCTAATGCTCAGAGGGAGCAGAGGGCACATGCCAGCCCCAAGCCCCAGAGCTCCCAAATGCATCCCTCTTTCTCAACACCAGGGGCGCCATTCCCTCGCAATGACCTCTGGCCCACAGTGGAAAGGAGGAGGAGATAGATGTGGGCAGGAGGGCTTCTCCCACCTGCCCTTCACCCAGGGCCACTTTCTTTCTCCTACATATGACACCTAGTTCAAGGTATCTGTTCTCCAGCTCAGGGTTTCTGGGTCCGATATTGTTTAATTACATTTTGCCATTTCTCCACTTGTTGCTTTCCAATACGGAGAATGGAACCTTTTCCTCCCAAAGCCTTGCTCTTTCCAAAGTTTCCTCTTGTCTTCTGGAGCCCCCCCCCGCCCCCCCACCAGAATGGGGCAAACAACACTGCCTTTTGTCCCCGCCCCCAGCTTTCTCCTTCCGCTATCTGCCTGCCCAGCCCAAGACCACTGGTAAATCATATCTCTCTCCTTTCCAAGTCTTAGTTCCTTCCAAACAACTTTCCAAACCAGGGTCCAGGAATTTATTGCTACTGGCACTTTTTTGTTCTTCCTCCAAATGACGCTGCCCAAAAGGACCACAGAAACGTGGAGCAGGAGTGAGCCTGCTCGGGAAGAGCCTCAAGGGTCAGGACAGTGCCAAATATTTGGGGATGGGGTCCTTTAAAAGAATGAGGCAGGCAGGTTAGCAGGAGTTGAGAGTCAGAATCTTCAGAAGCAAAGCAGAAGACGTTACCAGGAGGTAACATGCAAATAAACTTCCCCAGAGGCCCCTCTTTTCTGAGGCCAGGTCCAGGGCTCTCCCTGCACTCAAATTACCCTCTTCTCTCCCATCCCAAGCATTTCTGCTTCTGGATCTCCAGTCTCAGTCTCTGCTAAGGCCTTTGGTTCATCACAATCCCCCTTCCCCAAAATGCTTTTCAATTTTGCCCCCGCCATATGCACAGTCTAACATATTCTGACTCAGACCAGACTAACAGGCCTGGGTTTACATGAGCACCAATCCTCTGGCTGTGCAAACACACGCAAGTCACTTAACTTCTCTAAGCCTCAGTTTGTTTCCCTCCAGTAAAATGGGGCTGATATCAGGATACTTCTCACTGGACCAGCATGAGGGTCAAATGACATAACACCTATACAGAATGTAGCACAGTGCCTGGCAAACATGTGCAATAAATGTTTGCTAGTGCGGTCACTCCTATTATTATTATTATTTCTTCTTCCGGAATCTAAATCATAGATTCCCCACTTATCCCCATTCTAAGGTACCCAGGTAGGACTGTGTCTTTTACTTTCCTGGTACCCCAAAACAAGGTTTAATAAATACTTGCTGAGTAGAATTAACCATAGGCTGAACTGTCTTAATGACTCAGCTGGCACTTCTTAAAAGAAAAATTAATTTTGCTAGTGATAAGCGAATCAGCCGTGTAATTATCTGTACATATATAGACAAAGAAAAGGAATACTTGGAATTCAGCCTCGCCAGAATACCTCACACGCAGTCACCCCTCCACAAACACTGAAAGGCACAGACCCTGTCGGGAAGGAACTTTGGCAGTAGCGCCAGCTCCAGGGTCCCCGATGCAACCTTGGTGCCCAGGCTCCCCGTCCTCCTCTGAGGCTCCCAGGCCGGAAATATTAGCCACATTACTGTCTGGATTTCCCCTAACTGATTGGCAGAAACAGAAGTTTACAAGGACTGAGCAGCTGGCCCAGTCATTGCCTTTCAGGCTCACACTCCCTGCCCCTGGGCTGGAACCTCCTGGAGACCCAGAACCTCCCCCATAGCGCTGGCTCAAGTTCCCACTAGCACTAAGATAGTCAGTGTCTGGAGCCAACTGTAGGAGTTTTGAAACCTAGTCGCAATGGGCAGCCACAGGAAGCCAGGACCCCTTCCTGGAAAGCTCACTGTCACCAGCTCTCATACATGCAACTGTGCCCACCTCTGTAGCCACTTCGCTAACAGCCCTGCCCTGCCCTGCCCTGCCCTGCCCTTCCCACGCCACCGCCCAGCCAAGCTCCGAGAGCCTTTGGGACAGAAGCCCGTTGGTCCATACACCGGCTACGCGCATCCAGAGTGCAGTTACTTTCCGCTTTGTGCTCGGCTTCTGGCGACCTCGCCCAATACGGCGCGCCGGCAGCCTGCCCGGCAAACTTTCTTCTCTCTCTTTTCCTTTCAACAAAATGGTATTTCCATCAACAAACTCTCCAACAGCTTAGCGCACATCTTAGCCCTCCTTAACCAAATCCAAGCCGCACGCCGCACGCCGTCCCCTTGGTTGTAGTCCCCGGGGCCAACTCGGCCTGTGCGGCTGGCAGGTCGGTCGGGACCCTTCCTGCCACCCCCTCCCGCGGCCCCGGAGGGCACTCACCGATCTGCGCCAGGCTCAGCTGCAGGACGCAGAGTCCCCAGACTGCACACCACCCGAACTTGTCCATGGTGTCGGAGCAGACAGAGAGAGCAAGCGAGCGGAGCTGGAGGGTCCCGGCGAACTGGGCTGGGGACCGGTAGAGAACAGGGCGAAGAGGGCGGCCCTAACCTGTCAGTGGCTGGGGTCCGGCTGGGCAATGAGGACTCCTCGGAAGTTGGTTGCAGTTTTTATTCAAGGGCTGGCTGAGAGGGAGGGAGGGAGGGAGCGAGCGAAGGACACACCCAAGAGAGGGGGCTGTGACTAAGCAGCAGGCAGAGGTTTAAAGACGTACGGGCCCTCCTTTGCGCGGGCCCCTGCGCCCCCGCCCCGTTCTCTATGGAGGTTGTAAATCGACCTTTCCCAGGCGTGCGCCGGGAAGGCGGCGAGGTGGGGGCTGGAAGCGCAGCCTCAGGAAAGAGGATGATTGAGTCCTGAAACCTCTGGGTTCAGCCTCTGGCCTCTCCTCTCCGCTAAGTTTCTCTTTGAATCTGGCCTGGGATGATTCTCTCTGGGTTTCACAGGCAGCTGGATATTTGGAGCGAGGAACTGGGACAGTGGTGCTTCCCTGCCCACCGTGGGGAAGAGGCCTGAAGAGCTTGCGATTCATCCAAGAGAAGAGAAAGAGCAGCCAAGTCCACGTGGCTCAGGTGGATTTTGCATCGCATCAGGACTGTTCAGAGAAAGAAGATGGTCAGCCATGGGGCTGGCACTTGGCTCCACTAACCCACCTGTATCCTCCAGTCTCTGGCACCCGGATTCATCCACTATTCACTCATCCATTCCCCCGCACTCTCATCCATTCTCCCAAACATTCTTTCACCCACCCCTTCATCCATCTACCCATCTTTCCTTACATCCCTCAGGGCTCACACATCCCTCCATCCTCCTGTCCATCCATTTATCCAACCACATCCTTTCATCTATCCAGCCACCTTCCCATACAACTTCTCATTTATCTTTGCATACATTTTTTCACATTTCTTCAGAAACCCACATCCATCTATACTCTAGCCTCGTCTTCATTTGTCCACCTACATTTCTGTTCATCAGTGTATCCATCCACCGTTCACCCATCATCCACATATCCACTCCTCGTTTTATCCATCCTCTCATCCACCCGCATGTCTATCCATTCTTCCTTGCTCCCACTAACATGCCTGTTTGGGCAAACATCAATCTGCTTTCTCCCATCTGTCCTACCCAGTAAATCTCAAAAAGGAAGGAGATTATCATATTCTTCAGAGAGGTATTTTGAATTTACAAAATCATATTTGCATTATCATTTCATATCTCCCTCTAATATACTGTGATTTAATGTTTGAACATTAAAAGGGATATTTATTATTAATGTGAAAGTAAATCAGAATGGACTTCTTGCCTGGTGAGATACACAGAAAATGATAGTGGTTACCAGTGACTGTGGCCAGACCCTGAAGGAGCCATGTCAGGATTTCTGAGGGAATGTAATTCCCTTTGATTTTGTTATTTACTGAAAGAAATTGAAAAATGGAGAGAAAGTGCACTCAGCCATCTTTTTAAAAAATATTCACCTAAAGATATGTTTACTGATTTTAGAGAGAGAGAAACTTCTGATCAGTTGCCTCCATGTGTGTCCCAACCAGGGACTGAAGCCATGGCCGTTTGCTGTACAGGACGATGCTCCAAACAACTGAACCACTCGGCCAGGGCCACTCAGCCATCTTTAATTCATCAAATGTGTAGTGAGTGCTCAAAGATATCAGGAGAAATAAGACCTGCCTGTCTTCAGGAGCCTCACACTTTGGTAGGGAACCTGTCTCATGTGCAGGCAGTTACCACGCAATATGTGTGTACAGAGTGTTATCGATCCTAGAAAAAAGAATTGTACCCTTTCTTGGGGAACATCAAGGAGCTCTTCACAGTGGAAGTAATATTTGAACCAGGTCTTGAAGGAGAAGAAGGAATTCTTCTGAAGAAGCCACAGGGATGAAGCATCTGAAGCAGTACTCTATAGTGATCAATAGCAAGGCTTCAGGAGGCCGAATGCCTGGATTCACACCTTGCCTTGGCTGCTTACAAGTTGTGTGACCTGGGATGAGTCACTTAGCCTTTGTGTGCCTCAATTTCCTCAAGCCTAAAACGAGGTTAACAGTATCTATCTCATAGAATTGGTGAAGATTAAATAAATCGAGTTCTGCATATATTAAGCACTATATATATGTGCATATGTGCATATAGTAAGCAGTGTGTATGCGCTTGCTATTATTACTAAAAGCAAAATTGTGAGTGAACATGGAAACGTGAAAGTGCGTGGCTCATTGAGACAATGAAGAGGAGTTTGAACATTTGATCAGATGAAGAGTTTGAGGGGCATGAGGCTAGAGATAGAAGCAGGGGCCAGGTTGTAAACTATACCAGGAAATTTGAACTTGGTCCCCAGGAAACAGGGAGCCAATGTAAGTTTTATTATTATACTGTTGTTGTTATACTTGTACTAAAATACACATATATAAAATTTATCATTTTAACCATTCAGTAGCATTTAGTACAGTCAGAAAATTATGCAGCCATCGTCGTCGTCGTCGTCGTCGTCGCCGTCGGCAGCCGTCCGTCTCGAGAGACGATGGCGTAGCTTCTTGAGAGTCTATCTGCACCGCCGAGAATGGCTGTGCAGTCCGACTCGGGAGTGACAATCCCTGCCGCACTTGTTACAGGTGAAGGCAGATGGCCGTTGTTGCTGCTATTGACGCTGCTTTCGCCTCGATCTTTTCTGGACCGCCTCCTCGTTGCGCGCAGCCTCTGCGCGTGACGTACCTTGCCTGACCGCGAGCCTCCAGGCTAGGCGGTCGTCTGCTTGAACTTCCCATGTGTTGAGATTGATGGAGCATTGTGTCATGTCCTTTTTGCAGATGTCTTTGAACCGCAGTTTTGGGCGCCCTGTCATCCTCTTGCCTTCTGCTAGCTCACCGTAGAGGAGGTCTTTGGGGATACGGCCTGCATCCATTCTTTTGACATGGCCGAGCCACCTGAGGCGTCTCTCGCTAAGAACTGCATGCAAACTGCTCATATTGGCTTGCTTCAGCACCTCGGTGTTGGGGACCTTATCCTGCCAGGCGACATGCAGGACGCGTCGCAGGCACCTCATGTGGAAGCTGTTGAGTTTCCTTTCGTGCCTTGCGTAGGTGGTCCATGTCTCGCTGCCATAGAGGAGAGTGCTGAGTACGCAGGCTTGGTAGATGCGCAGTCTGGTTTTCTCAGTGAGGCTGGAATTGTTCCACGCTCGCCGGTTCAGTCTGGCCATAACTGTGGCTGCCCTGGCGATTCTCCGGTTGACCTCCAAGTCGACTGACAGAGAGCTCGAGATGGTGGACCCGAGGTAAGTGAAGTCGTTGACAACCTCCAGGGTGTGTCCATCGATGGTGATGCATGGGGGAGTCCCCGTGCCTTGAGCCATAACATTCGTCTTCGTCAGGCTGATGGCTAGTCCGAACTCCTTGCATGCGTGGGAAAGGCAAGTGACTAGCTGCTGGAGTCCCTCTTCGGAGTGTGATGTCAAAGCTGCGTCGTCGGCGAAGAGCATCTCACGGATGAGCACCTCTTTGACTTTGGTCTTGGCTCGTAGACGGGCCAGGTTGTAGAGCTTGCCATCGGATCTGGTGTGAATGAAGACACCCTCGCTGCAGTCCTTAAAGGCGTATTGGAGGAGCATGGAGAAGAAGATTCCGAACAGCGTAGGCGCGAGGACGCAGCCCTGCTTTACTCTGCTGCTGACTGGGAAGGCCTCAGAGGTTGCGCCATTGTAGGACACCGTGCTGTGCATGTTGTCGTGAAAGGACATGACCACAGCAAGCAGATGTGGTGGACAGCCAATCTTCCGTAGCAAGCTGAAGAGTCCGCTTCGACTGACCAGATCAAACGCCTTCGTGAGGTCGATAAAGGCGAGGTAGAGTGGTTTATGCTGCTCGTGACACTTCTCCTGCAGCTGGCGTAGGGAGAAGATCATGTCCACTGTTGATCGGCCAGCTCTGAAGCCACACTGGGACTCTGGGTAGACGCGGGAAGCAAGGGTCTGCAGGCGGGCAAGAGCGACCCGGGCGAATACTTTGCCGACGACGCTGAGGAGAGAGATGCCCCGGTAGTTGTTGCAGTCGCTGCGGTCTCCTTTGTTCTTGTACATGGTGATAATGTTGGCGTCTCTCATATCCTGGGGGATGTAACCCTCCTTCCAGCAGAGACAGAGTAGATGGTGGAGCGGCTGTAGCAGGACTGGTTTCCCGCTCTTTAGGATTTCTGGAGGGATTCCGTCACTTCCTGGTGCTTTCCCGCAAGCAAGGCGGTCGATGGCTTTGCCGAGCTCTGCCGCAGTAGGTGGGGTGTCTAGCTCCTCCATGACTGGTAGGTCTGGGATGGCTTTAAGAGCAGTGTCTGTTACAGTGTTCTTCGTTGCGTACAGCTCGAGGTAGTGCTCGGTCCACCGCCGCATTTGCTGTTCCTGGTCAGTGATGACCTCACCTGTCTTGGACTTAAGGGGGGCGATCTTGGAGGGGATTGGGCCTGTTGCCTTCTTGATACCCTCATACATTCCTCGTGCGTTGCCTATATCAGCGGCTTCCTGAATGCTTCTGCACAGGTTTAGCCAATAGGTGTTGGCACAGTGGCGGGCGGTCTTCTGGACTTTGTTCCTGGCAGCCCGTAGAGCTTGAAGTGTACTGGGAGTGGGCGTGACCTTGTAAGCCAGTAGGGCCTTCCTCTTAGCCTCGATCACGGGTTCCATTTCTTCCCAGTGAGCCTCGTACCAGTCAGCGTTCTTCCGCTCTTTCTTCCCGTAAGCAATAATGGCGGAGTTGTATATGGCGTCGCGGAGACGTGGCCAATTGGATTCGATAATGTCATCTGCCGCCACTCCCTCGCCGAGTGCATCTTCCATCTTGTTGATGAATTGCTGGGTCTTAACTGGGTTGCTGGCACAAATGGTGTTGATGCGTGGGCGACCCTTCATCTTGGAGTGGTGCAACCTCTTCGGCATTATGCGCACCTTGCTTACCACGAGGGCATGGTCCATGTCGCAGTCTGCACTGTGGTAGCTGCGGGTGAGGAGGGTGCTGCCAATATCCATTCTTCTGGTGATGACGAGGTCAAGCTGGTGCCAATGGCGGGAGCCATCACCACTGTATTAATCACTTCAAGCTAAAATAACAGAATATCATAAACGGGGTGACTTGAACAACAATATTTCTCACATTTCAGGAGGCTGGGGAGTTTGAGACCAGGGTGCCAGCATGGTTGGGTTCTGGTGAGAACACTCTTCCTGGTTTGCATGTGGCCAACTTCTCCTACCCTCACACAATGGAAAGAGGAAGGGGGTGGAGGGAGCAAGGTCTTGCGTATCTCTCTTCTTATAAAGGCACTTATCCCATTCTTAAGGGCTGCATCCTCATAACCCAATGACCTCTCAAGGGCCCCACCTCTTAAAACCATCACACTGGGAGGTTAGGATTTCAACATATGAATTTTGAAGGGAAACACACATTCAGCCAATAACAACCACTATCTAGTTCAATGCAAGTTTTTGAGTTGGGGAGAGCCTGTGTCATGATGGGCTGCTCCTCTTGCATTTTCAGGGAGAGTGTTCAGGACTGAAAAAAATCACTGAACCTGCTCCCCAACCACTCAGCTGGCATTCTGTGATTCAAGGGGTGACCTGTCTGAAATGAAGGCAGTTCCTCTGAGTTCCACCTGAAGAGCAGACACTTTGAAAAAAATGCTGTCATTAATAGCAGAGTTGACCTTGCTGCTGTCTGGGACAGAGAAGACACTTTTCCAAAACAACTGGAGGGCAAACTGGGTCCCAGGTAGATTCCTCAGGCGTTAACCACCTGAGAAACCAGTCCTGGTGAATTCCATAGAAGGGATCGTAGACAGAGCGGCTTCGGACATGCTACATCCAGGGATTTCAGCTCTCCTTTTTTGGAGGAGGGGCATGAAGCGGGTTGGATATTCACTAGAAACAGTATTTATCTTACTGTGTTTCATGGAACTTGGAGGTTCCTCGGAGACCCCACAGAAACAGACACAGAGGTCAAGGCAAAGACTTAAACACAGGTTGTGCCGCCCTCACCCTCATCTTCACCCCAAGCACAGAAATTCCACTCACATCAATCTTGCACACTAGACTACTGTGTGATATTTCATTTTGACGAAGGATTGTATTTTTTAAAAAAATATTTTAAAACTACTACACTAGGTCATCTCAAACCCTGGTCCCTTCTGCATTTGTACAATCAACTGTCCGTAAATGAAGAAATAAGTTACTGGTGCTTTGTAAACTATAGAGGAGCATGCAAATTCTAGGGATTGTAATTAAGATTATTCTCCCAGGGGGGACTATTCAGCTTGCCTGCTTCCCGATAGTTTAGTGAGGTTGTTTGCCCCCCAAGCCACAACTGACTCATTCCAAACTGACCAGGTGACTTGCTGAGTCAGGGCCAGTCTTCGGGAATTCCTGGAGTATCTCTCTGAGCTCCTCTCTCATCTTCCTTCCAGTCCAGACGCCCCGCCCACCCCACTGGTCTCACAAGAGCTTTCCCTGCTCCTCTCTGAGCCCCCATAAGGATTAAATCCTTACTCATTTCAGATGTTCAGTATCTGTTGTGTGTTGCACCAGATACCTTTCCAAACCAAACCATGAGATGTGGGAAATGGAAAAAGAGAGCTTGAATTGATCTGGGTTGACATGAGATCACATATCTGGAAAGAATCCAGGATGCAATCAACAACCCTGAACTGAGAAAGCCCAAATCTGATCACCGGCTCTCCCTGTTACCAGCCAGTGACGTTACTCAGGTCCCTTAATCTCTGAGAGTTCCAGTTATCCCACCCACAAAATAAGATTAAGAAGACCTTTCCCACAGTCTGTTATGAGTAATAAATGAAAGAAGGCATCGAGACTTTTAGAGGGGTGTCTGCCTCGTGGTGGGACTCATGAGCCACCCTCCTGCCTGAGGACAGAACATGTCTGTCTGTCTCAGGCACTGGTGCACATTCAGCCCTCAGTGCCTGAGAGTTCTCTATCTCTGGCACATGTAGTCTGCTCAGTAAGTACGCATTACAGAAGTGCATAAGTGACTCTTGTTCTTTTTCCACCCAACACACTTTAGAGGGTGACTTCCGCAATCACATGAGCCAGTAGATAGAAGCATTTAGACAATGGGACACTTTCTAGGCAAATGCAAGCAGCAATGTCATATTCAGGTGACCTCTTTCTGAAGGCCCAGTGGAGCCAAAGTGTTGATCGCTCTGCCAGGGGAGTGTTTGTTTATTTATTTTTTCTAAATATTGAGGCCTGCTGGCTTCTGACTAGTAATAAATCTTGTTCTTCTTAAGCAAAGAAGGTCAAATCTAAACTAAATGCGAGCAGGAGTATGTGGAACAAGAGTGGGAGACGTGGGCCTGAACCATGGGATTTGAGGATTATAAACACAGCAGGCCACCAGACTCTTTTAAAGGGACAGCATTCAATTCTGTGTCCCACAGAAGGAGCAGTCTGGCAAGGTAAAGACAAAGTGCCATTCCAGTTAAACTTTAACTCAAAAAAAAAAAAAAAAAAAAAATCCATCCTTAGTTCACCCTCACAGTATGAATTCTACACATGCAAATGAGCAGTGGTAAGAAAGTTGTCATGAAATAATTATTAGTGAAGTCTATATAAACCTGTAATTTGGGAAGCGATCTTCATGATAAACAAATGACGTTGAATGACAAATCAGCCTCAAGCTAACCAAACATGATTATGGAGCTGGGAAGCCTTGGAATTACTAAGGCCTTCAAATCATGGCAAATAAAGCAGTCAGTGTGACTGCTGCACCCTGGAATTTCCAAGGGGGAAAGGTGCCTCTAGATCTTAAATATGTCCATATCAGTTGCAAAATGGGTTTTACGCAGGAACTTCAGATGTCGAAATAGGATGCCAGTAGGACCAAATCCCACCAGTAGATGGTAACTAATTCATAAATATGAATTTTCTGAAGATGAAAATTGAATTAATGGTGTGTACCTTTAGGTAGCAAGCTCATTGGGAGGAAGACAAATGAAAGAGTATAATTGTATGCACTATTATTTAAAAGAAATGTAATTGTATTCCTTTTAAGTCCATTAGTAACTAAAATTATTATTTAATCATCTCTCCTCTCCAAACAAAGTAACTCAGTACAGGCCAAACCTAATGGCATTCAGTTGTCCCAACAACCCTATGAAAAGTTTATCCCCATTTTACAGATAAGAAATTGAGGCTTAGGCAATTAGGTGACTTACCAGAGTCACATCCTCATTTTACTGAAAGGAACTCTTTCTTTCTATTAAGAGATGCAGAAATAGAAAATTTTGACTCCTTCCTGATTCTTGATCTAATATAAATGCTAAGTCAATGGAGTCTTCATTAGCTTATACTGTATTTTATTCCAGTCAGTTTCTTTTAAGAAGAAATATCTCCTTTGGAAGCTTCGTTAGAGTTGAGGAGATAGAGAGAAGGTTGTTAAGGTAGAGGGTGGAGAATGTTTTTTTGTCACTGAAAAATTAAACTTCTAAAATAGGGCAACTTTAAATGCATAGACCCAGACCTTAATTACTTACTAGAAAATTTTAGGTTTGCATAGGACTGTGCCTTCATTCCTTACGGTATCATTGTGAGATAGCTGTACATTCTGCCTAGAAACTTTCAAGAGCTATAAACAGAGAATAGGGTTCATTCCTCAATGATTTCTGAATTGCTGGCCCAGCCCACATATGAATATTGTGGATCCTTCTCTGAATATTGCATCCAGATGCTTAAAGGTAATCCCTGGCAGCCATGATTTTACTATGTGACCCCTCTCTCCTGTGCCCATGGCTGATTGAACAGCTGTGCAAGTTGGGCCAATCAGAGTCGTTAGAAATTTGGGATAAGAGTGTGGCTGAACACGCAAGACACAAATTTAGAAGCCATATACCTTCATGTGAATGGAGACACAAGAGAAAGAAGAGTAAGGCAGAAACTCAGAGAAAATCAGAAAAACTTGAATTCCAACACTTTTCAGTTTCCTTATTTTAGCCCATTCTTGCCCCCTGGCTCCATCCTTGCCCCTGGTTTCTGTGATGCACTCTGGTGGCCTTCAATAAACCCTTTTTATTCCCTTGGGGTAGCTTAAACTGGCTTCTGTTGCAATATTGGAGGGAACTACTCTGTTTTACAGTAAACAGAGGCTCAAATGAATGAGGGATGTGCCTACATTTCAGTCTTGAATTCAGACTTCTGACTCTAAATCTCAGGTTTTGGATTCCAAGTTCCAGGCTCTTAACACTACTGTACCTCTCTTACACCCCCTCCCTTGTATCATACAATTATACCCAAAGAACGCAATTATTTCTCCTTCACTGTTATAGAATCTAGACATCTCTGATGATTTGTCCACAGTTGCATGGCAATCCAAATGAGTGTCAGGTCTTCTAAATCTTGTCTTCCCAAGACTTCTCCAGAAAGTCCCTTTCTGTCTAAACATGCCTTACAGTTTATTTCAAAGGCAAAACCTTTCAGCTGGCAAATGGTAACAGCTGTTTCTCTTCCAAACACCTAAAGGGCAAAACTTCTGGGCTCCAAAGTACAGGTGTGAGGCACCAGCCAAGTTTTGAAAGGGCTTAGCTTCAACTCCTGCAGAAAAGGGAATAGGTGCTGAACTTGGATGTGAGGTCAGGCCAGAACCCAAGTTAGTGCTGGATACTGTTCCTCAACCACAGTAGACTGCTGCTTTAGAAGGCATTGCATGGGCGGGAAAAAGACTTGAACAGATCTTAATTAGGAGAGGATGTGGTTGGGGGCAGGGTAAGAGAGAAAAGGAGACACATCTTGAGAGACCATATGAGAGATGAAGAAGCACAAGAGGCTTGAAACTACCATGACATGAAGAGAAGTAAAAGTCTTCTAACCGCCAATAAAAAAATTAAGGGACAGTTGTTGTACATACTACATGAACTACACACCAAGGAAAAGCCACAGATGAACTGGACCTGTCCTCTCTCTTTAGATGATTTAGGTCTAGATCAGGGCTGGCAGATCAGTTACCTTCATTAGTTCCAGAAATATTTAGTAAGCATCTCTCTGCACCAAGCACTACTCTAAGCACTAAAAATAAAACAGCCAAAGGAAAAAAAAAAAAAAAGGACAGAACCATATTTTATTATCGTTGAGGAGGTGAGGGGAAGGTGCAGGGTAACTTTAAAAGGGTGGACAGAAAAGTCCATATGAGAAGAAGATATTTCAGCTAAACTTGCAAAAATATGAGCAAAAAAACTTGCAAAAAGGAGGGCACAGCAAATGTAAATGCTTAAAACGGGAATTTTCTTTGTTTGAGGAACAGAAAAGTCCATTGTGGCTAGAGCAGAGTGAGAGCGAAAGTTAATGGTAAGAAATGAAATGGTAGAGGAGGGTAAGGTCCAACTCTTGTGCAGCCTTACAGGCCATGGTAAGAAGCTTGGATTTTATGCTGATTGCAGTGAACTGATTTTGGTGGGTTTCCCTTTGTTTTTCAGCTCCAGTTAGTTGGGACTGCTTAGGTCACTGTGATGAGAAATATTCTGAGGCTTTAGCGCTCAACTGGTAAGAGTTTAATGATGGGTTAATATATATATATATATATCACATCTGTAGGATAGGGCAATGACAAGATGAATAATCAATATTTGTCATCTCTGATCAGGATAAAATATAAAGTTGTATAAGTCAGAATAGTCCAGGTTATGCTGCAGTAACAACATGACCAAAGTCTCAATGGCTTGACACAATCACCCAAATGACTTCTCAAAACCATGTTATCTGCTGTGAGTCCTGACAATTCTTTTTTTAAAAAAGACTTCATTTATTTATTCTTTATAGAAAGAGGAAGGAAGGGAGAAAGAGAGGGTGAAACATCAACCAGTTGCCTCTCATATGTGCCCTGACCAATACCATACCAGCAACCCAGGCATATGTCCTGATGGAGAATCGAACTGGCAACCTTTCACTTTGTGGGACAATGCCCAACCAACTGAGCCACACCAGTCAAGGCCAGACAATTCTTCAAGGCACTGTCTTCCATGCAGTAGCTCAATGATTCTGGGTGTTTTGATTTTAAGGCACCTCCATTTTAATGCAATTGCTGATACAAAGGAAAGAGAACAGTAGAAGACCTCATATCAGTTATTAAATGCCTTGACTCAGAAATAATATATGCCATTTCTGCTCACAACCCATTAGCTAGAACTAGTCACATGATCCCACCTAATTGCAAGGAGGCTAGGAAAGGGTAATTCTCCAATACCTAAATGTGCCTAAAGGTTGAGAAGAACCTAATGTAAACAAGCAAGTCCAGTGACCATCTAAGGCAGTTGATAATTAGCTGGATGAGAAGTAGTAAATAATGAAGAAGCTAAAAGAATAGTGAGAGAGAATGGTATAGTTCAGAAAGTCTCTAGAAAGAAGGAATATCTGAGTGAGATCTTAATGGACAGTTTTGTTAGATAGTCATTCCTTAGCTCAATTCTCCTTCACCTCAAGTCCATTAAACCCTTTTCTTCCTATAATGTACCCCCATTCAAGATCCTGAAATGGGCTCTCTGCACTTACCTGGGTCTTTCTATTTGTACGTTTGGATGCAATTTTGTATGATGTTAAATGGCATTATTTATTGCTGTAGAATTTGGGCAATTTACTCAATTCTTGGTGCTTAAATTCCTCATTTAATGCTTTATATAATTATTGTGAAAATTAAAGTAGATAATGTAACAACATAACTTAACAGAATTTAGCTTAACAGAATTTGAAATATAGTAGGGCCCAAAATTAAAGATATTTTTTTAAGTATATTTGATTATGTTGTTACAGTAGTTCCAATTTTTTTCCTCTTTGCTCCCCTCTGCCCAGTACCCCCCTTCCTCCAGCAATCCCATACCCCTTAGCTCATGTCCATGGGTTGTGCATATAAGTTCTTTGGCTTCACCCTTTCCTATATTATTCTTAAATTCCCCCTGTCTATTTTGTACCAACCGATTATGCTTCTTAATCCCTGCACCATTTCCCCATTCCTCCCACTTCCCCCTCCCAGCTGATAACCCTCCAAATGATCCCCATACCTATGATTCTGTTTCTATTTTGGTTTCCTTAGTTGGATTTTGTTTTTACTTTTTAGATTCAGTTGCTAATAGTTGTGAGTTTGTTGTCATTTTAGTGTTCACAGTTTTGATCTTCTTTTTATTAAGTAAGTCTCTTTGACATTTCATATAATAATGGCTTGGTGATGATGAACTCCTTTAGCTTCACCTTGTCTGGGAAGCACTTCATCTGCCCTTTCATTCCAAATGATAGCTTTGCTGGATAGAGTAATTTTGGTTGTAGGTTGCTTTTCATCACATTGAATACTGCTTGCCAGTCCCTTCCTGCCTGCAAAGTGTCCTCTGAGAAATCAGCTGATAGTCCTATAGGCACCCCACTGTAGGCAACTCTCTGCCTCTCTCTTGCTGCCCCCAGAACTCTGTCTTTACCTTTCACCTTTGGCATCTCAATCATGATGCGTCCTGGTGTCGTCCCATCAGGGTCCAGCTTGCCCGGGACCCTCCATGCTTCCCAGACCTGTATATCCATCTCCTTCACAAAATTTGGGAAGTTTTTCTCATTTATTCCAATTCTTGCTTCCTCATTCTTCACTGGCTGACTGTTTTTTTCTCCCTTATGTTCCAAATCATTGATGTGAACCCCAATTTCCTTCTTTTTACCGTTGGTTTTGTGTGGATTTTTCTTCATTTCACTTAGCATAGCCCTCACTTCTTCTCTTATGCATTTGCCGTACTCAAGCATATCTGTCAAGCCTGTGAGCATCTTTATCACCAATGTTTTGAATTCTGCATCTATTAGGTTGGCTATCTCCTCATCACTTAGTTCTCCCACCGGAACTTTGATCCATTCCCCCTTTTGGGCCATACTTCTCTGTCTCCTCATCTTGACAGACTCCCGTGTTTGTTTGCCTCCATGTCCCAGGTAGAGCTGTCATTCCTGTTATGTTGTAAGGGGCGGAGCCTTAGGTATTCGCCAGTACAGGACGACCTGTTTTACCATGATGTGGCACTGTATGTGGGGGAGGGGCCCGAGAGGGAACAATGCTGCCTGCCCAGCACTTGCCCCTTTTCCAGGCACTTCTCCCACTTCCGCACTGGACGGGTGTCCCTCTAGCTGCTGCCCTGGCCGTTGTTCCCAGAGTGGGTGGGTCTGCCAACGTTCTAGGACTGTATGGGGCCTTTAAACAAGCAAACTCTGCTGAGACTGGCAGTTTCTGCTACCACCCCAACCCCCACTGGTCTGCACAGTCAGAATCAATGAGGCTTGATTTCCCCCGGTGCTAGGATCGTGAGCTGTGTGGTCTGGTGAGGAGCTGGGAACACTCCCCAGGTGTCCTTCCTGACTTTTTAAAATGTGTGGCTGTGCTTTCTGCTGGCTTGCTGCTGCTGCCGCCGCCGCCGCCGCTGCCGCCGCCGCCGCCGCTGCCGCCGCCGCCGCCGCCACCACCACCACCACACTGAGTCCTCTCTGCCCCAGCTCCACCCCTCCTACCTGTCTGGATGAGTATTTCTTCTTTATATCTTTGTTTGCTAGACTTCCATGTAGTTTGATTTTCTGGAACTTCTGTTTGTTTCTAGTTTTGAGGTAGTTGTATTCCTTCTTAGTTGTGGAGGGAGATGCAGCATGTCTGTCTACGCCTCCATCTTGGCTAGAAGCTATTATTATTTTTTAAAGAAATACTTTACTGTTTCATTAACAAAAAGTACAGAGAAAGGTAGCTGGCTAAGTAGCTTGATTATAATGTCACAGACAAAAAATCTGTTCATCCTTCTGGACACTCTTGGCCTGCCAGCTTCCACTCTCATGCTCTTTGCCTCATGTAACAAAATAGTTGTCAGAGCTCTGGTTGCTGTGGCTCAGCGAGTTGAGTGCTAGCCTGTGAACCAAAGGGTGGCTGGTTTGATTCCCAGTCATGGTTGCAGGCCAGGTCCCCAGATGGGGGCATGTGAGACACAAACACACATTGATATTTCTCCCCCTCTCTTTCTCCCTCCCTTCCCCTCTCTCTAAAAATAAATAAATAAAATCTTTAATAAAAAGTTGTCAAAGATCCAGGCATTAAATCTTTACATGACAAGATCAAAAGCTGAAGAAAGGAGATAGGCAAAAAGAAAAGTGTCTTTCATCATATGATTTTCTCTTTTAGTCAGAGAGAAAAATTATTCTCGGAAGCTCACCATCTCCTGTCAACCTGCTCATGTCTCAATTTCTAGTTTATATCCAGATGTTATTACTATTATTATTGATTCAATCTTCCTCTAAACTCTGTCCTCTCTAGGCTTTATAGATTCTGCCTCGCCCATCTTTCATCCTACCTTTCAGATGGATTTTTCTTTCTATATTTTGTGGTCCAGTTTTAGCTATTAATAAATTAACTCAGTGATATATAATGGCTCAAACACATAGACATTTATTTTGGGGTCATCTAACACTCACCAGGGTTTCTGGGTAAATAGAATGATGGGGAGGGATGGAAGATTCAGGCTGATGGAGGCTCTGCAATTCTCAACACATGACTTTCAAATTTGCTGGGGTCATTTCCATTCAGTTGGCGGGAGGAAAAAAAAGTATAGAGAGGTACTTTCTGTGAGGATTTTTATGAGCCAAAGTTGGTATCAGACCATGACTTCCACTCACATGTTCTAGCCACACTGACCTACAAGGAAACTGGGAAATGGAGTCCAACTGGGAGTCCAGGGCAGAGAAGAAAACATTAAGGTTAAGCTGTTGTCTTTGCCATGCTTCTCCTTCCATCACTGGCTCCTCCTGCGAGTCTTTTCCATACTTGCTTCTCCTGATGTAGCACTCCTCGAGTCAATATCCCAGTCTGTGTCTGTTCCTTCACTTTCCCCTGGGCTTATTCCACCTACATGCCCCAATAATGACAAAGGAGACTGGTCTGGCCCTCACTCACTGAGCATGCCCACACCTTCTGAGAGCTCTTGTTCTCTTTCCTTTTTCATCCTCCACCTGAACTCTGGGTAAGTCCAACTGCAGACAATGGGAGGAGGTTTGGGGCAGAAAAAGAAAGAGAATGGGGGCTAGCATGAGTTCAATTCCAAGATCAGCCATATGGGATCTTGCACACAGTTTACAGGCAAGAAAATGGCCCATGTAGTCCTAGATTATAACCCTGTGCTTTTCTCTGCCAACTCCCTGGGACATTGTGAGACTACTTTTAATAATATTTATAAAATGCTTTGAGACCATTTCCTCAAAAATACTAATTTCAAGGGTTTTTATATAAGGGTGCACTTCAAAAAAAGGCTTTCTTAGACAAAATATTTGGGAAACATAATTGGGAAATATTGGATTAAATATAAGTTAACAGGTTCCTTACTGTAGAGCCTTTCTTTGTTATTTTACCTATCAACAATTTGTTGAGTGTTTGCTACTGCCAGGCACTGTGTCAGCACTGTGGGTCGTGATGAACACACCCTAGTCTCAGATAGTATATAATCCAATGCTAACATTCTTTGTAAGAGAGGGGACCATGGTATGCAGTTTTTTCCAAAATTGTTTTGCTACAGACACCAACTTCTTTTTTAGAAATTTATCAAAAAATTAGTGCAAAGCATAATTTTGAAATTTCTGAAATAGAGTGTGCAAAATTTTAACACTCACCAAATAGATAAGGTCTTATTTTCAACGTATTGTAACAAATCCCGATAGAGTACAATTTCTCTCCATGTATATGTATGCATTGAAGGACTGGAAGAAAGAGTACCTACAGATGGTCAATAGACAAATGAAAAGATGCTTGATGTCACAAATCATCAGAGAAATGCAAATTAAAACCACAATGAGATGTTATCTCACACCTATCAGAATGGCCATCATCAATAAATCAACAAACAACAAGTGCTGGCGAGGATGTGGAGAGACGAGAACTCTCGTGCACTGTCGGTAGGAATGCAGATTGGTGCAGCCTCTGTAGACAGCACTGTGGAATTTTTTAAAAAAAGGAACTGACTTATGACTCAGCAGTTCCACTTCTGGGCATGTATGTGAAGAAAACCAAGCATTAGTTTGAAAGAATATATGCACCCCTATGTTTACTGCAGCATTATTTACAATAGCCAAAATATGGACGCAACTCAAGTGCCCATAAATAGAAACATGGATAAAAACATCTATGGTACATACAAGGAGGGACCCCCCTAAAACCGGAATTATCTTCTGAAGGATGAGCCCCTTGTAGTACAGGCTTTGCCTGCTAAGTGAGTGTTCTAGGAACCCATCTGTATCAGCGTACCAGCTGGCATTGTTGTGAGAGGATGTGTTCAGCTTCAGTGAATTATTTTTGAAGACTCAACACATTTGCCCATTTTATGATGGGTGATTTACAAGCACACGTGCCCACACCATGCTGAGTGTTCAGCAATTTTTGACCAAAACTGATATGACCCTAGTGCCCTATCCTCCCTATTCACCTGATCTCACCTGAGTGACTTTTTTGGTTTCCCTGGATGAAAAAGTCCTCAAAAGGAAACATTTTGCCCATGTGCAGAAGCACTAAAAGGCATCAGAATCAATGAGTTCAAAAACTATTTTGAGCAGTGGGAAAAAATGTCTTGATAGGTGTATTGCATTAAATGGAGAGTACTTTGAAGATGACTGAAGTTTAAACATGTAAGAATAAATACACATTTTTTAATAATAAATTCCATGTTTTTTACCCCCATTCATATATTCATAATGGAATATTATTCTGCCATTGATAAGAATGAAATCTTAACATTTGCAACATCATGGGTGGACCTAGAGGGTATTATGTTAAGTGAAACGTCGGACAGAGGAAGACAAATACCATGTGATTACACTTATATGTGGAATCTAAAGAACAAAATAAATGAACAAACAAAATTGAAACAGTCTCATAGATACAGAGATAAGTCTGATGGTTGCCTGAGGAGAGGAGGTTGGGGAGACTGGATATAAAAGATAAAGAAATTAAGAAATACAAATTTGGTAGCTACAGAATAGTCACAGGGATGTAAAGTACAGCACAGGAAATATAGTCAATAACATTGTAATAACTGTGTATGGTGCCAGGTGGGTACTTGAAATATTGGGGAGAATCATTTGATAAAGTATATGATTGTCTAGCCCCTATGTTATACACCTGAAAATAAAACAAAATAATATTAAATGTAAACTGTAATTGAAAAATACAATCTTAAAAGGTACTAGAAGAATATGAGGTGGGATTATTGGTGATGTTTTTCCAAATAAGTAAATGGAAGGAGACACATGGCACAAAAGGAAGATAAGAAACTTTTAAAGGACTTTTTAATAAAAAATTTTAATCGTAAATATAGACATACAGTTAGTGAGAAGAGTACAATAAATTCCCATGTACCCATCACCCAGCTGCAACAATTAGCAACACATGGCCCATTTTATCTGCCTGCCCCTCCTACTTCCTTCCTCATCACTGGATTATTTTTATACTAGTCCCAGATGTCATATCTTTTTATCTGTGAATATTTCAATGTTACCTCTAAAATATGAGGGCTATTTAAAATATCATAACCACAATAGTATTATTGCATTATTGTTGATTTTAAGTTTTCTCCACTAGAGGTTTGTACATGTATTATGAAAATATATATTATTTTTGAATCAAACAATAATCTTATTTTAAAGACATATTAAGATGCAGTGAATATAACTGGTGTATTGACAGGCATGCACACACATGCTTGCTAAGAGGCTCTGATGTCATCCCAGGGGAAATGCCCTGGTCCTGAGGGTGGCCTACACCATGTGCTGGGTGGTCCTGCAGCAGAAATGGGGAGGAAATCCTGCCCATCTTTACCCCAGTTCTGTGGGACATGGGGCCCATGGGGATCTGGTTCAGTCTTAAAGTGCTATGAATACCCTGGTCAGGTGGCCTCTGAAAAGTGATGTGGGGCAGGGGAGGGTGACAAACCTGGAGAGCAAGAGGTAGGGCCACCATGGGACATCCTTCAGAGAAGGTCCCTGTCTTCTGTCAGCCAGGTCATGCCCCAACATCTACCACCTGGACTTTTCAAGCCTTATCCATCACTTTAGCCTCAGGGTCGATGAATTTAGAAGAATGTTTCTCACCAGCAGGTCTGGCAAGGGCCTGAGAACTTCAAATACTCAGGAAAAAGCAGAGGGGGAAATCCAGAGAGCAAGGATGTACTAAGGACGTGTTTGTTCCAGTTGGACCTAATCTGGCCTTCTCAGGAGCAAGCCTCCCCAGTCCAGGTGGGGTTATGCCAGTGACGATCAGCACTGTTGAAGTCAAGTCTTGCTTTTGTTCGAGGACAGAAAACTTTCTTCCTTGTGGCCTGGCCTTGTAGGGCAGGGGAACCCCTCCCCCAGACAGTGGGTCATGTATCTTCAAGGACAACCAATGATGGCATTTCCATTGCCTCATCTCATGGACGAACAGCTACCGGTGCCAGCTCCCCTCAATGTGCTGACTCATCTTTCTCTCTCCCCATTCTTTCTCCCTTCTTTTAAAATGTTTTCCTCCTGGCTGGTTTCCCTGTCTCTTTCCCCAACCCTCCTCACCTCCTCATTGCTCAACTTCTCCCCACTCGCCTTCATTCCTATCTCTTGACTGGTTTCTCGCCCCACCAGCCACATTTATGCCCTATTTTTTCAATCATTTAAAAACAACTTTATTGAGGTATAATTTGCATCTCATACAATTCACCCACTTGTTCAACTTCATCATTTTTCATAACTTTACTGAATTGTGCAGCCACCATCACAGTCTAGATTTATTTATTATTTTCCCCCTGCCTGATAAGGTTTTTATTTTTTTTAATTTTTATATTGTATTTTTTTCTATGACCATTTAGTCCCTTTATACCCCACTTCCCCTGCCACAATCACCACCCTGTTGTGCACGTCCATGAGTCTTTTCTCCTTTTGGCTCAATCTCTCCACCCCCTGCCCCCCTTTTTAAAACTTCACTCTCTCTTCCTCCACCTGGGTCTGCCCTCTGCCACCTCCTCAGCCTGGGTTTGTCCCTTTCTCTTTCCCCACCCACAGTGTCAACCCCTGGTGGCCTGATGCCGGCTTCTCATGTATTTCCACTCACATTGCACGCAATCTGGAAACTCACCCTTTGAGCAGTAGGACGGCTGTGGGTGCAGCCTCAAGATAGCTCTGGGTCACACCTGTCCCTTCCCTTAGGAGCAGTGACAGACTTCTCTTGCCTCTTGTTGGAAAGACAGACTGACAGGGAGCTATCCCATGCATAGGGTGGGTGCCGAGGGCACAGGACATGTTTTGCTGTCTTGGTGGTTATGGAGAGTCCATCTCCATGGAGAGGGAAAGGGGGGAACAACAAAGGAACCATTTAGCTTATTGGGGGACACTGGGAGAAAAGCTTCCTCGGAACATAGCTAAATTTTGTGTTATATGGCACCTCAAGATAAAGATTCTGAGGGTCAGAGAGGTTAAGCGGCTTACCTACAGTCACACAGCCTGGAACCAGTGGAGCCAGTGACGGAACCCGGTCTCATGCTTGTTGATCTGGTCTTCCCTGATATCAGCAGCTCCACCTTCTACAAGACAGGTGGTCTTTTTCTTCATTCCACCTTGCGGAGAAGATAATTTGGAGTGCCTCAGGAAGCTGTTTGCTTCTTTGAAGCATTTTCCAACAGTATAGATTTAGTGAATCAGATCCTCCATGTAGATGATGCCATAGTTACTAAGAGATCAAGCAACCAGTGTGTTATCTGTCAGCGCAATTCTATTTTTGTTGATTTTGCCGTGACCAAGCTCATGGATCAATCCATTTACTGACTTCAGCTTTGGGTATCCCCATGCAATATATGGTTTGACGATCCTCAACATGTTGATCGAAGCCTTATTAAGTTTAACAAAGGTGACATTAAAGACCCGGCGAAGGTGAAGAAGCTGCAGCACCTTTTGGACCTTTGGGCTCACACACATTGATACGTCTGATCCTGATGACAAATGCCAATTCGGGTTCCACAGGTGCATAGAAGTTGCCAGCTCTTCTTGCAATCCTAGCCATTCGAATCTCAGGTCTGTACACCTGCCTGTATTCCTTGAGATAGTGCTTAGCTTTTTCATAGAGAAGCTGCCTCCTTGCCTTTCAAAGCAGCTTTTGTGCAAACTTCTTTCTCACGTGCTTGATCTCCAGCTCTGCAAAATTCCTTCCTTTTTTCTTAAGGGTTTCTAGAACCTCAGGAACCTTCATCTTCTTCTCTTTTGCACCCTCCATGGCTCCAGCCAGAAAAGATAAAGCTGGTACAGGCCTAGACTGCCTTCAAGAATGGCTCTTACAACCAACACCTCAGCATTTTTTCCTCTTTTTTCTTCCTTTTACTCATTTGTATGTCATTTCCTCTAGAAAACTTAACTGCAGAGACATCTTCACCAGCCCCAGGCACATCTCCACCCACAGCTTAGTGATATCACCAGTGTCTTGGGCAAGTTCCAAAAAGCTTCCCTGCTCCATGGAGCTTCGGGATTCAGGCTTTCTGAAGTTAGAGCCAAAGCTTCCCTCCCCTGTGGGATGCTTTTAGGCGGCACTCAGGACCTCAAAGTTACATGAGACCGGGGAGCAGGAAAGGAGGAGAATTGCAACCTTCTCAAGGTCAGGCTAACAGGTCCTGGCCAGGTGAAGGCTGAGCTGCGTGGAGCTCCCCCTATTACGCCCAGAGTCCCCTCTGCCCACCAGTGAATTAGCTGATGTGCAAACGTGTGATCCTGTCTACGGCACCCCATGCTTTAATTGACAAGGTAGTGCCTCTGCAATGTTGAAAGCACGCTTGGATTTTTTTTTAAAAATTACCTGGATCCCACTTGTTATTGAAAGTTACTTTTGCTTTTGCATATTTGCTTTTAGTTTTTGATCCCATGTGGACATAGTTTTCTTTTTACACGGTTGCCCTCATGGTATACACACCACGTTCTCTTCTGCTTTGTTCCCTGAGTATTGTAGTCTATAGTGCTCATTTTTCAATGTAAGCTCCAAAAAAAAGTTACTATTTTTAAATTATGTCTAGTATTCCATTGATTGGTTGTAGCAGAATGTGCTAGAATATTTCCCTGCTGATGTACATTTCAGTTGACTCCTCCCCTCACAATTACATAAAACATCGGAATGGAAATGTTACGCGTGTAACTTTTTGCATCTGTTTAGTTATTCCCTCAGAACACTTATCACGAGTGGGAATGGTTATGAACAGCTTGATTGCAATATGCGGTTAGTATCAGGAGTGCAATCCCAGTGACCAGGGTAAAAACCCAGGTTTGGCACTGGCTAGCTGTGGGACCTGGGACAAACTGCTTCACCTCTCTATGTCTGCACGTTCCCAAATGTAAGAAAAAGGCTAACATGTGATAAGTAATCCATGGGGTTGTAGTGATAAGTGAATAAAAGAATTGAATAAAATGAGATATCTGATAGTCCATATATCTTAGCTAGTACTAGCACTAGCACTACTGCCGCTACGACCATGATTACCACTAACGAGTTTCTGTTTCTTTAGACTAAGTGGAGTCAACACCCAAATATTTTCTAGAAGCAAACACAGGCTGGTTTTCAATCATCCAACAGGTCAAATTATTTTAGAACTTCTTACTCTATTCATAACTCTCATTCAATCCACCTTCTCTCTTCACAAATCTACTGTCAATCCTGAGTCTGACATTAGTCAAACCTCAGTTCTTACCTGATCTTTTTAAAGGTTCTTTTAAGCCCTTTGGGGCCCTCTTAGCTTTGGAAACCACATCCTGCAGGAAATATAATTATAGAGGAGCAGCAGTCCTTATAGGAGCCATGGAAGAGTAGATGTAATACAACATTTTATATTCAGTTAAGTACTGATTTTTATTTTGGTTTGAGTTAAGGTTTAGGGATTCAATGAATAATGCCTTCCACCTTCCTTCCTGAGTTCAAAGCCAAATATGAAAAATATTCAGAAGTCAGAGAGATGGAGATTAAGACACCAGCTTCATTACTAGGAAAGCTAAAGAAAAGAATATGGCTTTAATATGTAGCCACAGGGGACTTCTTAATACTAGCCCCTGAAATGAATTGAACTATACACCCCCCATAACAAAACCTTCAGGCCTCGCCCACTTGCCGCAGAGTGAATGATAGCCCAGATTGGACTCTTGCTGCGGGTGGGCATATCTGAAACAGAGGGAGAGGGAGGAGGCAAAGGGAAGAACATTCAGTTCTTCTCCAAACTCACTGTCTAAAAAAAGGGGGTAAAGGATGATCAGAGAGGCGAGGAGTATTTTTAGGCCAGGGAAAGATAGGTTTCATTCTGGATCAGTATTTGGTCCCACACTGACCCGCTGAACAGATGGCAACAGGTTCGGTCTCACCATTTGGACTTTGAGTTGTCTCCCAGCCATGGTGAGAGCCACTTTGTCCTTCCTCCTCCCCTAGCCTTCCCTATAACCCCAGCCAGTCAGTCCTTCTTCCCAAGACAGTATTGGCCTACAGCTGACATCCCCAAGATGGGCTCTGAAATTTACAGCTCTTGAATCATGTTTTCACATGGCTTTCTTGTCAATTTATAGTCCCATCCATCATGGAAAAATTATGCCAGTAGCAAAATAAAAATAAATCCAAAAAATACCGAACAAACAAAAATCCCAATTGAAATTGGCCCAAGCAATAAGAAAATGTATTATTTCACACCACAAGAAGGAAAAATATTACTGTGGTATTATCAGTGACTCAGTGATATTGAACCCGGGTTCTTTCTGTCATTCTGCTCTGTCAACTGCCCTTGGCTTCATCCTAAGACTGGTCCCATTTGTGATCCTAAAATAGATGTTGCAATTCCAGGTGTCTCACCCAGGAACGACCTCATTCAGAAAAAGAGAGGGGGCCGTGATGTCTCTGTTTTACCTTTCTGAAAATGAAGAAATCATTCCTAAAATACCCCTCACACTGTATTGGCCTGAATCAATCTCCAAGCAGGAGGATGTAAGCACCATTATTGTCTTAGACCTATTCACGAAGTCATAACTAGACAGGGTGGCAGCCCTCACAAAACTGGGGCTGCAGCAAAAGAAACCGGGGAGAATGGATGTTGGGTAGGCGGCCAGCCAGGTCTGTTGTGCATCGCTTGGCCTTTTATCAGTGGTTATGATTTTAAAGAACCTCTCTTTCTGTTTCCATGTTTTCATCTCTGAACTTCAATTTTCTCACCTGCCTTCTGTACCTTGCAAGGCTGCTGTAGTGATCCAGTGAGATAGCATATAAACTAGGAAGGCCTGTGGAAGCCTTGCCTCTGTCGAGCATGGTGTCAGAATGTGAACTGTCCCCGCCACTGCCGAGATGCTTCTCATCGCAGGCCCGAGCAGTGGTTCACAAAATTGGGGCAGTCTTTGTGAGACTGCAAAGTGGAAACATCCCATCGCTGGGGTAGGAGGTCTTCTCTGGCTTCCAAATATAATGAAAAAAAAAAGGTAAATAAAAAGTTCAAGCAGATTCAAACAACAAACATATGAAAAGGTGCTCAATGTCACTAATCATTCGGGAAATGCAAATCAAAACCACAATGAGCTATTATCACCTCACATCCATTGGGACAGCTGCTATCCCAGGTGTATCCCAGGATGTGGAGATATCACAACCTTTGTGCTCTGTTGGTGGGAGGTCAATGATGCAGTCATTATGGAAAGCAGTATGGTGGCTCCTCAAAAAATTTACATAGAATTACCTATGATCTACTAATTCTGCTTCTGGGTATATAGACAAAAAGATTGAAGAGATATTTGCACAGCCATGTTCATAGCAGGATTGTTTCATAGTAGCTAAAAAGGTGGAAGGGACTCCATTGTCCATTGTGGGTGAATGGATTAGTAAAATGTGGTACATATGTACAATGGAACATTATTCAGCCTTGAAAAGGAAGAAATGCTGATGAATGAATGAACCTTGAAAACATTATGTTGCATGAAATAAATGAGTCACGAAAAGACAAATGATATATGATTCCATTTATGTAAGGTATTGAGAGTAGTCAGATTCATAGAGACAGAAACAGAGTGGTGGTTTCCAGGGGCTGGAGGGAGGGGAAAATGGAGAGTTGTTGTTTAGTGGGAGAAGAGTTTAAGTATGACAAGATAGAAAAGTTTTGGAGATTGATTCCGCAATAATGAGAATGCACTTACTGCCTCTGAACTGCACACTTAGAAAATGTTAAGATGGTAAAAGATTTGTCATGCTTCTTTAAAAATCAAAGTTGGCTAATATGCAATACTGGATAGTACGGAGTGAAATAAACACTCACTTCCACTCTATCAACAGTTAATGGGACTTTAAATGGGCTTACTTTTTTGTGGTTGGTGGTTTGCTAGTACCCACCCAAATTAAAGGCAGAGAAGGGAGGAAATTCAGTTGGGCATTGTCAGGTAGGAGATCTCTCGGGCCTAAAAAGAAGAATCACTATGTAATAGGACCAGGTGGGATCCCAAGAACCAGTAGAGTCAATAGGCAGAGGCTGCCCACCTCTGCCCAGCAGGTACCATTTGCAGTTTACATTAGGAGACTGAACAAGCCATTCCTCACCAGTTGAGTGAACACAGCCTTTCGAGTGCTGAAGGCCTCTATTTGCTGTACTTCACCTGACCACCAGTTAAATGTGTCTTACCTGTCCATTGCTAATCAGCTTCTTAGAACTGCTCTGCACTTATGCCTGGAGATTCTGCTAAGCCCTCTGTTTACTACCCACATTAGGTACGTCTGGCCAACTAGCAAACAACCTCATATTTTAGTGTCTTAACAGAATAGAACTTTATTTCTCTCTTATATGAATTTCAATGCAGATAAACTTGATCAGGCAACATTCCTGGGCAGTCTTGCTCCCAGCAGTGACTCAAGGATCCAGGTTTCTTCTATTTGGTGGCTTTGCCATGCCCTAAGCCCTCCTCAGAGTCTTCCCTGATACCTTGGCATTCAGCCAGTCAGCCGACAGCAAGTCAAAAGAGACATCAGGGAAAATTACGTGGGCCATTCTAAGGGCCATGCTTGGAAGCGGTATATATCATTGCCACTCATATTCTACAGACAAAAGCTGGTCACATGGTGGCACCTGGATACAAGAGGTCCAAGAAATGTAGTCTTCTTCTGTGTCCATGGAAAAAGTGAGACACTTGGGGAATACATGCCAATGATAGTACCTATATGCACAGCCCCCTATATTAAAAACCTAGAACACTTAAGCCCACTGAAGCAGAGTGAGTGCCTTGATATCTAGAAGGACAGTGGTGAAAAGTGACACATCCTTCCCTGCCCCTGGCCCTGCACCCTACAGGCCATGCTTAGTTGGGTTTATAGAGAGAACTGTCTCAAGATACACCTACTCTGTCCCCAACTGCCACTTTTGTTTTATTCATTTTATAATCCCAGAAAAGAAAATGAAGATAGCCAAATCTATTCTCATCCTCTTTCACCTACCAGAATTTAATTGCTGAGACCACATTTCCCAACAGTTACAGAGAACCTCTCAAACATACGGCAGTGGCTAAAGGAGCTGAAAAACAGATCCTTTGCACCTGCTTGGTCATCTCCATGGAAGAATTCTCCCCTGCCCCACCTATTCAAATCCTACCCATCCACTGGGGAGCACATCACAAGGCCTAAGAATCTTTTCCTCACTTCCCAACCCACAGCGATCTTACCACTTTCTTACAGAACAGTGACTATTTTTGTACCATCATTGGAGGTTTAGTTATCATTTGCATTGAATTCCACATTTTAATGCAACAAATATCTGCCAAGATACCTGGCTCCAGACTAAGAGGCTCAAAAATATAAAACAATAACAAAAACAATAATAACAGTAACAACAAAACAGCCTCCAGGGAATATGCAATCCAGTGGTGGAGGCAGATGAGCATCCTGGGAAGCTCAGTGTCCTAGGGCTACCAGGTAGGTAAATACAAAACATCTTGGAGCTTCAGTGAGAGAGTCCTAAATGACCTTGAAGTGTGCAAAAGACTTCAACAAGTCAAGTCTGAGGAACAGCATTCCAGGTGAAGAGGAGAATGAGCAAAAGCACCAAGGTAGGAATCCGTGGGGAAATTTCAGAACAAGCAAGTGTTTCTGCATGGTTGGAGATAAAGCTGGAAAGGTGGATGTACCTCTTAGGATTCTTTGAGCTGCAAATATTGAAATTCAGTTTACAACTGGCTTAGGCAGTAAAAAAACAAAGAGTATCATACACTGGTGGTCTAGGAACAGTTTGGTCAAGTCTCCACGTCTGTCTCCCTGTTCTCCTCTTGGCTCTCCTCTGCCCTGAGTTCACATTGCCCTCATGGTGGGCACCCTCATGATTACAGAACGGCTGCCGGTGCGCTGAGGGTATGGAAGAAAATAGCTTTGCTTTCCCAGTAGTCCTGTGCAAACCAGTGGCTTAGAACTGCCCATCCCTGAACCGATCAATCACAGTGGAGTTCCCATGAATGGTATAAAGTAATTGCCTAAGCAAAATGCAAGGTAGGGAGCCAGCCACAGTGGTTCCTATAGCAGGCTTAGACCAGGCTGTGGAAAGTTCTGAATCTCAGCCTTGAGAATCTGTATGTAGAATCAAAGATTAAAGGGAGCCGTTGATTGTTTTTACACAGTGGAGTAGACAAAACTGAGCTAAGGGCACAATTATTTGGATGTTTTGATAAGAAATCACCAAGCATAAACAAGTGGATGTGAAATTACCATGTGCCCACTGTCACCATGTCTTCTTCTCCCCACATCAAAAGTGGCCCCCAGAAAAGGAGCTGCTATTCTCATTCATATCAGGTATGAGTGACTGATGAGCTATAACACCAGGGGGAAGGCAAAGGGAGTTTTACTGGGAGAAACATTCTAAGCAGGACTTACAGGATGACTGGAGATGGGGGAAAAATTAAAAATGATTCTGAAGTTGGAAACTAGAATGACTTAAAAGTGTATGAAGTGCCACAAATAGAAATATAGTCATCTAAGAGAGTCAGTGTGGTGATCTTGAATCCATAAATCAGATGCATGATGAATAATGATGATGATAATACTAAAATGATGCTAATAATGAAGTAATAATACTTAGTAATAAAACTAGCATATATTGGGCAGTTACTATGAGTCAATATTTACTAAGATGTTTATTGTTGCTCTGATACATATGTCGTCGTCGGCAGCCGTCCGTCTCGAGAGACGATGGTGTAGCTTCTTAAGAGTCTATCTGCACCGCCGAGAATGGCTGTGCAGTCCGACTCGGGAGTGACACGGTATCTGTCTCCTCCCGTGTTGAATCGACATCTCGCGATGACGCTGGAGTGTCCTCTCCAGTGAAGCTGAAGCTACAGAGCCTGGGCAGGGTGATATGGAGGGTCTGCTGTTGCCCATGCAGCAGACCCCCCCCTCTCTTCGCAGCTGAAGGGTCCAAGGGAAAGACGGAGTCGATACAGCTTGGCTTCAGGTGCGCCGCAGGAGTTGCTGGTGTTGACTACAACGTCAAACCGCCTTAGGGACTCCGGCTCCGGATTTTCTGTCGGGGTTTACTCCCTTAGCCTTTCCCCTGAAGAGGTATGCCGCAGGGCAGCGGAGGTTTTTTGGAGTCAGAGTTTTCCTTCTCTGATGTGCCCCGACTGGAAGATCGAACCAGCAACACTTAGCTCGCAGGCCGACGCTCAATCCACTGAGCTAAACCAGCCAGGGCTTGATACATATGTATGCATTCATTTACTCCTTATATCAATTTTATTATTATCTCAATTTTGCAGAGGAAGAAACTGAGGCAAAGAATGATAAAAGTAAACAGTCCAAGGTCATGTTACTGGTAAGTAGACAAGGCAGAATCAAACCCAGGCTCTCTGACTCTGGACCTTATTCTTTTAGTCATTATAACAATAGCTAATATTTATTAAGTATCTACTATGTGACGATACTTTATATACATGTTCTTTACTCCTTAAAAGTTAACCTATTAAATGGATAGTATTGTCCTTTTGTTTTATAGGTGAGGCAAGGATAAGAGTCTTGCCCAGAGCTGCACCCTTTTAGGTGGCCGTGGTGGCATCACAGTAGGCATAGTAGTAACACACGCACTCCTTAAATGATGCCATGAGAAAGATAAGCACTTCAGGACCACAGAATCTGGCTCTCTTGTCTCAGCAATCAAATTTTGAACTTCTAGCTTATGGACCAAGACTGACACTTTGGAGGTGCATACTTGGAAAGGACAGGACCCTGATGTGTAGATGCCAGAAACCAATAGAATTGTGAAGTGTCTGGCAATCGCTGAAACTACAGTGGGAGGATCCTGTCCAACCAAAGCAATAGATTTGAGGGGGTGGGGTGCTTGGGAGAACAAACTCGGGTCAGACAGGACTGAGTCCAATGGCAGCCCTGCAGGTCATTTGCCAGGGGGCCTACGGCAAACTGCTTAAGCTCTGAGCTTCAATGTCTTCATCTGTAAAACGAGGATAATAACTGCTGGACCTCACACTGGAGTGTGATCTAACTAGGACTGAATACGATGAAGAGAGGGAACATTTGGCCCATTGCCTAGCATATAGTGGCCACTTATAACCTGACAGCGACATTGCTACAGTTATTGTTATTATTATTATGTCTACAAGATGTGGAAGGCAAACAGTCTAAGCCTTCGGGAGAGGATTCTGCTGTTATATTGCATAATGTTCCTGCCCCTTTGAAGCCTCCACATAGCAGCTGCTTTGGCCTCCAAATTTTACAGCAGGATCTCTTCAAACCATATCGAGGAAGGGCAGCCACTGTTCCAGGAGCCAAGGAGGAAGAGGAGAAGGGGGGCGGAGGTGGTGATAGGAGAAGGGAGGTGGAGAAGCTCTGCCCACCCAAGGAGGCTTTCCCTGGATCCCTCCCAGAGCCGGCGGTGGGGCCCCAGCCCCGGCCCAGCCTGTGCTCTTGGCCCAGCCCCGCAGTTTGAATTTCAGAATGTAACCGGCAGCTGTTGGCAGGTGGTTCCAGCTATTAATACTCGGACTGAGAAGTGGTGGGGCTGTGAGGTCGGCGCAGGCAACAAAGCGGCTGCTTCCCTCTCCACGCTGGTGGGGAGCCCTGGGAACCATAGCACCGGGCCCTGGCCGCCCCAGAGGTGTTTTCAGGCCTTCCAAAGTGAGCCCCCCAGCCTGGCTGGCCTAGAACCAAGGGACAAGCCACTTCTCCTCAGCAGCAAATGTTTCCCAGAAGCTTCTGGAATCCCATGAGTCTACAAGTGCTTAGTCATGGAACATTAGAGATGACAAATCCCTTAACCCAGCCATCCCGTTTTGTAGGTGAAGAAACTGAGGCCCGGGGTGGTGGGGTGGTGGTGACGTGACTAATTTCAGATGGCCCATGAGTCAGGGTGGGGCTAGGGCAGGAACTCCGGCTGCAAATAGCAAGTCTGGGGATTTTCTATTACTCAGAATCACAGGGCCCACTCCAGCCTCTTACTTAAAAAGGTCTGGGTCCTATGATCCAGGTGGAACCTGCCGTCACAATCCAAGGACTGCATACCTTTGAAAGAGAACTTACCAGAAACAGATTATGGGCAAAAATGGTGGCAAAGAAAAATGTATTTTGACATGGAAATGTGCTCGCCCTACCGTGTAAAATGAAGAAGAAACAGAATCCCCAAGCAGAATTTATCCTATGGTTCCATTTGTGTAAGAAGCACACACATGTGCACACATATATGCATACACAGAAAAAAGACTGGAAGGAAAAGTAAAACGAACTTACCTCTAGGAGAGGGGTTTTCATTTGTCTCTCCTTTTGTCTTAGCCATATTTTCTAAGCTTTGTACTTTGAGAGTATTTCTTTTTGTCACCACCGTGTTAAAAGGATACAAAACAGATAGACAAGTGCCGGGGTCCCAGGCACCCTCCCTCAGTCAGGCTCAGCTTTGCCGCAGGTCCCAGGACAGGACTACACCCATTGCACAAGGCGGGGGTGTTCTCCTTTCCGGTGAAGCTGAAACAAGCTCGGACCTGAGCCCTGGCAGCCACAGCTGCTGTTTCACTGGAAGCCTGGGAGCAGCAACCCGGGCTCAGGGCACTCCCGAGTCTCCAGCATGCACCCGAGAGGAAGGGCCAGACACCAGACCCTGGCCTCACAGTTGGCTCAGCCATGTCTGAAGGCCTGAGGCAGAGGCCAGCCTGAAGCCTGATGTGTGGATAGTGGGAAAGAGCAACACACAGGCCAGATGGCCCTGCTGGGAACTCTCCCAGTCCCAGGCCACACCCTCCAGGAAACCTCAGTTGTACCTTTCAGACAGGCACATCTAGCTCACACTTCGTTGCCACCTGCCCACTTTGACGCCAATGTCCTGGAGACGAAGCCACCTGTCTGGGTTAGCCTATGAGGGCTGCCTGCCCTGCAGACTTCCCAGCCTTCTGCTTGCAGAGTACAAACCTGGGGATGGTGGGTTTTGTCACCACTGCCGTGGAGCTCAGAAAACGTTTGTTTAGACAGAAACATTGCCCCTTGCCACATACTAAGCTGGGACTGTGGTGTCTGCCCAGCGCCCTGGCTGAGACCTGCTGCTTCCTGGAGCAACCTGTGTAAACCTGGCTGGCTGGCGCTGCTTCCCAAAGGGTCTAAGTACAAGAAATGCCATCACAGGAAGTTCTCTCTACAGAGCACGCCCGTGCCTTCCCCACTCCCTGCCTTCCCCAGGGTGCGCTCTCACCTCCATTAGGACAGCTTCTCCTGTCCCATAAGGGTAGATCTTACATTTTCACATGTGGTGACACATGCAGAGGGAACTGAGCACCCAGGTCAAAGGCATCATAGAGCAGATGGGAAGAGCAGAGGAAAGGAATCCCACCTCCGCTCTCTACCAGTCTGTCCCCTGGGCCGGTGATGGTCCCCACCCTCCCCTACCCTGAGCTTCAGCTTCCTCATGAGTGTCAGAGGGGCTGGGAGGATTCACAGACTCAAACGCTCTCCAACTGGGGTGGGCAAACTGCCGCCCTGGGGTACCAGGTGTGCTGCTTGGTTTTGCATGGTTCTCAAGCCAACAAGCATTTTCACATTTTTTTAATGTCTGAAAAACTAAAAAGAAGAGTGGCATTTCACAAAACATGAAAATGATGTGGCATGCAAATTTCAGTGTCCATAGGTACAGTTGTATTGGAGCACAGCCATGCCCTTCTGTTTACATATTCCCCGTGGCTGTCTTTGTGCCACAGCAATGGAGTGGAGTCCCTGCAACAAAGCCCAGATGGCCCATGAAGACTGGGATATTTGCCACCTGGCCCTTTACAGAGAAAAGGCTGCTGAGCCCTGATCTGAAAGACCTGGTCCATGGCACAGGGTAACCAGAGTTCCTCTTCCTTCTCATCATCTCCTCTTGAATCGTTCCTGCCAGGTACCTTTTTGTCCTGTCTGAGTGACAAGGAGTAGTGCTGTTCGGGGAGGAGGGTGAATGCGGGGGATTCCTCCTCATTGGAGATCATCTGGCTTGAAGTTGGAATATCGATGACAAGGTGGGAGCTTCATTCTGCCATCAGCTGGTGCTATGACCTGGGGAAGGTCACCTCACCTCTCTGAGCCTCAGTTTCCCTCCCCTATGAAATGAAAGAACCATACAGCTAATGTTTACCTACCACCTGTTGTGTGCCCGATATTGTCCCAGTTGCATCAGTCACTTCTTTAATCAGGACAGTTCTATGAGGTAGGTACTGTCATCACCCCATTTGTGGGCAAAGAAAGGTGAGGCAGAGGGAGGCTAAATGAGTTGCCCAGGGTTTCTTAGTTGGTCAGAAGTATATTCAAACAGCCTCGTCGCCTGGGTGCTTAAACAATTACGTTATAGGACCCTGTGTGCTTTGTACACATACAGGAGGAGTCGGCTGAGATAAGGAATCGGAATGCTTTCAGTGACCCATCAAAGCCTATGGCTGCATAGACTCCTTTTATTTTGAAAGAAGGAGGAAGGGATAATGTTTCCAAATTTCTCAGGAATGATGCCATTTCAGAGAACATGGAGGCATCTGAGGAGACATTTGTTGGTGGAAACAAGCCTTACCTGGACTTAGCTGGGTGATCTCTGTGTTCTACCACTCTCAGAACAGGAGAGAAACACCCTGCCCTTGTCCAGACACCAGTGCAGTGTATTAGGAAGACCTGTTCTCACTCAACCCTTGACTGATAAAGAGAAGTCATCTTTCTGCTCAGGTCATGACTGGTCTCCCACCTTGGCTTTGGGTCATGGCCCAGCCACTGCTCTTTGCCCTGTCTTGGCAGAATCGCTGTGGAACAGCCCATGTTCCTCAGCCAGGAATTCAGAACCTGCTGCGCTATGTCCTCCAGCTGATGAGGATGCACCTTTTCCATGGGAGTCCTTCCCAGCTCCCTCCCATCCGTCCTCAGCACATCTCTGCCTTTCACTCCCACGCTAGTGTTTAAACAAGGGCTGAATGCTAAGGGTTGGGGCAGGCAGTGTCTTGCCTTTTTGTCTACCTGATCCCCAGGAGGGTGTCTGGTCCATGCTACACACAGGCTGTGGTGTGGCTGGGAGGCAGGGACGCTGGTATTAGAGATGCAGCCTGCATGGTAAAGGGTTAATAGTTGAGCCCTGCCGTTGGACTTCCTCCACCATTTTCTGGCTGTGGGACCTCGGGCAAGTTACTTAACCTTTCTGTGCCTCTGTTTTCGAACGTGCAAAATGGGGAGAGCGTGAACTGTATGGGGTTATTGTGAGAATTCTGTGAGATACTACATGCAAAAGGCCTCTAATAGTGCCTGGCATCTATTAAGTGCTCTACACTCACGGGCATTATTATTTCTCTCACCCAGTCTTTCAGCTTAAGGTACCTCAAGAGTGTGGCACAGGCTTTTCCCACATGTTCTGTGCCATTCTGCACGTAGTGCATCTTTGATTCACCCAGTCTGTATTGAGGGTCTGCTAAGTGCACTGTTTTAGGCCTGGAAAACACAAAGATCTCACAGTCCAGAGGAGAGAGGAGAGAGACATAAACAGAAACATACACTGGAGCCAGGGATTGAGTCCTCTGACACCTGTGGGCAATGGGGACAAATCCTCCCAACTCTAGTGAACATGTGGTAGTGGAGAGGGCAGGGGCAGGAAAGACCTGCCAAAGGAGAGAGACACTTGAACTGGGGCCTTGGTCATACGCTGCCCTTGGCAGGAGCAGGAAGAGTATGGCAGTCTTCAGGTACAGTGGTGGAGAGGTACAGCCCAGCACCCCTGGTCCACACAGACCCTTTTGTGAGCCTCCATGAAGACCCAGCTGGGTGCCTGAGCTCAGGGCCCAGGTACTGGTGCATGCAGGAAGTGTGGAAGTTCCTTCGACCATCTAATGTTGAGGCCATGGACTGGACAAGAGGAGGGAGACTGTAAATGCTACAGCTGGGAGGAAGTGAAGAAAAAGTGAAAGTTCTGGGGTCCCTGCCAGGGCCTCTCCTTCCCAAAGGTGGTTCAGAGCAACTGAAACAAGTGGACATGCTGCTGATGGCCAAGTAAGCCCAGCAGGAATGGAGAGAAAGAAGAAACAGTAATCAGGATGACCCTCCCCTTCCCAAACCCCCCACATGGAGGGGAAGGAACCAGCGGGCCTGACTGGGGGAAGAGAATGAACCAGGCCAGAGAGGTGCAGGCCAAGAGAGGAACTAGTCAGACCTGGTGGGTAGCAAGCAAGTCTCGCTGCTCTAATGCCTGTGACCCCAGCACGGACCCCTTCTCCATTCCTCCATCCACCCAAGGGAGGCTTTCAGCTCTGTCCTGCTCACCACAGGCAACTCTCAGGAGGAGAGAGCACTGGTCTAGGAAGCAGAAGCCCTGGATCCTCCATCCAGTCTTTGCCCTTAACCAGCAGTGTGGCCTTGGGCAAGTTTCAACCCCTCTGGGCTCCTGTGTCCTTATCCATATAATGAGATCACATGCTTGTTCTCCCTTGCAGTTTGCTCAGAGGAATTAATACAATGTGGGGCGGGGAAGGGGGCACCGCTTTAACTGGGACTGCTGGTGCTATCTGATATCTACACTAAATGTGAAGTTGAGGGGCAGGGAATTTGTCAGGTTACTTCTCCCTGTCGCATTCCAGCACTGAGCACACCTAGACAGTTTGGAGGTGGTTCCGCCTGAAATGGCAGGAGTGGAGGGGGAGTGATTTCAGGCCTCAGTGTGTCCCTCTTACTTGCTCCAGTCTTGTGATCGGAGTGAGACACAAGCTACCAAAGGAACCGTTGGGCCACAACGTAGTGTCAAGGAGGGCGGCTCTCACCTCCTCCATCGACCCTGACCCCTGGGACCACCTGCTGCAATTGTCTCCCCTGTAGCCACTTGGCCTTCTTTCTGATCAATAGAAGTCCAGTTCAGTCTGAGCTGGTGAGGTTTCGAGCCAAGAACTACATTTCTCATCATCCTGGCATCTAAAGCAGCCGTGGGACACAGGTGTGGCCAGAATGACAAGGAGGCACTGGAATGAGATTCTGGAAACCCCCCAGTAGGGTCATCTAGCCTTTGGCCATCTACCTTTTCCCTTCTTACTGCCTGGAATATAGAATTGATGCCTGGAAGTTTAGGAGCCATTTTGAAGTCATGGGGACAAGGTCCACATGCTAAGAATGACTGAGAAAAGGCCTCTGAGCTGTCATATAATCCTGGCCTGCCTACTTTTGGAAATATAAAATTTCCTAATTGTTAAGGCCACTGTGTCCCCCAACCCTGGGAAGAGGTTAAGGTGGGGGTGGAATCAGCTATTTGTAGACAGGCACGATTATAACCAGTACATCCTTTCCACCAAGGACGAAGTCAGTGCCGCCTTCTAAGATCCCACAAAGGACTTACCATCCTGCATTGTATGAGCCGTTACTTGCCCACAGTCCCGCAAACCTACTATTTCAGGAAAAGCAGGGTCTGCACATTCTCTGTCGATCACAAGTGCATCCCAGAGTGTGACAGTTTCTGGCAAACATGCCATATGCTATATGCTTTTCTTGAAAAGAACCCTTCGAGATTTGGTTTTAGATGAAGCTCACCTATCTTGGATCTAGGAACCATCATCTCTGGCCAATTTTGAAACCTCCGTTGACACATCTTTGAAACAGTCAGCTTTTAAAATTGGTTTGCCTGAAATAGTCAAAACCACAGTGCATGAGCTTTGTAAATAACTCTGCCAGCCTCTCACAGAACCGCTGTCTTTTCCTAAACTACCCACAGCCATGGCTGCCTGGTACGTGCCACTATGTGACCCAGAAGGCAACTCATGCAAATTCTCTACTAGATTCTGGTGCCAAGTGATTATGATAGATGAGAAATGGCATTTCCCACAACATAGAGAGGGCTTGATTGCAAAGACACAAATGTGTATATGGAAATAGTCACAGACATATTTGTCAGGTTGTTTTCCTATTTTAAACATCTCAGTTATATTTAGACTGGTAAAATTACTTTCTCCATGACTTCCGAAGATTCCCGCAGTCTCCTCCTCCTCCTCCTTTTTCCTTTATTGTGACTTTCTCCTCAAAACCTGCTGTTTTCACTATGTTCCAAAAAGCATTCATGCTTTTTCTGTATGCAAGTTATCCAAATTGGATATCCAACTATATAACTACTTCATTTGTCTTCCTTTTGAAAGGCATGGTAAGTTCATGAGAATGCCAAGTCTATATATTTCCAACGAACTTGAGTTCATATAGTCAATATATTTATTGACAGTCACTTGGAGAAAATCACATATAAAGTATCAGGGCTGCCTGCTAAAGCCTTCACAGTTTCTTCTTTCTGGGTTCACACCTTTCCCCAAATTTTGCTGGGGCCAAATGACCTGAGACCTTTACTGTCATTCCTCATCCACCAGCTGAATGGGGAAGACTCCAAGGACCTAGCAGAGTATGGAGCCACAAGATGGAAGGACCCTGGTCCTCCTGAGCTGCTGCATGAAACAGAGACCTGCAGTTCTGCACTGGGCTCTTACAGGAACAAGGAAGAAATTTCATGGTACCAAACCAATGCTTTGGATGTTTATCTGTTATAGCATCTGGTGTTATTTACAGATTACTCCTTACTTATCCACAACACTTTTATTTTTAGTGTCTCTCTTCTAAAATGCTGTCACAGTTTGCTTTGCATTAGAGCTACTTACATCCATGATTATACTGAACATAAGTATTTAGATCAATGGTTCTCAACCTTGGCTGCACAACAGAAGTAATTGGGGAGCTTTAAAAACTCCCACTGCTTACATCCATGATTATACTGAACATAAGTATTTAGATCAATGGTTCTCAACCTTGGCTGCACAACAGAAGTAATTGGGGAGCTTTAAAAACTCCCACTGCATAGGTTTCAACCCCAGAGATTGTGATTTAATTGGTTGATCATGAGGCTCAATGTTTGCTATTTTTGAAAGAGGACCCCAGGCAATTCTAAAGGGCAGCCAGAGTTAGGAGCCAAGTTTCTAGATCAGGGGTTCTCAAACTTGAGTGTGCATCAGAACCCTTGACAGACTTGTTAAAACACGAATTTCTGGGGCCCACCCCTAGAGTTTCCGATGCAGAAGGTTTGGGGTAAAGCCTGAGAATTTTCATTTCTAATCATTTCTCAAATGAGGCTGATGGTAATGGTTCAGGAACCATATCCCGAGAACCACTGATTCACACCTTTAAAGCCCCCTGAGTAACAATAACAATCACTGGTGTCATACTGAGAAAACACTAGTCACTCCATAATTGGGTGTATAATTGAATTGAAAATGAAGACACACAGGCCACAATACTTGATAAAGCGTTCAGGCTTTGTTTTGCGGCGAGCTGTCACAGAGACAGCCAGCACGCTTAGCAGCCAGGGTGGCCCCGCCAAGCTCCTTCCCCAGAAACTACGCTCAGCATCCCGACATCAAGCCGCCAGAGCTTTGAACCATGTCTGTGAGCATCTGGGCTTTACCTCCATTTATTTTGTGCATCCGTTAGCAAGATGTGTCCCAAGGTATCAGAAAGCCTGAGAACTTGTAAAGGTGTTACCACTTAGTGTAAAACTGGACATAATTAAGTGTATTTGGTATGATTTGGTAGATCATATCTGGGGTCTGGGAATGCTCACGTAAGTGAATGGTAATGGTGTCCTCGTTTTATACCATTCCCGTTTACAAAGGATTTCATAGGAACCCTCTGCTTCCAGATAGCAGGAGTAACCTGTACTCACCTCTGCTGACCGCTGACGTAATGAGGTAACACAAAGGCGGCCATAGGCGATATGCAAATAAAATGATGGGAACAGATTTGGATCCAACCATAATTTGAGGCAAGACAAGCTGGGGGTGGGGGAAGGGGACGGGAAGAGATATCAAACAAAGTACCCTGAGGACCTAACAATAAGCAAGGGCCAAACAGAGGTCTGGGAAAAGAGCACTTCAGATGGGACAATTTGCACATGACAAAGCTTTGCAGCAAGGGATGCAGCACCTTTCCGGGACAGATGAAAGCTGGTGCATCTGGAGTGTATTAAGAAGAGGAAAAGAAGTACGGCATAACGTCACTGATGGAGGATACCTCTGAGTCTGGAGTTTTTCTGAGTATGACAGGAAGCCACTGGAGGGTTCTAAGCAGAATGGTGATCTGAAAGGCCTGTTTCTTGTCAACAAGAGGAAAGAAAATAACATCTGTTTATTTACAGAGCACCTGGCCAGTGGTTAGCACAGCGAAGTCACTAATGACTTCTTGTGTATTCCTGAGGAGGTACCTGGTGCCTCCACAAGGTCACCAAACCTGGGAAAAGAAGGGACTATAGAAACAAGCCAGCACAACTCTCATATTTTAAAGACACATCAACTGAAACTCAGAGAGGTTAAATGCTTTGCCCAAGGTCACTCATTAAGTCAGCAGCAGAGCTGGGACTGAAACCCTAAGGAGAGAGAATGTCAACAGAGGAGATTGGCCTGATAACAAAGCATTTATTGTGGGAAGGGCAGGATAACTCTGGATCGTATGGTGATGTCACTTGGCTATCTCCGTGAGCCCAGCCCCATGTGGTCTCCATGCCAGGGTTCTGAGGAGAGATGGGCTGTGAGCAAAACCTGAGCAGCGAAGATCTGCAGGCACAATGGCGCTGGGTCAGGGCCTAGTTCTCATGGGCAAAGTTTTGCGTGTGAGCGTTCTACCAGGGGCTGTTGGCTGAAGAATCGTGGACATGGGATGTCCCTAGAAGAGGCCAGAAGTGGACAGGAGGACAATGGCAGGCACCAAATGAAAATGATAAGGGCTTGTTTGTGAGTGCATCTGAAATACCCCAAGAAAGCTCAGAAATACTTGAGTGGCACTTTGAGAAGGGCTGATGTATGTCAAAGAAGGTGAGACTAGTGAAACGTGACTTAACTGCTGTCCACTGCATCCCATTTTTGCCATCCTGTCTGGAACACTCTCAGGAAACACAAGTCACATTTTAAATTCATGGGAGAAGACACAAATCCATACCTTTGTTCATTCAGCAAATATACTGCCACCACCTTAAATATCTACAGACTCGTCCAAAACATTGATTTTTCTAGGAGCTAGTGTACATGGTATTAATGACTCCAGACCTGTGTCCAAAGAGAGCTTTGGTGACTTTGCATGCTGGTCTAGGCAGTACTGTGAGAGGTGGACGGGTCACATCTTTCATGTGGAATATAGCAGGGCTGGGCAGCAGGAAGCCCACGCTCAGGGTCTTGAAGTCAGATCTCTCTGGGCTCCTTCTGAAGTAGGGGAGTGGGGTCTCAGCAGGTTAAGACCCTGCTGTCCTGCCAGCCAGGGTGGCCTTCCTTTCCTTCCTGGACCAGGGCATCAAGTCCTCCCTCTTGCACAGCAAAGCCACCTTTCTATTTTTAGGGGGAAAAAACCTGCTATGAGATGTACTTTCCAATTTTAGGGCTTTTTCCTGGGCTCTATTTCCAGTGACCAACTGGAAAAATATCCCTCTTTCTGAGTGTACATATTTGAAACCTGGCCAGTGGTTTTGGAACCCACTCCCTGGAGAGGGTTTGCAAGAGAGAACCAGTTCCACACAACAGGGCCATGCTTTCAGGAAAACACCAGCCTGCATCCTGCAGAGAAGATGTCAATATCCATGGCGCCACCTCTACTACCTCCCGCCACAGGAAAATTTGAATCATGTTTTGTTTCTCTCAAAGACTGAACTATGACCTTGGGGCTTTCTGCTAATAAAGATGATGAAACTTCAGGCCGTATAAGAAAAGTCAAAGTTCCAAGAAAAGAGTGCAGGCCCCTTCATGACTTTCTCCCAGGGGGTTCGATTCCCAACAGGAAATATGCGTCTTGATAGAGGAGAGGCTAGATGCTCTACTGTAAACAAAGCTAGACATGGGATGTGTTGAGTGGGCTCTGAGTTACCTTCACTAGACCTAAGCCTGCATGGAAAAGGGTGGACAGAAGGAAGCCATGGAAACCAACATTAAGTGAAATACCAGGAGATAATCTTCAAAGTGGAACTGGTGACTCTAACGCAGTTAAAGGGAGGAGGGGTCAGACCCACTGGCCCAATTAGTCAGCTACATAGCTGACATTATTCAGGCTGTCTGGATCATGCTTCCACTCCTAGGGGATGGAAACCCTGCTTTTTCTGAGGATGATGACTCACCTCTCTACAGATATGGAAACTGAGGTTGCACAGAGACTATGGGACTTGCCCCAAAATATGCAGTTGGAAGACAGCAGAGACAAGTGTTGAAGCTGAGCCATGTCCATCAAATTCTAAGCTTTCTTCACTCGCTCAATGGAGCAGGCACTCTGTTTTCTAGTCTTGTTTTCCTGAAGAGTAAAGGAAATTGAAACCCAGACAACAAACCAAAGGGCCTCTTTCCTACCTTCTTATCCAATGATCCTTCCCTCTAAAACTTGTCCCCACCATTCAGTCCATGACAGGTGACTGGATCATTGTGGCCCAGTGGGACAGTCTGCTTGGGTCCTGTGGTTTTGGGTGTTGAGATCCTTCCCCTGGAGAGCAGGCACTCTCACAGCCAAGTGTAAACAGCCCTTGGCCAGAGCACTTTGGCTTCCAGGATGATATTGGCTCTGGTTCGAGCAGCTCCGGTTCCTCCTCCCCTGCCCGTCCCTCTCATTATACAGTGTCAAAATGTCCTGGGCCTCACATACACACCGAGCTTTGTCTGCAGTGACAAATGCCAAAAGGGGCCTGAAAATGGGAGCTGGGTTGCTGAGAAAACAGTACATCCTTTTGGAAACATGAGCAGAGCCACATGGCGTGTGTTCACAGGGCAGGGCGAGGCAGAGCTGAGGAAGACAGGGGAGACCCAAGTCCATGGGGAACCTGTGCCCAGAACTCTGGCCATGGGGAGTTAGGGCCCAATGCTGCTTCTGAGTAGAAAGAAGAGGTGGAAAGGGGGTGGGGGGTGGGGGATACTTCAAAAGGGTCCAGAGCTTCATTGCTAATAGGGATGGCTATCATTTATTTAGTACTTACTCTATGCCAGACTTACTGGTGAGCACTTTACATACTCATTCTATTTTCACAAAAAATGCCCTGAGAGGTAGGTCCTATTATTATTTCTGTTTTTCAGATGAAGACCCGAAAGTGAAGGCATTTGCTCCAATTCACAGCAGCAGAGAACGGCAGAGATTTGAGAACAGATCTTGCAGATGACAAAATCCATATTCAACTAAGTACTTATTCAGTCCTCAGCCTTTGAGTTCTAGACTCAACAGACTTTCAGGAACAGGGTAGCTCAGTGAATTTTAAATCTTTTGTCACTCCGCAGTTGTCTGAGTATCATGCATCTAAATCCAGGCTGAGCTCCTCAGCAGGGCTACAGAACAGGGTTCATTAAGTGCTCACTGGGAGCTCTGCCTAGCACTCCCCAGTTCCTGCAGACTTGCCAAGGCTGTCAACAGATGAAACACATTCATACTAGATAAACACAAGTAACTTGACTGGTTGGATTTTTTTTAATTTCATTGCCCCTATAACACCAAGTTGGTATGAGCTGGTACTGTTACAGTACTTATTTTCAAGGTTGGGTTACAGTCTCCCACACCCCTGGAGGAAGGTAGAAGTTTTTTTTGTCACTGCCCATGGGTTTCTCCTCCACACCCACCTCCATCCCACACCCATTTCTAACTTTTAGGGGAGGAGTAGAAATAGACGCCGAGAAAATATCATGTTCCTCTGTTTGTCAAAAAGATTAATGCGAACTCAGAACCTCCTTCTACAGCATCAGTTCAGTCCTTTGCAATCAGCCAGGGCAGGAAGAGGCAGTGGGAGATGGATTTTACATGTAATACATATAAGTGGCCTAGTTCATGGGTCTACGACGAAATGCTGCTATGGAGCTAGGACATAAAGCTAGGCCACCAGTGTTACAGATAGATGGGTGGCCAAAGCAGACATCACTAGTCAGAGCACTCCTTTGAATCTGGATGTGGATACTCAAATGCTTCTCAAGGGAGTACTCTAGACAGCCATTATCAATTGATCAGAGCATATAAGCTAAAACCTATTTTAAAAAATATTTTATTGATTATGCTATTACAGTTTTCCTGAAGCTTCCCCCTTTGCCCCCCTCCACCCAGCACTACCCCCTCCCTCAAACAATTGTTCATGTCCATGGATCATGTGTATAAGTTCTTTGGCTGTTCCCTTTCCAATACTATACTTTATATCCTCATGGCTATTCTGTAACTATCCATCTGTACTTTTTTTTTTTTTTACTTTTATTTTTATTTTTATTTTTTTAAATATGCTTTATCATTCATGCTATTACAGTTGTCCCAATTTCTTTTCCCTTTGTTCCCCTCCACCCAGTGACCCCCCCTCCCTCAAGTTGTCCCCCGACTTAGTCCATGTCCATTGGTTGTGCATATAGTTCTTCTCGACATCTTCCTATCTACTCCACTCCCTCCTACTATGCTTCTTAATTCCTGTACCATCTCCCTCCCTTTCCCTTCTTCCCCCTCCCGACTGACCTCCCCCCAAAATGTTCCTCATACCTATAATTCTTTTCCCACTCTCGTTGCCCACTTAGTATGCCTTTGTTTCAATTCCCTAGCTTATGTTGTTGGTTGTTGTGATACAGTTTTCATTTTAATGTTCATAGTTTTGATCCTCTTTCTCCTAAACAAGTCCCTTTAACATGTCATATAATAGTGGTTTGGAACTGATGAACTCCTTCAGTTTTACTTTGTCCTGAAAACACTTTCTCTGCCCTTCTATTCTGAATGACAGCCTCGCTGGTTGTAGGTTTTTGCTTTTCATTCCTTTGTATATTTCTTGCCTGCAGAGTTTCTTTTGAGAAATCAGCTGAGAGGCTTATTGGGACTCCTTTGTATGTAATTCTCTTCTTTTGTCTTGCTGCTTTTAAGATTTTCTCTTTATCCTTAATTTTTGACATTTGGATTATAATGTGGTTCTCCCTGGGTCCAGTTTCTTTGGAACTCTCTGTGCTTCCTGGACCTGTAAGTCTATTTCCTTCCCCAAGTTAGGGGAGTTCTGCTTCATTATTTTTTCACATAATTTTTCAATTTCTAGTTCTTCTTCTTCACCTTCTGGCAGCCCTATGATTTGAATGTTGACCCGCTTATAGCTGCCTGTTAAGTTTCTGAGTCTCTCCTGATTTTCTTCATTTCTCATTTCCTCTTTCTGCACTGGTTGACTTTCTGCTCCTTCCCTATGTTCCGATTTGTTGATTTGATCCCTGGTTTTCTTCCCCTCACCACTAGTTTTGTATGTGTTTTTATTAATTTCAGCAGGATTAGCCTTCATTCCTTCGCTGTCTTGTTTAAGATCTGCTATCAGGTCTGTAAGCATTCTTATAACCAAAGCTCTGAACTGAGCCTCAGAAAGATTTCCTATCTGCTGCTTTGTTAGACAGATATTTGCTGTCTGGTCAGCTGAGTCACTGGGATCCCTATCATGATCTGTGCCATCCTAACCGTTTTGTGTTTACCTTTGCTTCCTGGGTAGGGCTGTCACACTCCTATGCTATAGGAGACAGAGCCCCGTGCACTTGTCACAACCAGGTGACCCGTCTCACCACACTGTGGCATTTTCTGCGGGTGTGAGGGTCCGAGATGGTTCCCTGCCATTCACTCTCCACTGAGAGACCGGGAGCCTCCTCCTCCATCCCCACCTGCTCCAGGCCTCACAGTCCAAGGCAATGGAGGTCTGCCTTCCCCGGCTTTGGAATCTCAAGCTGACGGGTCTGGTCTGTAGCCAGGGGTGCTCCCCAGGTGCTTATCACCTCCCCCTAAATAGGGGTGTCTGTGCTTACCGCTGTCCTGCCTCTGTCACTGCTGCTGCTGCAGACAGCACAGCTTAAACTCTTCTCCCAGGCTTCACCCCTGCTACCTGTCCGGACAAGCACCACTTCTTTTTAACTTCATACATTGGACTTCCATTTATTTTCTGGAACTTCTGGTTATTTCTGGTTTTGCGGTAGTTTTATTCCTTCTTAGTTGTGGAAGGAGATGGAGCATGTCAGTCTAGGCCTCCATCTTGGCCAGAAGTCTCCTGTGTTTGTTTGCTTCTGTGTCCCAGGGACAGCTGTCGATCTTACTACGTTGTAAGGGGCGGAGCCTTAGGTGTTTCACCACCTTGTGGAGCTGTCTGCGGGGGAGAGGTCTGAGAAGGAACAATGTCACTTGCTCAGCACTCGTCCCTTTTCCAGGCACTTCTCCCACTTAAGCACCGAATTGGCACACCTCTAGCTGCTGCCCTGGCTGTCGTTCCCAGAGTGGGTGGGTCTGCGGATGTTCCAGGTCCGTGGGGGCCCTTTAAATAAGTGGACTCTGCTGAGAGACCGGCAGTTTCTGCCTCCATCCCAACCCCCACTGGTTTGCACCGTCAAAAGCAATGAAGCTTGATTTTCTCCGGTGCTGGGACAATGAGCTGCATGTTCTGGTGAGGAGCTGGGAGCGCTCCCCAGGTGTCCCTCCTGACTTTTTAAAACGTGTAACTGCATTTTCTGCCAGCCTGCTGCTGTTGCTGCTGCTGCTGCCACCACCACACCAAGTCCTCTCTGTCCCAGCTCCACCCCTCCTACCTGTCTAAATGAGTATTTCTTCTTTACATCTTTGTCTTCTGGACTTCCATATAGTTTGGTTTTCTGGAACTTCTGGTTGTTTCTAGTTTTGAGGTAGTTGTATTCCTTCTTAGTTGTGCAGGTAGACACAGCATGTCTGTCTACGCCTCCATCTTGGCCGGAAGTCCATCTGTACTTCTTAATCCCCTCACCTCGTCACCCATTCCCTCACACCCCATCCATCTGAAAACTATCAAAACACTCTGTATCCATGATTCTGTCTCTGTTCTTGTTCACTTAATTTGTTTTTTAGATTCAACAGTTGGTAGATATGTATTTTTTGCCATTTATTGTTCATAGTTTTTATCTTCTTCTTTTTCTTAAACAAGTCCCTTTAACATTTCATATAAAAAGGTTTGGTGATGATGAACTCCTTTAGTTTTCTCTTGCATGGGAAATGCTTTATCTTCCTCTTGATCCTAAGTGATAGCTTTGCTGGGTAGAGCAATCCAGGCTGTAGTTCTCTGCTTCTCATGACCTTGAACACTTTCTGCCAATTTCCTCTAGCCTGAAAAGTTTCCCTTGAGAAATCAGCTGACAGTCTTATGGGAACTTCCCTGTTTGTACGCAACAAACTTCTCATCTCCTGCTGCCTTTAAGATTTTCTCTTTATCTTTAATCTTTGGCACCTTAATCATGGTGTGTCTTGAATGCCTCTTCACATTCATCTAGCTTCCAATTTTCTGTGCTTCCTGGACTGGCATGTCTATTTCCTTCACCAAATTAGGGAAGTTTTCTTTCATTAATGTTCCAAATAGATTTCCAATTTCTTGTTCTTTCTCCTCTCTTTCTGATACCCCTATTATGTGAATGTTGGACCTCTTGAAGTTTTCCCAGAAGCTGCTTATACTATCCTCATGTTTTTTAACATTTTTCTTCTTGCTGTTCTGATTAGTTATTTTTTGCTTCCTTATGTTTTCAATCATTGATTTGATTCTAGTCTTCATCCACTCTACTATTGTTTCCCTGTAAATTGTTCTTTATTTCAATTAGTTTGTCCTTCCTTCTTGACTGTATCTTCTTTATGCTATTGAGGTCCTCACTAAGTTCCATGGGCATCCTTATAACCTGTGTTTTGAACTCTGCATCTGATAGATTGCTTATCTCCATTTCCTTGAGTTTTTTATATTTTTTTTTTCTAGAGTTTTAATCTGTTCTTTCATTTAGGCCATGTTTCTTTGTCTCTTCATTTTGGTAGCCTCCTGTGTATTAGGCAGAGCTGCTTTGACTCCATGGCTTGGTAGTATGGCCTAATGTAGTTGGTGTCCTGTAGGGTCCAGTGGCACAGCCTGCCATATCTCCCAAGCAGGGTGTTTGAGGTATGCCCACTGTGTGAGGTGAGTACACCCTCCTCTTGTAGTTGAGCCCTGGTTGCTGTTGACATATAAATGAGAGGGACCTACCCAGGCCAATCAGCTGCAAGAACAGGTGTGACATTGACCACCAACCTCTGCCCTCCATGGAGGATCAGCTGTGCAGGGGCAAAGTAATGGTGTTCTGACATGGTCTATAGCTGTCCAGTGAGTGCACTGGCCCTAGATTTTCCCGACGGGTGCATACCAAGGTCAACCTCCACCTGTGTTTTGCTCGGGACACCCTACCTGAGCTATAAAGCAATCTGAGATGGCCGCTACTTTTGCTGGGTTTGGAGATTCCCAGGTGAAGCCAAACTGTGAATCCAGGCTGGCTGCTGCTAGTGCTGGGCCTGGGGCTCACTGAGGTCAGCTGTTGCTTGTTTGATAGGATTTAGGAAGTTGTGCAGCAGGAGCCAAGACCAGCTATTCATATGGAAAAGCAGCTTGGGTGGGTCTGTAAGTGGATGGGGCAAAGTCTCTGGGGGTATCCAAGGAAGGCCAAACAGTGTTAGCCAGGTTGATGGAATCTCAGATATGGCACCAGCTTGTCAGCTCTGTGGTTCTGTAGGGGGAGGTTTTAGAAAAGGGGCAATGGCCTCAGCTCACCTTGATGCCAGACACTTCAGTTTCTACCAGTATGCTGCTGATGCCTTTCAAGCTCCACTGCTGGAGCTCAGAAGGAGTGAGTCTGGGTAAATGAGTCTCTGTGTGGGTTCTTTAAGAGGAACTTCTTGGGGCTCCAGCAATTTCTCCCACCCACTCAATCCCTGCTGGTTTTTGCAGCCAGAAGCTGTGGGGACTTATTTTCTTGGCACTGGAACCCTAGGCTGGGGGGCCTGGTGTGGGGCTGGGTCTCCTCACTCCCAAGGTATCCCTCCCCAATTTCTATCCACCACATGTGGATGTGGGACCAGCCTGCGCCCCTACTAACAGACTGGATGGATGTGGTTTCTTTAATTCTGTAGTTGTCAGACTTCCATTCAACTCAATTTCTGATGATTTTGAATGATGGTTCTATATTTTAGTTGTAGTTTTGATATGGTTGTGTGAAGAGGTGAGCCATGTCTGCCTACACTGCCATCTTTACTGGAAGTCCTAAAACCTATTTTTAACTAGGAACCTGTCTGTGGACTCTTTATGGCAGGAATCCTACGTCAGGAAAGCATTTGTCTCCCCTCAATAGAATTTAACACCATGTCATCCAGATGGCCCTCAATGCTTGTTGAATGCATAAATGAATGGAATAATGAATTAATGTAGCTGTTCAGACAGCTGTGACTGTGAGTACCTGATCTTTGCTCTATCTTTGACTGAGGTGCTGGAATCTTCTGAGTACCAAACATCTGCTTTGTTCACATAGCTCCTCTCATGCTGCTTTAGCTTTACAATTTTCTATGCTGATCCCAAAGCTGGGGAGCTTGTACTCCAGTGACCTATTGAGCTGTTAGCAAAACAATCCTTTCTCCCTATGTCTTCTCTCAATTGAAATATTCTCTGGTGGTGCATGAATTTGGCCTTCATCAGTCTGCCAGGTTTTTCTCAAGGACCTCAGCAGATGAAACAAAAAAGAAGAACTTCCCTCCATAGTTCAAGCTGCCTTTAAGGTCCCCAGTCACTTCTGTGGCCTGAAATTACTTTCTTTTTATCCACATGACACACATAACTGGCTTCCTGTCACTCGCCTTCTCTGGGCTCTAGTCCCAAACTCGGCTAGCTCAGACTAGGCTCCCCTCTGCTTGCTGATGGTTTATGCTGCAGGTGTCAGGAGTGGGAGTATGGATTCATTTTTGGTGCTTCCAGAAACTCTCCTTCTATTTGGTTCTGGCTGCAACTCTTCAACCAAAGCAAGTTCTCAACCTCAATGGGGAACAGATTTAGAAAGCTCAGAAGTTTAATTCTCTTCACTGCCATCATGGAATAGGTAAGTTCTGTTAGACATTTGCTCATTCCCATGGGCTGGGCTAAAAGGCCCTGCAAAGGTTATTGAATATAGCAAGACTCACCTTTTGGGGATCATCTCATTGGGAGACATCTGGGAAAAGAATCAGTTCTTTTGTGGATTTTTCACTTTTGCAGTGAGGTCCCTCCTTTAGGGATGAGCAGTAGGGTTGTTAAGCTCTGCTCCTTGGGGAAGAAGACACATGAAAAAACCCTATTCCCTGTATCCTGTACCCATGGGAAAAATCCAAACCAATTCCAGTCACCTTTCCCGGTAATCCTAGATATAAACTTACAACCTGTCTCTATGCAACACTCCAGGTAATCACGCCAATTGATCAGAGCTGGCAATTGAAATGAAAAAGATTTACCATAAGGATGGATGAAGAGTTCCAAAGTAGAAATGAGTAAAATAGGTTGAACAGTGTTCTCCCCAAATTTATACATTGAAGTCCTACCCCTCAGAATGTAACCTTATTTGGAAGTAGGGTTATTGCAAATGTAATTAGTTAAGATGAGATTATACAGTTAAAGTGAAGTTATACTGAGGTATATAACCTAATTCAATAAGACCAGTGACCTTATAACAAAACAGAGAAAGAAATGTGGTTACAGATGCACCCGGGAGAATGCCTCATGAACGTAAAGACAGCATTACATAAGCCAAGGAATGTCAAAGATTGCCAGAAAACTCTGAGAAACTGGGAAAGAGGTAGGGATCAAACTATCACAGCCCAAAGACAGAACCAACATGACAACACCTTGATCTCAGACTTCTAGCTTCCAGAACTTTAAGACAATAAATTTCTATTGTTTAGGCCACTCAGCTTGAGGTCCTTAGAAAAATAACACATAGATCAGAGAGTCTTCCCAATGGAGCACAGATTATTTCTAAGATTATTGCTAATTTTAAACCAAAAGGCAACTTGGAAACCAGATAGACAACTTCTCTCCCCTAATCCACAAGCCCATCTTATGAATAAAGAAATCAAAGCCAAGAGAAGTTATGAGGCTTGACTAAAGTCACTGAGCCATCCGGTCAAAGCTGAGAGTTAAGGTCAAACATTTTCATCATCATTTTCCTGGGCCTGATTTCTATGCACTCTTTAGTTTGCCATTTGCTTATATGTACATCTTCTCTGATTTACCCTGACACCTGTAAAGAAGAGACAATATGCCTGGAATCTGGCATGGTGCCCTCAATAATATTTGTTAGTAACAATAGTTACTATTTTCAGGATCTTCCACAGGGCAATCTTCATGTTGATCCAAGAACTGGTGCTTTTCCAAAACAATTTCCATGGCAGAGAATAGGAAGCAAGGCTGTGTGTCAGGTTGTGGACAGCAACTTCCAAAGGACAGATCATGCCCTGTCCACAGCCAGCCTGGGTCAAGCAGCCATCTGCTGACTATATGGTGCTGAGAATGGAGCAGCCAGTAACTAAGGCTTGTCAGGCACCTGTGATCTTGGCCAGTGTCTTTCAGCAACTACACATTTATATCCCTCCCTCAGCTGAGGTTCTTAGATGCTTCTTAGAGGCAGGGACCCTTTTCATTATCTCTACATCTTCTACGCTTTCCAGGGCCCAGGGTTCAGCACAGATCACAGCAACTGTCTAATGAATGTATGTCAGCTTGGACCAACCTCTCATGCAGTTGCCTAGCTGTTGAGCACAAGGAGAGGAAGATTTACAAGGTGTAATTTTGCTAAAAACATAGTCTGAGGGGACTCTCATACCTTGTTATTTATAACTCTTCATTTCCAAAGCTGGAAGAGTGTTGAAAGAAATCATTATCAAAATGACACTTTTCAACACCTAAAATGTTTGCCCAAGTTTAGATAACAAAGCTTCAGTTAGTCCAGCCTCTGCAGGAAAATCTCCCACAAGGCACACTTAGGATGTAAATTTTACATTGTACTTGATTGTCCATAATAAATACAAGCTTATATAAAGTTAAGATGTGGAACACATTTACATTAAGTCTATTAAATATATCAAATAGATTAAATATACTTATGCAGTTGCCCCTGGCTGGTTTGGCTCAGTGGATTGAGCATCGGCCTGCGAGCTAAGTGTCGCTGGTTTGATCTTCCAGTCAGGGCACATCAGAGAAGGAAAACTCTGACTCCAAAAAACCTCCGCTGCCTTGCGGCATACCTCTTCAGGGGAAAGGCTAAGGGAGTAAACCCCGACAGAAAATCCGGAGCCAGAGTCCCTAAGGCGGTTTGACGCTGTAGTCAACACCGGCAACTCCTGCGGCGCACCTGAAGCCAAGCTGTATTGACTCCGTCTTTCCCTTGGACCCTTCAGCTGCGAAGAGAGGGGGATCTGCTGCATGGGCAACAGCAGACCCTCCATATCACCTTGCCCAGGCTCTGTAGCTTCAGCTTCACTGGAGAGGACACTCCAGCATCATCGCAAGATGTCGATTCAACATGGGAGGAGACAGATACCGTGTCACTCCCGAGTCGGACTGCACAGCCATTCTCGGCGGTGCAGATAGACTCTTAAGAAGCTACACCATCGTCTCTCGAGACGGACGGCTGCCGCCGCCACCGACGACTTATGCAGTGACTTCATAAGACTCATATCTTTCTTAATCAACTTTGTTAGTTTTATGGTTGAAATGGGTTCTGAGAGACAGAATACAATTTGTTTTTCATTGAGCTGATAGAAAATCAGGATTGGCTTCCACAGTCTGTTTCCATGGCAGTTTTACAAGACCTGCCTTGGTTGAAAGGAGGGGATTGCTGGAGTACATTTGGTCTGGTACATAATTGTAGGGCTCAAGTGCAATATGAGAATGCAGCTGGGGAGTTGGAAATCAAACCTTTTGGTGGCATGCTGCCTCAGCCGCTCGTGCCCCCCGCCCCCAGGAGATTACAACCTCCAGCACATACTGGATACTCAGGGCAGGTGAGAGGCTCCTACCAAGTCAAATGCACCACGACACTGCCAGCTCAGAGTAGGGACAACACTACCATGCTTTCTCCCAAGGTGCCATGTGGTGCATCCCCAACCACCACGTTCCCTACATCTGCTCCCAAGTCTCCTACAGGGAGCAGAAGGTAAAACAGGATCTCCCTGTCTACTGTCAAACAGGTAGCCACCTGGGGCAAAGAGTGGCAACAGTCATGGAGGTCAGGTGAGGTCTGGAACACCAGTGGCTACAGTACAGGGGCAGGACCACCGGTGACCTGAGCTCTATTGTCCCATAAGATTTCAGTTACAAAAGACAAATTCAAAGATAAATTAAGAAATGCAAGACAGCAAAGGTAGTGCGTTAAACCTTAAGCAAGGCCTGCTGAGCATGAGTCTTGGTGGTTGCCCCAGTTGCTTACCCATGAACGCTTCCCTGCCTGGGACATACGCACAGGGGCTCAGTTTTTCATATGGGTGTTAACAGATGACAGATCTGTTTGGTCACGTGTTGAGCGTGCACTATTTTGTTCAATGCCATGTGAAAGCTTAGCTAAACTGGGTAGTAAGACATTTGAAAGTCAACAATTCTTTTATTCTTGTTTCTTCCAAAGCACTTAGAATGGTGCTTTTGATACAAATGCACTAAACAAACACAACATAAAATCACATAAGTCACAAACTGAGAGACTGGGAGTTAAAATGTTCTGTTGCACGTATGTGGAATTGAATTACAGTTGTAATCATAGCAACATAGACTTGATTCCTGACCAAGGAGTTGCAGGCAGCATTGGAGATAGAAAAGAAAGGCTCATTTCAACGCCCAGTGTGGGAAAGGGGAGTGAGGAAGGATGTTTCTGAGAAAGACGATATTTACTGGCTCAGAGCCTCAGCTCACATCATGGATGCACACGCATCATAAAGTAATTTTCACTCTTCAGAGAGAATTAGGTAATGATGCGCCCTTGGAAACTGTAAGAAAAATAAAGACATGCTTTAAATGTTGTGGTTAAAAACTGGAAACCACAACCTCTCAGCTCCTTACTAGTGAGGCTACTTAATAACAAAATCCCTTCCTGACTCTGTGTATAATTTGCCTGGAAGAGGGAGCAGATGAGGCCCTTGCACCCTCTATGGTTCAAATACCTATTGGGGTGATTCACTGGCTCCCTGCTGTTTGAAAGCTCCATGCCAAACGACTGCTGGGGGAAGTCACAAAGTCTGCGGATGGAAATAGCCCTGCCCGCTGGGAGAAAGAGGATCTTGGAGCTCTCCCTTCTCACCCTCATGCAAATACCGATGAAGCATTGTTGTACCTCTGCCAGTTGCTATAGAGACTGTGTGGGGAACACATGTAAATATCTGGCGTGTGTGAAACAGGCTGAGTCCTCTGTGCAATGTGGCTGGTCCCTCTTCTCGACTTTTTCATTCTGGCCCAGAGCTTCAGTTCTCAGCCACGTCAGTTCAGTCCCGTGGTTTTCAGGCCTCAGATTTGTGCTGCTCATTTTGACGAAACTCACCTACCAGGAGAAACTGGGGAACACCGCATATTTCAGGACATGAGGCCCAGGTTTGAAATGCTTTCCTGCTACTTTTGTGGTAGCAGCAACTTGCTCCACCTCCACCTTCTCATCTGTAAAATGGGAGACATAAACCCTTTTCATGTGGAGAGAATGAGAACGGGCAAGCTCTGTAAAGATGAAAGCATTAGGTATGTGTAGCAGCATCATTATGTAATTACTGTACACTCTCAAAGGCTTGTCGAATGTGGTCTCACTTAGGCATTGGCATGTAGAAACGGGCCAGAGTTAGCGGTTAGACGGCACTGTTCCTTCTCAAGGTTTGGTGCAGATGTCTCCACGCTCCAAAGGAGGAATCCCGGGCCATGGGCCTGGCTCGTGGCCCATTCCTTCCAATTTACTGTGCCTCAGCGGTGATCAAGGGCCTTATTTCCCAGTCTGACATCCACATGGAAACAGGATAGCTCAGCCGCCGATCTCTTCTGACCCTTGGAAAGGCCAGGTGTTTTCTTATAATACAAATACACACCCAAGGCTTAGAGAAGCCAGCTGATCGAACAGGAAGGAAGAATCTCCTCCTCAAAGAGGCGCCAAGAGCCAGAGAGTAGGTGTGAGCAAACCCTGGTTTGAATTCCAGGCAGCCCCTCGAATTCCAGCTGTTTGTGTGACTCCTTTTGGGGTGTGGGAGGAGGGGCAGAGCCAAGGGTTAGGGTGTTGTCTTGATGACTGTCTGTCTGCCACCACCCACGCTCTGGAGAGCTACTCATCAGAATGTTCCTTTCTATCTCCTTGGTAACCTGACCCTGTGCTGCGGTGACAAGAGGAAATTGCTGCAAACGGAATCAGTCAGCTGTGAATGGCTGGGCCTGCTTACTCTTTCCACCTGCTTCTTCCACGCTACCGATCTCCCTTCCAGGGTTCTAGATTTGTGTTTGTGATTTACCACTCAATCAAACGTGCCAGCCACTCCAAATTCCGGCCCTCCGAAGAAGCAGCCTAACCCGCAAGTTTTTGATGCTGCACAGCCAAGTCACTGAGGGGGTGCTGGAACCCCGAGCCTGGGGGCTCTGGCCATCCTGGCCCAAACCCCACAATCCGCTGAAGAGCAGAGCTCAGCAGGCAGGAATGTGACAACAGTGTGAGTAGCAAGGGCGGGGGGTGGGGCATGAATGGGGAGCTGGGAGAAAGGCAGAGCCCCACCAAGTCAAGATTTCTCCAAATTTTCTTCCCTTGATACTCCACACCCAAAATCTCCTATTTGGGAGGAAAAAATAAATACATATGTATATCAGAATTTCCATGAAGTTGAGAAGGGGAGACTAATAGCATCTTGTGGTATTTTGTTGGTGTCTGCTTTGCCAGGAAAGGAAGGAGAATTCAAAGGGAGGCGTGCGAGGGGCGTTAACATGTTGACAGTTCTGTAAAAACAGCAGAGAAGTCCTTTAGTCATTGACCAAATACTCCGTGGGAATCCACTACATACCAGGCCCTGTGTTAGATGGTGGGAAAGCAGCAGTAAACAAAACAGAAATATCTGACCTCATGGAGCTCACAGTCAAGTGAGAGAGGCAAGAAGTAAAGATTACAAACTTATAAAAATTACAACAAAATATCACGAATGAGTGGAATATATTGTGCACAGGCACACACATACACACAGCAGATGGAGGATAGGGAGTGTGGAAGAGACCTGAAATCTAGGATTAGGATAACCAGGCAGGTCCTCACTTTGAAAATGGCATCTGAGCCTGGTCTTAGCCAATGAAGATGTAAGCTGCTATCTGGGGAAGGAACACTCAGACTAATCAGGAAGCCACCGTGGCCGATGCAGTGAGTGAGGCGGGTGGCAAGAGGGCAAGTGAGGAGTGTCAGATCAGGTAGGGCCTTGAGCACCACTGAGAGGGGTTGGGCTTTTCCTCTAGGTTAAATGAGGAGACATTAAAGGCTCCTAAATAGAAAAATGGCCTGATTTGACTTCCGTGTAAGGATCCTGTGGCTACTTCATGGAGAATATATTTGGCGTTAGGGGGCAGCTGATACCCAGAGTCTGAAGTCTGCTCTCACTTCGTTAAAAAGGAGAATTGGAAAGTGTTAGGTTAGAGACAAGAACACCACCCAAACTTTCTCTGAAGTTTTAAGAAGGGCTGAGGGAAACTGGAAATGGGATACTGTGGGTGTGATTCAGTGGTAATTAATGGTGTTTCCACACAACCTAAAATCATCTTAGCTATCACCAGTGGTTTATCTCCCACCTCTTGGAAAATGTGGTCTCGAGAGAAGCCAAACATTCACCACATGTGGATGCTATAATTTATCCAATCCATGGAGGTTCTTGGCAGGAAGCTGCTATTCGTATACGACTAAAGAGACACTAAGTCTGACTCTCCTTCACTGTATAGCTTGGACAAAACTTCAAAATGGAAAGTATTTTATGTAAGTGTAGTGCGGTCCCTAATTGATTCACATTGTATCAGACATGTGTGGATACGCAGCTTTTTCGCTTTCCATCAAATCTTCCTTGTAAGCTCCAACCCTATAGAGTATGGAGGAGAAGACTGGACTTGCACAGTCAGTCAGCATTCTGGCCGCTTCCAGTAGCCTCTGGCCTCCCGACTTAAGCACCTGGCTCTCTGGTTGGTGGCGGTGTCATTACCATGTAACTATGAGCATGGGAATCAACATGGTGACTCTGGTCTTGATGGGCTCCTTTGCTGGGTGTTTAGGTCCTGTGCTAGTGTCCTCTGAGGTCCTCCTGGTCTACCTTGTCCAATGGCATGCCATGGCATCCATAGTCATGGGACAGTGGCAGTGGCACTGCCACTGCCTCTAGAAATCAAACTCCTTGACCTCACTGACCTCCACTTCCTAACTTCATGCCTCCGCATTTCCATTGATCCCCTTGAACCTCCCTGATCTTCACCAGGGCACGTGGAAATGTAAGAACAGGTCACATCACTAAGTACCAAGGTTCCTCTATCTGCTAATCCTGCACCGCCCCATGCAAGCCTTGTTAGACATAGTGCCAAGACGAAAGTAGGCTTCAGTCTCCTCCTCCAGGCTATGTGTGGGAAATCAGGCCACTTGTCTTGATATTCCTTATTGTCCCCATACCTTTCTGATTGCTTCTATAGTTCCCTCCCCATGAAGGCTTGGCCCCCAGGGAAGAGGTAAGTCAGATCCTGATATGTGAGGTTCTTACTCTGCCTCTACCTCTCTTCTCATTCCTGTCCTCTCCTGAACAGGAAGGAGTGTGCCCCTTGTTCCCCTTCTTTTCAGGTAAGAACATATCCCTTAAAATATCTTTTTCCTTGCTAGAACGATACGTGTCCTTCCCACTTCCCTGGGGCCATGAGGGTTGTGTCAAGTGTGCCCTCAGAGAAGCAGACACTGAGGCAGAATGAAGAATGTAAGAGGCTTATTGGGGAGTAACACTTTGTGAAGATAAGAGAGGGAGAGAGCAGGATTGGACAAGGGCTCAGGCCACAACACATATCTGAGTAAGTTTTGGTCAACCCAGTGGGGAATTCCAGAGCAAAGATTGCTCATTAGAGGAGTCCCATGTTAAAAAGAAAAGTCTAGGCCTAACTCCTGCTCAGCCATTAGCTGGGGGCTGTCCCAGGAAGAGCAGGTCCTCAGCTCAAAGCGGGAGGTATATTCTTACAGCTGAGCAGCAAGACCTTTCTTGAAGGGAAACCCTAATGGGCACCTCCAATGCTGCCACAGTGATGGGAAGGTTGCTAAAGAAGTGCTTGATTGGGGACATAATGAAAACGATATCAGTTTAATATTTTGTACATAATTTACATAGTAGCCAAGCTCTTAAACTCATCATAATATTAGCCCACATCCTCTTCACTGCAAGTGAGGTTTATGCACTGTGAGCACAGCACAGGGCAATACACATACTGTAGATGTGATTTCTCTTGAATCTTTCCTACAGTGCTGGCAGAGTGCTTTAAAGCCATGAGCATGGCCTTCACAGAGCCCTCTGCTTTTTATCTGAGACTTTCTGTAAATCCCCAAAACTTCCATTTTAATTCAGTGTTTGCAACCAGCAAGTGCCCACCAGTGCATCTAAACCCAAGTCTTTTACCAGCACGATCTCTGTGTGCTGCCAGAGAAACAAGTGGTTTGTCAATAGCAAACGAACAGTGATAGATGGCTAGAAATCTCTAGCAAAGAAACTTCCTGTGAGTCAGAAGCCAACCATCCAACTGCCTGTTCGCCAGGTTTCCTTCCGGTGAGTCACCACTTTAAGAAACTTGACTTCTTCTTTCTCCGTTTTCAGCCTTTTTCTGGTTAATCGCTGGCAGCTGAAGCTATATTATAATTCTTGGAGGGGTTGATGGCTGCAATGGGTCCTCTCTCCTGGACAGTCCGTGCGAAGGAAGCGGTAGAGAGGAGATGAAAGGAAGTGAAAAAGGACTCTGTATGTGGAGGGAGGGAGAAGCAACAAAATAACTGGAGGAGACACCAAAGGACTTAAGATTTCTTGCTGTTCCAGCAGTCAAAATATTGCTTAGTTTAGTCATAATTTATCACAAAGGCAGCCAGTTTTTTAGGCCAGACAAAATTCAAGACTCCAGGAAAATTTGAATTTCAAATAACAATTTTTAGTATAAATATGTCCAATGCAATATTTCAGACATACTTGATTTAAATTTTTTGTTTATCTGAAATTCAAATCAAACTTAGTGTTCTGTATTTTATTTGCTAAATCTGGCGGTCCTACCCTGGAGATATTTCAGTCTTATCACTGTGGGTTGATGAGGGTGATGATAGCATATTGGAGAGGAAATGGAGAGGATAACATCATGCTACTTTCTAGTAGGAAGATTCCGGTTATTTGGACTTGACAGTTTCTTCCTTTGTGAGCAATCTCTGCCTTCCCTGCTCAGCTGAGCACTGAGCCCTTCAAATTGAACAGTGTTTCAATCTCACCAGAAAGTCACTGAAATTGAACTTGCTGTCCTAGACTTGGTATCTTCCATAACTAAGAGGAACTGGGATCCCACACATCTACTAAGTTTCATTCCCGCCTCCATCCCCACTGTGTTTGTCCCGCAAATAGGATTGAGCTTTTGCCTTGGTTTCTGTCTATACCTGAGGTCCCGAACTCTAGATCATTCAGTTGTGGCTTTGAAATTCTGCTCAGACCTTACCTTTTTTTTTTTTTTTTTTTTCATAGGTTCTCTTTAGCTCATGCTTAGGGTGTGTCTTCAAACAAAACACAACACCTATAACCACAATGTGACTCTAAGCCTCACTATCCTATAGAACATGGATTACCAAGTATTTTCTGTAAAGGGACAGATAAAAAAAAGTTTGGCTTTGTAAACCTTATAGTCACAGCTCCTCAATTCTGCCGTTGTAGCATGAGTAGACATGCGTTTCAATAAAAATTTATTTACAAAAACGGTCATGAGCTGGATTTGACTGATCCTAATTTGCTGACCCTGTTTTAAAAAATTCTGTGATCTTGTTCTTCCTGCCCAAAAGGTTCCACTTAGATACAGATGTTGGCCTATTAGCTTATGGGAACCTCAGTTTTTGACGTGATGTAGATGGGCTGCTTTGTTCCCTCATGAAGGGTCAATCCTAGTTTACAAACTTGGTGCCCTCATCTTGGGCCTGGCAGATCCCAGCTTCTTTCTTCTTTCCCCCTACCAACCTCTGAGGTCCCAGCATGTCTAGATGATAAGCACACTGAAGTGACCCTACTTCTTTCTGCTTTCGTCTCCATACTATCCACCCCCTTTCTTCCCATAAATACTACCTTACTTTAAGACCTAGTTGCTAATGCTTTATACTGTTTCTGTCTCCTCTTTGGGCTTTTTCCAGAGGAATCTTCATCTGCCTATTACTGCCGCATAACTCAATGAGACTACCCACCAATGGTAGTCATTATTTGTGTTACAATAGCTACAGACTTAGAGAAAACCCCAGCAGAACCAAGTAAAGGAAGCCAGTGCATCACTTCAAAGCTTTACATGTAGTGCCTTGGCTTGAAGAAAAATAAGCATTATCAGTTGTATTGATGCTGTTACTAAAAGCAGTAATATGACCTTAGAGAGACCTTACTATGGCATGAAAACACAAAGTAGACTTCACAAGCAATTAAGTACATGTGTAAATAAGTCCACTTGTTCACCAGGGCAAAACTTTTGGACCTCACAGATGACATTCAAAGATAAAGTTTTAAATTAGAAAATACAACAATTTAAAAGAGCTCCACACAAACCTTTTCAAATAACGTTGATTGACAATGACTGCTACTCTGGGTCACTTTGACCCCCTTTCTCTACACATCTTTTTTCTTTGTGGGATAAGTTTTTCTCTCAAATGTTGAGTGCAATTGAAATAAGTCAAATCCTATTTTAGATAGACAGAGCTCACTCTTTAATTTTGGAATCTTCCTTCCCTCATTAAAATTTTTTTCCTTTTTATTTTCTTTCATTATAATGAATTTTCAATAACCATTGTATCTCCATACTGAAACTCCCCACCTATGCTTAGGAAGAATGCTTTCTTAATGTATCTGAACTCCTTCAAACCAGTCAACTATTCATAATTTAATTTGTGTTGGAAGAGTTATATATACTTACTAGTGATCTAAAATTAAGTCATGTTGAGAGGAGGTCTTTGAAGAGCCATTTGAAACATTTAGGACCCTGACCATGTGAGGTCAGATATGGGGAGACTTGAGAAGGGCATCTAGGGTTTATAGGTCTCTGTAAAATATGATTACTCACCTCTCATCCACCAGGCAGAACCTTAGTTATAAGACAACGATCGCATGTCCAGGTTGCCACAGAAGTCAAAAGTCGGCCCTGGGTCCGATGAAGAGGAGCTAAGAAGTCAGAGGGCTTCATTCTCTAAGTCCAGGAAAGCAACAACATAAGAGAAACTGTCAGCCCACCCTGCTGCCTTTGAACTTCCATAACATCATCTTTCTCAAGGAGATGACACGGTCCACATTTCCTCCAAACAAGGGCCCCATAGTGAGTTCCGGCCCATTCTCTCAGGACCTTTCACTGTCAGAAAGACCTCCGCATGCATCCCATAAGATCATGGGTAAGGGGTGGGCAAGTAAAGAAGAGCTGTGGGGTAGACCACCAGCAGTGCCTGTTGCTAGGGCAATTGGGGTGTTCCTCTCAGAGAGGCCAAGTCACATCACTGAAAGGCATTTTAAGAAATGTGAACAACCTTCATGAGATCATGGATATTACTGAGGCACTAGTTCAGGGGCAAGTGATTCCATTTTAAAATTCTAGTATGACTCTCCAAAGAACATTTCCTAAGTTACATGTAAAATGTGACTTGCATTTATGTCTATGTTTAGCATGCAGTTCATCAAACCTCACCCTCTGGGCTCGCAGCCCACACATATCTCATAGTGCTTACTAAAATGGGTAATGATTTTAGGTATTTGTTTACTTCTTTGCCTCTCCCATCACTTGTACCGTCTCGTCAGCCTTGTTCTCCATTTTTGGAAGCACACAGCACAAAGCCTGGGACATAGTAATCACTGAATAAAAAAATAGTGAATAAGTAGGTGAGAGAATGAAGAGCTTAAATGGGTAAACTGTGAGGCAGATCTTTAGAGCAGAAAAGGTGCCTAGTACTATCAGTATCATCACCCAGTTTTTGCCGAGCACAAAAGGTTGTTTATAATGTTTACCTGTTACCCAAATGCAGAACACCATGGAGAGATGGCCAAGAAAGGCACCCTTCCATGGACCTCCATCAGCGTTTGCATGTGTGCCATTGGGCTACCCCAAAAGAGGTGCTGTCTCACTAGCTACAGGAAACAGAGAGTGAATTGCAATTCATTTTTGTGTTGAAGGACTCTGGTTGAAGGTAAGAGAGAGTTCTGTCTTTTCAGCTCTTCAGAGATCTTCAAGGATCTCAAACGCCCCAATTTTTTTTTCTGAGTGCTGAGTTCCCAGAGCTGACTAGAGGGAGTCTCATCCTGAAGTGGGGGGGGGGGGCAGCTGCATAAACATGGACCCCACTTTTAGGTTGTGGGCACCATGGATCACCTTTCCTCTCTTGTAGGAAAGCAAAGAGTAGACTCTCTAGTGAATGCAAGAAGAGAGAAGAAAGAGGGTCTTCAGACAGGCACCAGCTAAAGCCTTTGAAGACCATGAAATAGCTGTGTGTCCACTGCTACTTTATCACAAAGGAGCAGAGAGGACAAAAAAGAGGACCAAGCTGAGAGTGGGAGGGCGTGGGTAGGGAAACCACCTTAGACTCATTGAAAAGGATGGCTGCTAAGGTAGGAAAATGATGGCATCTCTGGAAAGTGAGAGGGGAACTGGAAAGTTCAGGTCAATAAACACATCTCTGCTGCTATTATTCCTCCAACTTCCCCCCTCTCTGCGGGTGCTTCCCTTGGCTGCCCTCCCTCAGACAAGTCCTAGGGAGGCTGAGTGGTGACAGCAAGGCTGACAAAGGGAGAAAACTGGGAGGCATTTCAAGGGCTTCATCCCAAACATGCATCTTCATTTCCCTTGTAATCTAGTTTTAGAAATAAAGAGCAACTATGGAAAGAGACTCTAATTATAGCTTTCCACGGGCCTGTCAGCCATGTCTTCTCTTTGCTCAAAACTTAAAATTCTGTAGGACTTTTATGAACTTTCTAGTGGGGGCCCTGCTCAGCTGATGAGTCATTAGAAAGGGAATGGGAATTTTTTGGATTTTCAGTTAACGGGTAAAACATGTAGGAAAACTCCTATTCAGACCTCTGCTTCCTCAAAGGCCACCTTCCTCCAGCCCTCGGTCCCTGGCTTGGTGTGAAATGGTGCCTAGGAATCAAGAGCTCTTCTGGGAGAACAGAATGCCTTGGGCTGGACTAGCAGACCAACATGGAGGACGCCAGAAGAGAGGGCCGTGGGTGCTTGGCAAACCTGTTTTAGAATGGAGAAGCTTGCCCCGCAGGTCGCCAGTTCAAATCCTAGCTGAGCTGAGGACAGGGAGAGGAGGGGATGTTAACTTAAGACGTTCACTTGTTTCCCTCACTGAATGGTTGGTCTCCATTGAGGTCCAGTTTCCAGGACATGGAGTTGCCCCATTTATCCTCACACCTGTAACAAAGCAGCCATCTGGCACACGGCAACACGGGGCCAGTTCCTCCAGCACGAGGCTGTCACGTTCTGCAGTGGAAGCAAGATTTAGGGAAGGGCTGATCTCAGAGGGCCAGTAGTTGGATGACTTCTCCTTTCTGTCCATCTCTTCTTCCTTGGTGACCTCATGTAGTTTGCTAACTGTAACCAACACCCAAATTCACATCTTCAGCACCAACTTCTCCTCTGAGCTCCAGCCTTGTTATCTCCAACTGCCTCTTTTTATCTCCCTTTGGGTGTCTAATAGGCATCGACCAGACATGTACACACAGTCTTCTGGAAGCTTCCACCACACCCATTCCACCCACATGTCAGTTGACAGGAACTTCATTCTTCCAGTCGCTTAGGCCCAAAACCTTGGCTCCTCTCTTTGTCTCACAACTCACATCCAACAGTAAACCCTCTTTGTCTCGACTATGAAATAGATCCAGTTCTCATAGTCTACACCATCGGGCCAAGGCACCATGGTCTGTCAGCTGTATCACCGTAACAACACCCTGACTGAGCTCCTTGCTTTTGCTTTTACCCTTTTTCTTTCTATTCCCTCCCAGCAGCCTGAGTGACTCGTACATGTTAAGTTAAATCGTGTCCCACTTTCCACTCGAAAACACTCAGCGGCTTCTATCTCATTTAGAGAAAAAGCCGCAGCCATTCCAATGGCCTAGGAGGCCCTAATGACGCCTGGCTCTGACCTCTGCTCTTGTCTTTGCTCAGCCCCTCCTGCCACACTGGCCTCCGTCTGTTTCTCAGGCGCAGAAACGGTTCCCATCTCAGGGACCTGCATGGCCACCCCTCTTCTCCAGGTAGCTCACCTTTGGACGAGGTCTTCCCTGACCACTTTCCATACCACAGCAATACCTTATCCCTGGCACCTGCTACCTCACACACTGCCTTGGTTTTTTTCTCCATTGCATTTGCTCGTTTACTTGTGTGTTTTCTATCTCCTCCAGAATGTAAATTCCATGAGAACAGGGCCTTCTCTTTTGTCCATGGCTGTATTTGCAGTGCCTACAATAATGCCTGAGGTATAGTAGGTGCTTAATAAATATTTTGAAGTGAATGAATACATGAATTTCTGATCCACTTCCACCCTCTGATCCCAAGATGACTGTTATTCCCAGACTCGGCATTTCAGTTTTCTTAACCATAAATGGAGAAAGGGTGAGGTTGGGTGGTTTTATTTGACAGCAGAGTTTTTTTAATGACCTTACAAGGAAGACAAAAAACTTTTAAAAATATCTGTGAAAATCCATTCAGTTGTTCCACTGTGACTGACACATTTGGTAAGAACAACACGTTCGCATACAAGTGGGGAAGCTGAAGAGGGGAGCGGTGTCAGAAATGAGGCAGGGAGAAACATTTTATCATTTATTAAAATGAGAATCACCTCTCCCATCTCATTTCCTTAGGTAAACCTTTATTTTTCAGTAGAGCATACCTACAAAAAATTGAGCAAACCTTATGTGAATTATTGCAAAGAAAAAGCACCCATGTACCCACCACCCAGGTCAAGAAGTAGAAGAAGATTACTAGCACCCAGAACCCACCTCACGCCCCTTCCCACTGCTACCTCCTTCTTGCTTCTTAAAGGGGCCGCTATCCTGACTTGTAACACCATAGATTAATTTTACTTGGTTTTGAATTTTATATAAATGAAGTCACACAATATGTGTTCTTCTGTAATTCCACATTTTATTTGGGAGGTTCGTCACTGTCCTGTGTAGTAGTGATTAATTTACTTTCATGTGTACAGTAGTTCATTCTATGAATATACCATTATGTATTCATCTGTTCTACACTTGATGAATATCTGAGTCATTTCTATCAAGAAGCTATTATGAACATTTTTAGTGTGCCTATCATGTATATGCCCAGGAATGGATTTGACATGTTTTGTACATACTATGTTTAGGTTCAGTAGATATGCCAGACTTTCCTCAACTGCCTGTTTCACTTTAAATTCTCACCAGCGATGTATGTGAGTTCTAGTGGCTCCACACCCTCACCAACACTTGGTACTATTTGTCATTTTAATTATTTTCTTCTCATGGGCAGTTAGTGATATCTCAATTATTTCATTTGTATTTCCCTGATAATTAGCTGAGCACCTTTTCATGTGTTTATTGACCATTCTATTTTTTTGTGAGACGTTTTCAGGTGGATGGTCTGTCTTTTCTTTTGTAAGAGTTCTTTATATGCTCGGAATTTGAGCCCTTTATCAGTTACACATACTGTGAATACCTTTTCTCACTCTGTAATGTGACATTTTTTAAAGTTTTTTAATGGTATCTTTTGGTAAACTAGTTTTGATAAACTAATATTTTATAATTAAATAAAGTTTATTACAGAGATACTCCTTTTTATGGTTAGTACTTTTTGTGTCCTACTTAGGAGTATTTTCCTACCCCAAGATCAAAAAGCTATTCTTTTATGTTATCTTCTAGAAGCTTTCATCTACAATCTACAGACTATCTAGGATTGATTCTTCCCCCCCTGTGGTATGAGGTAGGGGTTGAATTCTATTCATAGTTTTCCATTTGGATATTATAAGATTGCCCTTTCCCCAACTGCTCTGGGGTGTCACCTTCATTAATCAAGTGTTTACATGTATGCTTGGGTCTTGACTCTCTCCTCTGTCCCACCATTTGTCTATGGTTGTGCCCATGCCACACCATATTAATTACTGTCGCTTTATAATAAATCTTGATATGTGGTTAAGTCCTCCAACTTTGTTCTTTTTTGAGGTTGTCTTGGTTATTCTTGGCTTTTGCATCCCTATGTTACTTTTACATGGAATAGTATCTTTAAAAGTAAGATAAATGTCTTCCCATTTTGGTAGATCCTCACATCAGCCAAGCCACCAGCTCTGCAGTGATGTCATAAGGTCCATAACTACACTCCATTCCACAAGTAGCCTCTAGTGTGTTCCTCACTGTCGCACCAGGTGCTACCTGGTTCATCCCACTTCTTCTCCTTCCTTTTTTTAATCTTCAGACAGTACTCTCATGTGTGGGCAATAGTTCACTGCACTACAATACCTTGCACGTTTCTTCTACTAAGACTACCTCTATTATTTCTAGTAATAAATAAAGTGTATTGTGTTCTTACTATCATGTCAGGCACTGTGCTAAGTGCTTCCTATGCATTATCTTATTTAATCCTTCCCACCGCCCTGGGAAGTAGGTTACCTTTTACTGCCCCTTAATGACTTACACCACTTCCTCAAGGACCCTACTTTGCCCACTCACTGTTCCTCCTCTGTCAGCTTCAACATCTCCATGGTACACAGCTTTTCTGAGCTACGAGGGATCTGAGAGATATTTGATTTGACAAATGAGGAAATTAATGCCCAGAGAGGGAACTGATTTATTTAGGGCCTTCTTAGCTGGTTAATGGCAGAAAAAGGATTAGAACATAGGCCTCTGGACTCCCAGACAATCCACTTCTCCCACACACGTTTGCTGGTTACAGCACCCAGCCAAGAGATGTCTCTGCAGCTACCCAATTTATTTCCTCCCCATTTCCATTTAAATGTCTTCAAAGATTTATCTATGATGTTAGCTATTTCCAGTTCCTTATTTCCCTTTCTCCCCTTGACCCACTCCAATCCTACTTCCTTAAGCTGCTCTCATCAAGGCCACCCTCAACTTCCATGTTGCCGAACCTCAAGGTCTCCCTCTCTTCTTTATTACTGGACCTCTCAGCAAGCTTCCACCCACCTGATTATTCCTGCCTTTCTTGCAACACTTTCCACTTCTTTTGCCTATATCACTACACCCCCTCAGATTTTCTTCTACCTCATTGAATATTCTTTCTCAATTCTGCTCAGCTGGATCCACCCTCTTCTGCTTAAACACAAGATTTTAGAGGGCCCCAGGGTTTCTTCTTGACTCATACTTCTATCCACCCTCTCTCTCTGCACTAGTCTTGTGACCCTAAATACTACATATCTTGTGATGCTTCCCAGGTTAGTAGTTTTAATCACGACTTCTCTCCTGAGCTCTAGGTCTACTTGACCTTTCCGTTTGGATGTTTTCTTCATCGGGTCCTCTATAAAACAGAGCCTGGTGGGTGTGCAAGGTGTTGGGGGTAGCAGAAAAAGGGGAAGGAGACAAAGGAAGGTGTGATATCATGTGAGAGGTGCATCACCCTCCTGGCTTCCACCTCATCGAGAGCTGCCAAGGGTCCGAGAGCGTCCCTCAGAAATTGTGTCCACTCAGCATACAGAACTTCTCTGGAACAACTGCTTGAAGATATTGTACCTTAGAGTCATCACTAGGAGAGGGAAGGATGAAGACTTTATTGTCTGGCTCCCAGTGGAACTCCCATTTCCCCCTGTTCAAGCTTCACCCCAGCGTTGCTACCTCGATACTTCAGGTGTGTGTAGTCTGAACCCTTGTTGGCCTGCAGGAAGCCAACTTGCCCTGTGGTCTTCCATGCCCGTCTGAACATGGAAGACTGACTCAGAGCTGATGGAGTGGGGCTGAGGGAGGGAGAAGCTGAGTGAAGCCGCACAGTGTCTGTGCCCAATGCAGCTGTCTATCTATTACACATATTAGAATGAGCATGACTAGACAGGACTCCTGATTTCTTTCTCCCAACCAAATTGCACCCCTCCTCCCCCACAGTCTCTCTCATCTCAGAAAATGGCACCATTGTCTTCGTTGCCAAACCTCAGTTAAGGAAACCATCAGCTCCAGCATGGATCATGGAAACGGTCTGCCAACTGGTCCCCTCACTCCCGTTCTTACTTCTGTTGGATGCATCCTTCACACCACAAGTGGGACCTTTTTAAAGATAATGCAGCAATGCTCTTTTCCCCAGCCCTGGAGCTCTGTTGCATCATTTAGTTCTCAGACCAAATCACCCCTGAAGAAAGGCTTTCCTTGACTTCCCTATCAAAAGAGGCTCCCCTCTCCCAGCACTGTCTGCATTACCCTGTTTTGTTGTATCCCCACTACTTACCACTCTCTGAAATTATCTTGGGTATGTGTTTCACATTGTTCATCTCCTTTACTATAATGCAAGCTCCATTCAAGTATAGACAGTCTGTTTTCTGTCTCTCTGTAACCACAGCACCCAGTACATACAGTCCTTGGGTGGGGCACCCAAAATGTTTGTTGAATGAATGAGTGACAGAATGATGGCAGGTGAACTGAGAGCCTAACTCAGTGGCAGGGAATGTATCAGTTTGCCTGACTTTTCATCTAGTTCGGTCTTTCTACAACACAAATCCATTTAGAGCAGGAAATATGGGGAAGTCGAAGGGCATTATTTAGGTTCTGGTCGAGTTTTAGGTGAGATTGGAGATTCACTAACAGCATTTCTCCTGCCCCATTTTTAAAAAAAGGTTGATGCACTGTCTCTAGTTTGACTCAGATGGGGATTAATAATAAAAGTCAACTACCATCTAGATCAGTGGTTCTCAACCTTCCTAATGCCTTGACCCTTTTAATACAGTTCCTCATGTTGTGGTGACCCCCAACCATAACTAAAGCATAGTGATTAATCACAAAAACAATATGTAATTATATGTGTTTTCCGATGGTCTTAGGCGACCCCTGTGAAAGGGTCATTTGACCCCAAAAGGGGTCGCAACCCACAGGTTGAGAACCACTGATCTAGATATAACATCCTACCAAACATTCTCCTTTAAGAAAGGATAACAAGAAGGGAAACTTACAAGTCTCCTGGCCTCTCCAGTTCACTTTAAATGTCATAAATGATGCTTATCCTTGGGGACTTTGGAGGTGTCGTATGTGGTCAGATTTCAGTTGAAACCTTGATAAGCCACAGGAAGTCACACATTCAAGCCAAATCAGACAAATAGGGGTAGGGAACATGTTGACATATTTTTTATAAACTCCAGGTAGGGAGATTCTGCAGGTGGAAGTGGCAAGAGGAGAAATGCATGTTTAGTGCATGTTGCCTTGCCTGAGCCCAACCTGGATTAAAGGCTGCTTCTAAGAGGGGAAAATGTAGCTCTACTGTTGGGACTGAGGTCATCCTGGGATTTTCTGTTTCCAAGGGCTTGACAAGACAAAACCAAGAAGAATAAATGTCTGTGTTCAGCTCCTCTCACGATTGCCCATAGTGTCTTACCGTCCTCCCAAGCCCAGCACCTTCTAGCCCTCCCTTTCCTCCCCAGGTTTGCCTTTCCCTGTCCCAGATCATCTGTTATCTAACACCTTCACTGTTTGTATTTGATGTAACACATACTTATATAGTGGTTTACTATTCCCCAGGCATTGTTTTATGGTCATATATATATGAGCTTCACTAAAGCTTCTAACATCCTTGTGAGGTAGGGATCACTAACGTCATAGATGAGGGAACTTAGATACAGAGAAGTCAGGTAACCTGCCCAAGGTCACATAGCTTGTGACAGAGGAGAAGTTCAAATCCAGGCATCCAGGCTCCATGCTCTAAATCAGCTCTAAATCATGCTCTATTATCAGTAAATATCCTTTAAACTATTTTTCTTTTTTCAAGGCCATTGGTATTTCAGTAAAAAAAAAAAAAAAAAATAGAAAAAAAAATGCTTTCATTCAAAGAAATAAAACATTTAAACATGGCCTTCACACAGCAAATAAAAGGGATATTGGGGGAGAGGGGTCTCATTGCCTTCCACATGTACTTTATCCATGTCATGTCCTGTCACACAAACTAAGGGACATACAGGACCCACATAAGGAAGAATTTATCACATATAACAGCTTTATCTTGTGCAGGTTATTTCAAAGAACTGCAACTGACATTTAAGAAATGGAATTAGTATGTGCCAGAGGTCGGGCTGGGAGCTGTACACACACTACATCACCGAGAGTGAGGCAGGCAATATTAACTCCCTTGTGGGGGTTAGGAAGTTAGAACATCGAGTGGCAATGAGCCACACAACTTGAAAATGGCAGTCCCCAGTCTCTCTGAACCCAGTCCAAGTCTGTCTTGTCTCCTTCGACTGCACAAAAATGACTGAAGAGCGAAAGCTTCTGGTTTTGTGTTCTTTATTTTTGGTCACATTGTCAATTTTAGAAAATGACAAGGTAAGAATAGAACCTTCCATTTCCCTACCCATGACGCCGTTACTGCTCCAGAGTTTGACATATAGAACATGGCACTCCCATTAGTCTGAGAACTTAAATTTTAAAACTTGGCCTTTATGTAACCCTCTTTTTTATATAATTTAACAACAAATTCTGTCCATTGTATCTCTAAAATGCATCCTGAGTCCATCTACCTTTGTCCATTGTCACCAGCAACCCCCCGAGTCCAGGCCATACCACCTCATTGCCCGACTACATCAGCAGCGCCTGCCTGTGTACACCCCACTTCAGTCCACAGTGTCTCTCCAAATAAAAGATGTGTATGGCCTTCAAAGTATGAATTTGATCTTGCTTCTCTCATAAATATTCTTCCAGCTGGGTTTGACGGCACTTCCCTGCTCTCTCCCTGATTCCCAGCCATGGTGGAATGGGTCATGCCTTTCCACACTTGGGACCCTCCCCCATGCCAGAATCATCTTCCGCCCACTCTTCTGAAGAGGCTGTCACCTCCTCAGAAAGATCAACTTAATCCAAAGTAGACATCCTCCCTCTGTTAAGATGTCAATCAATCCAGTCAAAGTCAGACCAACTCCTGGCATACAATAAGCACTCAATTAATGTTAGTTCTTGCTATTATTTTGATCATTGTTGTTCTGGTAGATACTCTAAAAATGCATGTCTAGGTGATTAGAGTAGGAAAGAGAAATAATAATATCAGGGTCCCCAGGAGCTTCTGTGACAGGAAAGTTAGATATTTTTAGAGGAAAAATAATGCAGGCTTGTAAATCCTTTCTCTGCCTTAAAAAAAAAGTTATTGCTATTATTGTCACACACAATTACTATGTGCCTAATGGAGGCATGTTTTATCATAGCGATGTACCTAGTTAGAAGAAATATAAACACTTAATATATATTTTAAAGTGTCTAGACCTGCCTGACTGATTTTCATTTTACCTTGGCTCTTAACAGTCCCCCAGCAGGTGCCTAAAACAAAGTATGTCCTCTTTTTCATAATCCAGCATCCTTGCTAACAATCTAGGAAATGGCTTGCAGAAACATGAAAAGAGGAAAAGGAGGGAAAAGAAATTGTGTTAGAATAACCTATGAACTGGATAATTCAACCTTGTCCAATTAAGAGCTGCTTTTTAACAGAGAGAAAGGCGATAGGGTGGAGACCTCACAAGTGGCGAGGCTGGACTCTTCCACAAACTGTGTCCTGGCCTATGCACAAAGATATCCATCACAGCTTTACTCTCAATATTTCATGTCTACCGCTGTGGGCTGCTTCAGTGGTTATGGGAACAATCATTTGATGAATATTATAAAGCCATTTAAATAATACTGGCAAAGTAATTTTAAAACATGGGGAAAGCCTTATGTTATCGTAAGTGGTATTAATGGCATGCATGAAAACCAGTCATTGTCCTAGCTACACTGGTTAAGCTTTCCCTTTATTTCAGATGTCATTCCCAAGTGACAGAGGGGGAGGAGGGTTGGAAAAGAGTCAGGGATGGCACTGTCAACCCCTAAGCTCTTTTTCCTGATCTAGAACCCAGGATGGGAAACGCACCAAAATATTAATGCTGCACATCATGGCAGGCTTTTCTTCTTTGGTCCGCTGTAGTTTCCAAACGTTCTAACACTTTTTAAAAAACACTTTTGTTCTCTTTCAGTGTTTTCCCAGAAACTTCTACAAGGCAGCCCCTGTGGGCTCACATCATTCCCCCTGCCCCCGCTAATGTGTAAATAAAGAAACACCTCTGTCTCTAATTTATAAAGGGCTAAAGTTTCCCCTGCAAGTTGATACTCTGACCAGAAGGCTGTGGGCGGGACAGTGTTGTGCTTTGTCTGTCGTAGCTTCTTTCGGCTGATAAACTAGCACTTAAGTGTTTCCCTTTTCCAAACCCTCAAATAGCAAGCATCTCTGTGGTGAGGTGGCAGTCCAACCATCGTCACCAGCACGTACGGTCCTGGGGACACTTATTTTTAGTGCGTTGTCTAAGCAAGAATGAGGCTGGGGAACCGGGGTCCTGGGGTCCCAAATTCCAGACTCTAGTGCATGGAGTTATTCAAAAGGCCTCCTCTAGAAGACCCAACCACCTTTTCTCTAGAAGCCAAAAGGACAACGTAGAGATCTTGTCTTGGGTGAGAGGATTGTGATCCATTTTTTACATGGTTTAATTTTATCAAGGGTGCTATAAACAGAAACATGTTGACTCCGTTTAGATGAAGGAAGATCCAGGCAGTCTTGGGGAACTAATTATAACCACGAGGCTGATGATGGTAAGCAGAGACTGTGGGAGACATCCGTTCTGGAGCCTGCTCAGCATCCCATCTGCCCTTCTCACCAAACCTGGAGGAGGCTGTCTCACCTTCTGCTGGTCAAGACACTGGAATGTTACCAAGCAAGGCCAATTAATGCTCTTCAGGGAAGAGAAATCTTGAGTGAAATGACACAAGGGACTCCTAGCTAATGGAGAGCCCGTTAGTTTCTCCTACCAGGTCCCCCAGTCTCCTGTCCTGTGCAAAACCAGATTCTTTAGCTTTTTATTTGATTGTGTGGCCTTCTAATGTATATGCATATGTGGTATGATATTTGTGTGTAGTTTTTAATTTTACTTTTTTATCATACTTAAGTTAGCTAAACTTGTATTTATTTATTTATTTATTTATTTGGAACCAAAGAACTCCCTTAACATGAGGGTGCAGGTATATATTAGAATGTAAATTTCTGCCTGGCTCTGGACAGACGGACAATTTCTCCTTCTCTTGCCCTTTCACACTCATCCAGACCCAGATAGTTTCAACTTAGGGAAAAATTAGTTCTCCCTCTTAAACAGGAACTGTGAGATGCTGGGTTTTATGAAAGCCTTGGTGATTTTTTTTTCTTCCTTCCTTTTTCCATGAATGCAAGTTCCTTACTATTTCCTACCCAGGGACAGCCAAGCAACCCCAGTCACAAAAGCACTCTTCAGCCAGGAGCGGGAGTGAGGGTCTGCCCACTGCCCAAGTCTCATGCATTGCTGCTGTAGAACCTGGCTTTGCTCATCCTGTGGTTCCTAAGATAGAAAGCAGGCTCTGACATCAGCTTCTCAGAGACTGACAACCCCTTACACAGTGCCTCTGACTCCGTGATGGAAGTGTTGGCTGTCAAAAAGCAATGTTCTGTCAAAGGAGTGCGGTAAAAACTAGCCCAGCCCACCCCAACAAGGTCTGGCTTCTCAATCACAGTCATATGCAGAGGCAGGATCAACACAAATTGCAATAGGATGAATAATGACACTCTTCTATGCCCGCAGCTATTACTGCTCTTATTTTGCACAGCATGGACAATATCTTCAATCTATGTAATATTGTATAAATTTATTTTTCAAGGCATCTCTTACTTTACTTGATACATCTTAAAATCAAACAAGAGAAGAAGGACCAGGAATAACAGTCCCATTTGATGGATATGGAGGCTGAAGTACATGCCAACACATCACATTACATGGCGTAATATTATTACTGACAATAACAACACTAGTCATAGATGTCAAATGATTAGACCTGTCTCCCAAAATCTGTTTTGAGTGCTACAGAAACATTAATAGTTCATATTTATTGAGTTCTCCATATGGACTTCAGTATTGTAGTAGATGAAATTGTCCTTGTTTCAAAGTTACAGAAATAAGGTTCAGAACTGCCTACATTTGCATATTTAGCAAGGGGTTGAGTCAGCATATGAACCCACGCAGTCTGACTCCAAAGTCATGCAGCTGACCAGCTGTCCATTAGCCCATTTTTGAAGACAAATTCTATTACAGTAAGTTGGCCAGACCCTTAGACTTTGTTCTGTTCTGATCTGCCCCCCACTTGTAACACTTCTTAATTTGAGAGTAAACATCCCATATCCACTAGGAGCAGAAGTGGCTCAGAGTGAAAAGGTCAAAGAACTCAAAGAAGGAGGGGTCTAAGTCCATTCCATAGACCCAGATAGCTTACAGGACTTGGGTAAACACTCAGATCCACACATCAACAAAGCTCCCAGACTCGGCCAGTTACCTCAGCCCATGTGGCCAGGCCAGGGGAAGCAGTAGTCTGGAAAATGTCAAGGATCTAGTAAGTCATTCAGGCTGAAACCAAGCCTGACTTCCTTCTGTAGTGTGTATCTCTGCCCTGTCGGTCTCCACACCACAGCAGACACCTAAAGTGTGGCAGGAAACCCAGTAGTCAAGGCGAGTGACGTTTCTCTATCAAAGCAGTGTGGCAGCAGCAGGGGGGGGGGGTGGGAGGGGAGGTGCTGGGAAAGGAGGGCAGACTGGAGACAAACATAAGATCAAAGGTTTGATAAGACTTGATGTCATTCAAATGACACCCACAGACATTTGAGAGCTGCTGGGCAGCTTGGGGTAAAATGGTAAATTCAAGGAAGTTGGTCCTGCGTGGCCTCTAACATCATTCTGTGCCCTTTTTCCTTAAGAGTCTTCTTCTTCAGACACTCACTGGCCTCAACTACCATTCATCCCCAGAGCTGAGGGCCTTCCAACTGCCTCCCACATAGCTCTGTCCTGCCTAGTCAAGTCCCTGGGCTGCTTTTTATTAAGAAGGGATTTTCAAGTGTGTTTCTCCCATAGCTGTTCATTTCTTCAAGGCATTAGTAACAAAACCAAAACTAAAAAAAAAACTGATTCATGATTTATATGCTCTTGGGTGATAATGGTGTTAATAAATTAATACTGTAAAAGAACTTTCAAAATTTACCCTGACAGTAACTAGTGGGATTTTCTGGTACTCTGGGAGGCTGCTGTGATAGACATGTTTATTGCTTGATTTTATCCTGTTCTTTCCTGTTAGACAAGGTCATATGACTATGGCCTGTGTGTCACATATGGACCGAGGTGTTTACTTTGCAGTGAGAGGCATTCTAGCATGTTCTTCCTCTGTTGTGACTTTGGCTCAAGACTTACTAACAGGAGAGGCTGTCAGCTAGCTACCCATAAGTAGCTGGGCAGAGAATCCTTTCTTGAAGGGTGATGGGAGTGGTGTAGCGCTATCTGCCACATCCCACCTCCCCCCATAATTCTAGGAGGAGATTTGCCCCACAAGGTAATTGATGAAGAAAACATAACTATAAATTAGAGTGTTAAGTGCCCTCAGGAAATAGGCCATCTCTAAACAGAAAGAAAATTATGGCCATCACTACATTAGCAAAAGGGTGAGATGTGTTTAGAATATGGGATTACATTTAGTTTAAGAAAAATCTCTAATTGCAAATCTAAAATAAGATCAGAGAAGTGTTTGCTGCAGATGTCTGGTCATTCTCTGTAATGAACATGACTACTCAGGTATGTGGAGTATCAACCGTTAACTGTTGGGAAGTCATTGCTGAGAAAAATGAAGCAGTAATGGGAAGGTGGAAAACGGCCTGGGAAAGGTGACTTCTCTTAGGAGGAGGAAAGAGTATCTGTCCCTTTCTCATAGCCTGGGCTGTGAGGGGGTGTTTGTCAACAGGCACAGGCTGGGATGAATGCAGCTAGTGGGAAACAACTACAAGATCAAACCTGAGAACAAGGACCATGTTCTGTCAGTCCGGTCTCGAACATGAACCAGTTCATCTTCAAAGACATATATTTCATAAGCTACCACAGTGGTTTCCAAGTGGAAGTTTATACAGATCTAAGAGAGCAGAGGGGAGAGCAAATGAAAGGGAAAGCCTGGGGGCTAGACCACCCCCTACCTTTGTCTCCAGTCCTCCTTCCAAAGAGCAGTCCCATCCATATCTGTTTTACATGTTAGGATTCTGGTTACACTTCAGAAAAGGTTCCTTAATGAAAATAAGTGAGTCAGTTAATGCCAGTTCCCTGGGTCTCCCTTGAAAACTACTGAAATAAAATCTTTCAGGAATTTGTAGTTCTAAAAATGCTGCTCAACCTACCTCCTGATAGAAAGATGGATAGATAGATGACATTAGAGAGATGATAAATGACATAGATAAAATACATTTACCAATATAGTATATTCGTCATTGGCAGCCGTCCGTCTCGAGAGACGATGGCGTAGCTTCTTGAGAGTCTATCTGCACCGCCGAGAATGGCTGTGCAGTCCGATTCAGGAGTGACAATCCCTGCCACACTTGTTACAGGTGAAGGCAGATGGCTGTTGTTGCTGCTGTTGACGCTGCTTCCGCCTCGATCTTTTCTGGACCGCCTCCTCGTTGCGCGCAGCCTCTGCACGTGACGTACCTTGCCTGACCGCGAGCCTCCAGGCTAGGCGGTCGTCTGCTTGAACTTCCCATGTGTTGAGATTGATGGAGCATTGTGTCATGTCCTTTTTGCAGATGTCTTTGAACCGCAGTTTTGGGCGCCCTGTCATCTTCTGGCCTTCTGCTAGCTCGCCGTAGAGGAGGTCTTTGGGGATACGGCCTGCATCCATTCTTTTGACATGGCCGAGCCACCTGAGGCGTCTCTCACTAAGAACTGCATGCAAACTGCTCATGTTGGCTCGCTTCAGCACCTCGGTGTTGGGGACCTTATCCTGCCAGGCGACATGCAGGACGCGTCGCAGGCACCTCACGTGGAAGCTGTTGAGTTTCCTTTCGTGCCTTGCGTAGGTAGTCCACGTCTCGCTGCCATAGAGGAGAGTGCTGAGTACGCAGGCTTGGTAGATGCGCAGTCTGGTTTTCTCAGTGAGGCTGGAATTGTTCCACGCTCGCCGGTTCAGTTTGGCCATAACTGTGTTATATATACAAAAATAGAATATTTAAAAGGATAAGAAATAAATGTAATAAATACTCTAGTATATTCTTTTTGGACCCAAAACATTATCTTGATTTCCCCAGAGGTAGTCATGCCCTGAACTGGAACGTCCTCATAGTCCTGTCTGTGATAGAAAGACTATAGAGAATAGGGGGGTGACCTACCATTACTTACAGCCCTAAATCCATCCCAGTTTTTTGTTGTCTCTGAGTCACTGAGAGTGGTACACCCCACCCTAGCCTATTCCTCCCTCTTACCAGGACTAGGACTTGGGAGTAGAGTAGATGGTGATGGTAGTCGTTTACTACAAGGTGGGCAAATGTCATGTGTCTTTTGCAAACCAGGTGGATTCTTCTTCCTTCTTTCCTTCAGGAATAGATGAAATGCAGTTTATACAAATCTAGGGATTCAAAACTGAGCTCTATGCAATCATCAATGTTAGAACAGTGAGTGGAATTGCTGCCATTTTAGTTGATGAAATGCCCTATATAGCTTAACTCTGAAAGTCAGACATACATATATAGCCACTGATATCTGGGAAGATAATTAGAGAAAGACCAGCCTGGGAGAATCATTCCTGAGCAAAGTAGATGGGTATCATTGGAAAGCTCTCAAGGCCTGAGCAAACAAAGGCAAAGCTCATTAACACCCTGGGGAATCAGTAGGTATGAGACAGGCACCAGATGTGTTTGTGTCACTTCTGTGACTCAGCTTCTATTTCAGCTGCTGATAAATAAAGGACCTTTTCCAGGTATGCTATGTTTGGTCAACCCTCAACTTGGCCATTAAGTATAGTCCTAAGTTCCCGATAGTACACTGTTCTAAACCACAATTATTTCACACATATTGAATTAAAAAGAAATTAAAATTAGAAGCATGCACAAAATAAAATGAACACCTGTAAGTTTCCCACACCATCTGAAAATCTCCCTTCACCATCAGCTCGATGCAGGAGTTCTGCTTCTCTTTTGACAGCTCCTTCCACCCTAGAGACCCACTTTCACTACTATTTCCCCAATGTGTTTTCCCACCTTCATTTCATTCACATTCTCTCTCCCCACCCTCCTTTCCCTCCCAATCCCATGTGCCAATCTGCCTTTCCTACCTCACCTCCAGACATACATACAGGTTTTGCCGCACAGTGAGCAACATATTTTTCTGGAGATAGTAAACACTGACTCATTGCCGCCTTCTTACCACAGTTTCCAAAACACATCTTATTTCACCCTTGTCTCTACTCAGATCTCTGTCCGTCTGGGTCACCCCACGCATAAACAGACTCTTGATGGCGGATTCCCTTCTCATCTTCCTAGCATCTCTATCTCTCTTCTGATGCCCCATCTTCAGACGATAGCAGTGCTTAGGGAACTAGGAACCTTCAGGATCCCTTCTTTCTTGTATCTCAAACTTTGGTCTGACAAAAGAAAACATAAGTCTGCTATTAAAATAAGACTCCAGATCCTAAGAGAAAGGGCTTGCTAACATAAAAATAGACAGTACTGCAGTTGGTTTCATCTTAGCTTCACTGCTTGGGCAGGAATAAGATAGCCTAAAGATAAGCTACGATTTTCTCTGAATTCGGGAGCTGAGTTTTATTCCGGTTCTCCCAGCCCCAGAAAGAAGCAATAAGAGCATGTGGGTAGTTGAAGATAAAAGTTCTCAAATTTTTATGTCAAATGTAAGTGTTTTTATCCCTTTATCAAATCCATGCAAGGCAATACCTTTAAGACACTGATGTGAAGGTGGCCCATTACAAATGTGGAAGATGCTATTCAGCAAAACCAATCAGATTGCTCTCTTAACTATTCCCAAGCTCTTATTTTGAGCCAGCCTGTACTGGGTGTTCTACCTTCTGACACTCTTTTCTGTGTATCTATTCTTTAGATCCTTCTCTAGCTGGAAAATTCAGTTTCCTGGTGACTCAAGATTAGTTTAGGATACCCCCCCCCCATACCCCTCCCTCTCTGATCAAGAATAAGCCTGTGCCTTGTTGATTTCCAGCATTGACCCCAGCATGCCCTCAGGTTTCCCTTCTGCCAAGATGTGCACAGCTTTTAGATTTGGGAAGCAGATGGAAGCATACGAATAGCAGACTGTCTTTAAAACTTCACAAAGCTGATGAGTCATTCTGTGCCAGCCTTCATGGAAGAAATTCACTGAGAAATTCTTGAGTCCATATTCCAAAAGATGGAATGTCTTCTTGTCTTCTGGAACATCTTCATGTCTTGACTTAGACTTTAGAGAAAATGCTATCTGTAGTGTTTAATAGGGATTCCCATGCCTGCCCATGATAAGACCACTGAAGCCAAGCAAACCAAACAAACAGAAAAGAGAAGGGTGTGTGACTAAAACAGAGGTGTTTAACCTGAAATAATGCTGGTGGAACTATTGTTGGGACAGGGCCCCTGGCGGTAGGTAGGCTGCTTACCCAGTCACCAGGTCTCAAAGAAGAATTTGCATTTCATGTGGCTTCCAGGTGGTGCACTGCAGATCATCTTCTGTCATGCAAAATGTTCAATCATTTTTGGGAATTAGTTTTCAACTTGGGAGAGTTTCCCAGGAGTTTCCCAGAAGCCTGTGTCAGGGTTGACCCATGAATGTGATGTCAGCCCCAGTGCTAGACAATTAAAATGATTCACATGCCCATAGGCAAATTGATCTCCCTTCTGATTCTCCCCTTCGGAACCTATCAAGGAAGCAGAGTTTAAGGAATCAGAACTTCCAAGATGCAGTTTTCTTCTACATCTCAAGATTTTTGTTGGATAAAAAGCATTTTTGCTATTAACTAAGACTCTGAGGCTCTTAGCACCATAAATTTTTAGTAGCATAATGATATAGAGAAATAGGTACAGTCATTTGTAACTTATGTTCTTCACCTGGGAATGAAACTCAAAGGTGAGCCAAATTTTCTCTGAAGAAAGATTTCTTTCTTTCATTCATTCATTCATTCACTCATTCAATCATTTATTCAAGCAATTAATATTATTTATGTAGTCATGCAGATCTGAGGATAAAGAGTCATCGACGCCCACAACTCCTCTTACCTAATTGGAGAGCATAGATAAGCTCTTCTGTAGCCTTTTTTTTTTTTCTTCTAAAACCAGTGACTAAAATGTGCTGTTGAGAATTTCTATATCCCATATAGAAGACCTCTGGAGAAGGTTACTTCACCTCACCTACATTGCATGATCCAAAGCCCTTAAGCACGAGCAACATAAATCAACCCTGGATTAACTGAAGCAGAAATTAAGTTTATTGTAAGGATTTAGAGAAGTTCACAGAATAGACAGGAAGACAGGAAAGTGAGGCTCAGAAAAAAGCAAAGACAGAGCAGCTCCAGGGGGGCAGGGAGCAAAGCATGGTCAAGATCACGTCTCAGGAAGAACTTGTTTAAAACATGTTGTGGATCCTGCCAGTAGTGTAGCTATTGCCTCCTTTTAACACATTGTATAACAAAACACTTCAGTGCGAAATGGGAAGTGGTTTGTACCTATGGGAAATGTCCTTGTACCCTGCGTGGTGGCCCCTCCTCTCAGTACTTCTCAGGAAGGGAGAGGCTAACAAAGAAGGTGGGGTCAGCGTGGGCTCTTGTGTTCTCTTGGTGGTCAAGGGGGTGCTCTGGGCTGAAAGGGGATTTTTTAAGAAAAGGGCTGATGGGTTGGGTCCACAGGTATTCAGAGTGACTAATATGCAATTAAGGACAAGCAAAAACTGGGCCAGTAAAGGGGCTGGAGTCATAGTGGGGATTGGCCAGGTAGCTAAGGCAAGGAGCTGGAGGAGGAACCCCCACAGACTAGCTGGTGATTGATAAGTCACAGCTGAAACCCAAGGACAGGATTGATGTCAGAGGACAAGGTGGGGGTTTCACCTAGAGATGGGCTCCCGCTGACAATGGCCTCTGCCAAGTGCTGCTCTTATAAGGAAAACTGAAAGTGGTCCCTTCTACAGGATAACTGAGCCCAGAGCACCCAGTATGACCGTTCTAAGTCTTCCTCTACATCTTATTCTTTAATCAGAAAAAATAAAATGTCTTGTTTTGAAATGAACCTCCCAAACAGATATGGTAGAAGAAAGGCTGGACTTTGAATCCAGCTGTTCCATTAACTAGCTGAGTGATATTAGGTAAGTCAAATTCCTCGGGGCCTCAGGTTGGGCTAAATATTACCTAACGACCCTTCCACTAGTCCACTTCCAGGGCTCAAGTGTATGTACAGGCTCATGCACGCACGCGCGCGTGCGTGCGCGCGCACACACACACACACACACACACACACCCCAGGGTGATGCTGCTCACGTACTCCAAGAAGGAAGGCACCAAGCACTATCCTTGCTGTTCATCCCCCTGCTCTGCAGCTGGCTCCAGGAGAGCCGACTTCCTCAAAAACCACACAGCTGTTGAAACGGTCCGAAGAGAGTTATAATTAATTTCTGTTTCCTAACATCCTGAACGTGGGGCCCAGCAGAACTGATAATGGGGTACTTTCCCCAAGTTACTAACCACAAACTGAAAAGAGGAAAACCACGCTATCCAAAGGCTTAGCCAGGAGTGGGCAACTGGCGCCAGAAATAACAAGCCTCACCTGAGACAGGCCAGGTCACGGCTCAAGAATGCACAGTGGCAGCCCAGCTAGGATTTCCTTTTCTCCAAGACAAACCACGTGGGCTCTGATTCCACTCCTGGTTATGGCTTAAATCTCCTTTGTTACTCATATCATTATTCTCAAGATTACATTGTACTCCATCGAGAGGGGTTTTGGGGGAGTCTTTGAAATTATTCGTCCATTCTAACTGACCTGCATTTATCACTGAGTGCCTTTGTGTGCCAGGCCCTGAGCCAGGTGTCATGAATACCACAGTCAATAAGACTGCCGTGACCCATGCACCCATGGGACTTACAGTCTAATATGGGGGATGGACAAATAAATATATACCTATAATAAGTGGCATAAAGAAAGAAGCAGAGTGCAGTGCAGTGATGGAGAATAATGGGAGGGAGCAAAGGGGAACATGTCTGCATACAGTGATTAGATAAGATCTATTCAGGAAGGTGGTGTCAAGGAAGAGGCCTAAAGGATGACAAGAAGCCAACTGTATGACATGCAGACTCCATCTGGAATAACGTGTATGGTATGTGTATATACATGGTATGTGCATGTGTGTGTGGGGGTGGATAAACGGTATATTTTGTGGGGGGTGACATATATGTGGGCTGTGGGGGGTACATGAGGTATGTGCATATGTGGTGTGTGTGTGGTGTGAGTTGGGTATATGTGGTGTATGTGCACAAGTGAGATGTATGTATGTTGTGGTGTGTGTGTGGTAGCTGTGGGATGTGTGTGAGAAGTATGTAGTATGTATGCGGTATGGTGTGGGGTGTGGTGTGTATGCAGGGTATGTGGGGTGTGGGGGGGATGTATGTGAGATGTGTGATATGTTGCAGGTATGGAGAGTGTTTGTATATGTGGACAGTGTTTGTATATGTTGTGTGTATGTGTGTGGTACACACATGCACATACACATTGAGGAAAGGGAGTAGCAGTAGCTTTATTGGTAGAAGGAAGAGCGAGTTGGTAGAAAGCTCGACTGATTCAAGAAGCTGAAGAAGTCCTATGTGGTTGAAGCAAAGGGGAAGACAATATGATATAGAACTGATGAATTTGGCAGAGGCCAGAACATACAAAGCCTTTTTGAAATCTGCTATTTTTTTCTTTAACTATTTTTCTAAATTCAATAGGAAAATATTAAGGCATTTACACATGAATAACAATCTTATTTCTATTTTGTTTTTTTTGTTGTTGTTGTTGTTTTTTTGGTGGACAACAAAAGAAAAATAGGAATAAAATTTGAAGCAAGAAGGCCAGGTAGGAGATTATTGTAGTTCAGTCAAGAGATGGTGAGAGCCTGGACTAAGTTAGTGGTTCCCTGTCCACCAGGGGGCACTTGACAATGTTTGGGGACCTTTTTTGCTGGTTGTGACTGGGTGTTGCTCCTGGCTTCTAGCGTGTGGAAGCCAGTTATTCTGCTAAATATCCTTAAAATGCACACCACAGCCCCACAAAACAAAGTATAACCCAGCCCCAAATGTCAATAATGCAAAGTAGAAAAACCCTAGAGTAGGTAGTGGTAAGAGAAATGGAAAGTAATTGGATTCAAGATGCATTTTTTAAGCTAAAATGACCAGGAATTCCAAAGAGATTAAATGTGGAGAGAAAATAAAAATAAAATATGGCTTTCATATTTCTGTCTTGAGTAACATGTCATAAACACATGTTGGATGAATAAATATCAAAATTTCTGTGGAGGGGATAGACTCAGTTGCATGGCTTGAATTTCCACATCTATTATTTATCAATTATGGGTTGAAAGATACACAAGCATTTTGTGTTTCAATTTCCCCATCTATAAAATGGGGTGACAGTGATGATTCAATCATGTAAAGTGCTTCAAATAGGTCTGGCATGTGGTGAAGAGTTGAGTACTAGTTATTTTTGTTGTTGTTATTGTTATTGTTGTTAATATTATTATTATTAAAGCCTGGACTTCATAAGAGCTACCAAAGTGGGACATGTGAATTTGGGAGCCATCAGCACAGAGGTGGCTATGCCAACATAGATGACATTTAAAGCTTTGGGATGAACATGTAGATATAGAAATAAAAGGCCCAGGACTGAACTTTGGGCACTTTATTGGTAGACTATTGAGGGGTGAGAAGAAACCAGCCAAGAAGACTGAGAAAGATCAGACAGTGACAGAAGAGGAAGTCACGAAAGGGAAACATTTCAAGAAGAGGTTGCTCAACTGGGTTGATTAGGAAGAAGGTCGAAAAGTATCTTATGAATTTCAAGGTCATTGGTCAGTTGGATGAAAACAACTTTAGTTAAGATGTGGGATGAAAGCCAGTCTGAAACGAGCTGAAGACTAACTGGAAGAAGATATAAGACAATATTGGATAAGAAGAGTAGAATTGATAGAGGATTGTTAAGTTAATGAAGGATGGGAATATTTTTTCTCTTTATTTCAAGGTAAACCCTATTACCTTTTATTTATATATTGATGGGAATAACATGACAGAAAGGGAGACATTAGAGTGGTAGGAGGGAAAAGAGATAGGTAAAGTATCAAAGTCCTGAAGAGGATGAGAGGAGACAAGACAGAGTGGCCTTTGGTTAGATGAAAGACACTCTGTGCTTTGAAACAGGAGACTAACAGAAAATAGATGTCATGTAGACAGGTTTATAGCTTTTATTTTAGGGAAATATGAGTAAAGAAATGAAGTTAGTGCATGTTTGATCACTTTTATTTTCTTAGTGAAGAATGAGGAGAGGCACATCCATAGATAAGTAGAAGAGACTGAGTTTTGAGTACATCTTTGAAACTGGGAAGGCTACACATCTAGAGGAAAGTGGTATGATTGCCAGGCATAATTTGAGACTCATGATTATGAATTTTAACTGAAACCATTGAACTTCATTCTTTGACTTTTTTCCTGCAATGTCCATTTGTTCAGATATAAGTGTAGTGAAGGTAGAAGGTAGAATATTGGATTTGTTAAGAAGTTGGAGTTGCCATGTGAATAGGGCACAGGATGAGAGAAGGGAGTTTAGGGTACTTTCAAGAGACTGATTATAATGGTAGACCATGATATCTAAGCAGGATAAGAGGGGATGCGATTTTTTTTTAAAGGAGACTTCTAGTCAAGATGGAGGCATAGGTAAACACACCTCGCCTCCACACACAACTATAGCAAAAAATACAACTACACTACAAAATAAATTTCACTCAGAATTGTCAAAAACTGAGCTGTGAGGGAGTCTGACAACCAAGTATTTAAAGAAGCTACATTCATCCAGACAGGTAAAAGGGGCGGAGATGTGGAGAGGTGCAGAGAGGTGTGGATACATGGAGTGATGTGGAGAGGCACAGAGATGAGCACTGGCAGTCCCACATCTACATGTAGTGGGTAAAAAATGGGAGAGATACCTTGGGAGTCAGAAATTCCCGGCCTCAGTCCAGACCACCCAGCCCAGGGTCCCAGCATCAAGTAGATAAGTCTGCATAACTTCTGGCTGTAAAAAAAACACTGGAAGTTGGGGCAGTGGAGGAACCTGTGTCCTCTTAAAAGGCCTTCAATGGACTAAGACTCACACAGATCCCCCCACCCTGGGATTCAGCACCAGGGCAACAGCTGGAAGGGCACCAATGGCATATGGGAAGAAAGTGAAGTGCAAGTAAGGAGGCAGCTTCCTCCCAGGCAACACTCCAGAGGCCAGGCAGCGACATTGTCCTCTCTGTATGTTCTGCACCACACAGAGCAACAGAGCAGTGACAGGGGTTTCCTTGCCCAAGCGATTACCTGAGGCTCTGCTAAGACAGGGATTCAAAGCAGCTCCACTTAAGATAAAGAAACAAACACAGGGAGGCTGCCAAAATAAGGAGACAAAGAAATATGGCTCAAAGGAAAGAAGAGAACAAAACTCCTGAAAAAGAACAAAATGAAATGGAGATAAGCAACCTATCAGATGCAAAGTTCAAAACAGTGGTTATCAGGATGCTCCAGGAACTTTTTGGGTACTTCAACAGCATTAAAAATATCCAGGCAGAAATTAAGTTTGCATTAAGTAAAATAAAAAAAAATCTACAGGGAACTAACAGTGGAGGGGATCCACCCAAGACTCAAATCAATGATTTGGAACACAAGGAAGGAAAAAACATTCAATCAGAACAGCAAGAAGAAAAAAAGAATTTAAAAAAGATGAGGATAGGCTAAACTACCTCTAGGACATCTTTAAACATAGCAACAGCTGAATCATAGGGGTGCCAGAAGAAGAGGAAGAGCAAGAAATTGAAAATTTATTTGAAAAAATAATGAAAGAAAACTTCTATAATGTGGTGAAAAAAATAGACATACAAGTCCAGGAAGCACAGAGAGTCCCAAACAAGCTGGACCCAAGGAGGATTACACCAAAACACATCATAATTAAAATGTCAAAGGTTAAAGTAAAGAGAGAATCTTGAAAGCAACAAGAGAAAAGCAGAGAGTTACCTACAAAGGAATTCCTATAAGACTGTCAGCTGATTTCTCAAAAGAAACTTTGCAGGCTAGAAGGGACCGGCAAGAAGTATTCTAAGTGGTGAAAAGCAAGGACCTACAACTATGATTACTCTATCCAGCAAAGCTATCATTTAGAATGGAAGGACAGATAAAGTGTTTCCCAGACAAGGTAAAACTAAAGAAGTTCATCATCACCAAGTCATTATTATATAAAATGTTAAAGGAAAATATATAAGAAAAAGAAGAAGATCGAAACTATGAACATTAAAATGGCAATAAATTTATAACTATCAATAATTTAATCATAAGAACAAACTAAGCAAAGAACCAGAACAGAATCATATGTATGGAGATCATCTGCAGGGTTATCAACTGGGAGGTGGAAGAGGGAAAATGGGGGGGGAAGTGCAGGGATTAAGAAGCACAAGTTCATAGGTACAAAACAGACAGGGAGGTGATATGAAAAGTATAGGAAATGGAGAAGCTGAAGAACTTACAGCCACGAACCATGGACATGAACTAAAGGGCATGGGGTGCTGGAGGGAATTGGGGATACCAGGCAAAGGGGGGCAAAGGAGAAATATTGGGACAACTGTAATAGCATAATCAGTAAAATACATTAAAAATAAATAAATAAAGAGCTGATGTGTGGGGAGTCACAGGTTTCATCTCTGAGTTAAAGTAAAATGATAGAGGAGGTGAGATGAAGATAGGAGACGACAGTCAGAGATTGGGGTACTGACAACTAGCTGTCAGGGGTGGTATACTTTCCGGGGATGGCAGTGTCCAAAGAATGAACATGTCACTGGACATGAGGGGATGAATGAACCAAGGAATTAAGGAGCTGAAAATAGAGTCATTGAGAATGACAATGGGATTTGACTTAGAGAGAAAAGCAGAGGTTTAAGTCACCAGAGAATGAGGTATGATCAGCAGGTTGGGCACTGAGGAGAGAGAGAGGTAGAGGAAGACAGAGGGGGAGGGGGAGAGGGAGAGTACTTAGCAAGGGAGTATACATTTTAAAGTGACAGGAGAAAACAATAGGGCACTTCCTCCTCTCCTGGACCTGGAGTGCGAAGGGTATGAACAAATAAAGAGCCTCTCTGGTGGAGAGACTTAGAGGTGAGTGGTGGACTCACAGGCTGCCAGTCCAAGGAGGGCAACAAGGTGGAGTTGAAGGAAGAGGTCACTGCCACCTTCAACCCCCATCTGCTACCTCATCCCCATATGCACACAGCAATGTCTGTTATACAATATGAGGCCCAAGCCTGCTTGGTTGGAGCCTCTTCCTTCCTATTCTCCTCCCCTGACCCTGTTACCCACTTCCAGTGCAGAAGGAGGCTTTTCAAAAGTTTGCAGACTAAAAATAACCACAGAGCAAGCTCCTTAAGCAGCAGGAGTGGTTTAAACAAAAAGCCCACATTAACGCCAATGTGGATTAGGTGGAGGCTGTTTTTATGAAATCCACATTGTTTTTGAGAGCATCCCTCCCTCCCAGCACTTAAGTTCGAAACATACTTTTAAATTGTTTTAAATACTCTAGACTAAAAACATTTTCTAAGTATTGTCAGAAAAAGAGAAGTTATTCAGTTAGTGCCATGTTTGCTATGTCCTTTTAAATCTGATCCTCATGCTTCTATATCAAGGATACCCCAAAGCTGTTCATGGCAATTGTTCAAGTTCAGGGATAGCATCATAATAATTTATTGAAAGCTGACTGTGTCCCAGACATTGTTCTAGGGAATGTTCCTTTGTCACTGCATTTAATGTTCACAAAAACCTTACAGGTTTTAATCCTATTTTTCAAATTGGAGAAATGAGGCTCTAAAGAAATAAGGGGCTCTTCCAGCCAACATGGAGGTGTAGACAGCCATGATGCGTCTCCCTCCACAACTAAGAAGGAATACAACTAGTTCAAAACTAGAAACAACCAGAAGTTCCAGAAAATCAAACTGCATGAAAGTCTAACAAACAAAGATATAAAGGAGAAATACTCATCCAGACAGGTAGGAGGGGCAGAGCCGGGGTGGAGAGGATGCAGTGTGGTGGTGGCAGCAGCGGCAGCAGTGGTAGGCTGGTGGAAAGCACAGTTACACATTTTAAACAGTCAGGAGGGACACCTGAGGAGCATTCTGAGCTCCTCACCAGACCGCACAGCTCACAGTTCCAGCACTAGGGAAAATCAAGCCTCATTGCTTCTGACTGTGCAAACCAGTGGGGGTTGTGGCAGTGGAAGAAACTGCCAGTTTCTCAATAGACTCCACTTGTTTAAAAGGCCCCCATGGTCCTAGAATGTCCTCAGACCCACCCACTCTGGGAACGATGGCCAGAGCAATAGCAAGAGAGGCACCAGTCCCATACAGAAGTGGGAGAAGTGCCTGGAAAAGGATTAAGTACTGGGCAAGTGGCATTGTTCCTTCTCAGACCCCTCTTCCACATACAGTGCCACAATGTGGTGAAACAGGTTGCCCTATATTGACAAATCCCTGAGGCTCCACCCCTTACAATGTAACAGGAGCAAGAGCTCTACCTAAGACACAGAGGCAAGTAAACACAGGAGACTGTCAAGATGAGGAGACAGAGAAATATGGCCCAAAAGAGGGAATGGATCAAGGTTCCAGTGGGAGAACTAAGTGATGAGAAAATAGCCAACCTAACAGATGCAGAATTCAAAACACTGGTGATAAAGATGCTCACAGGCTTGACAGATATGCTTGAGTACAGCAAATGCATAAGAGAAGAAGTGTAGGCTATGCTAAAATTAAACAAAAGAAAATCCACACAAAACCAATGGTGAAGGGAAGAAAACTGGGGTTCAAATCAATGATTTGGAACATAAGGAAGAATACAATAGTCGGCGAATACAGAATGAGGAAACAATAATTGAAAAAAATGAGGAGAGGCTTGGGACAACTTTAAACGTGCCAACATCCAAATCATGGGGGTGCCAGAAGGAAAAGAGGAAGAGCAAGAAATTGAAAACTTCTGTGAAAAAATAATGGAGGAAAACTTCCCAAATTTTGCAAAGGAAATAGACATACAAGTCCAGGAAGCACAGAGACTCCCAAACAAGCTGGACCTGGAGGGGACCATACCAAGACACATCATAATTAAAATGCCAGAAGTGAAACATAAAAAGAGAATCCTAAAAGCAGCAAGAGAGAAGCAGAGAGTTGCCTACAAAGGGGTGCCTATAAGAGTATCAGCTAATTTCTCAAAAGACACTTTGCAGTCAAGAAGGGACTGGCAAGCAGTATTCAAAGTGATGAAAAGCAAGGACCTACAATCAAGATTACTCTATTCAGCAAAGCTATCATTTAGAATGGAAGGGCAGATGAAGTGCTTCCTAGACAAGGTAAATCTAAAAGAGTTCATCATCACCCAGCTATTATTATATGAAATGTTAAAGGGACTTATTTAAGAAAAAGAAGATCAAAACTATGGACACTAAAATAACAACAAACTCACAACTATCAACAACTGAATCTAAAAAATAAAAACAAAATCCAACTAAGCAAACCAGAACAGGAGCAGAATCATAGGTATGGGGATCATTTGGAGGGTTGTCAGCTGGGAGGGGGAATGGGGAGAAATGGGGAAATGGTGCAGGGATTAAGAAGCATAATCAGTTGGTACAAAATAGAGAGGGGGATGTTAAGAATAGTATAGGAAAGGGTTAAACCAAAGAATGTATATGTATGACCCATGGACATGAACTAAGGGGGGTGGGATTGCTGGAGGGAAAGAGGTACTGGGCACAGAGGAGCAAAGGGGAAAAAAATTGGAACTACTGTAACAACATAATCAATAAAATAGTTTTTAAAAAAAGAAAGAAAGAAGGGACTTGTCCAGGGTCTCCAGCAGTAAGGGGTGAAGACACAATGGTGGGCAGAGCTTGCACTCTGAGCCACTTGGCAGTCCTGCCAAGGACTGCAAATACACAGAGCCCTGACTTCCCCTTTGCTGTCCAGAGCAGACACCACTGCTCAATCCCTGAACAATCCCACAAAGCTTGATCCCTAACCTGTTGCTCTGAGAGCTCCTATCAGTTGATAAGTTCTAGCACTGGAAAGGAGGTCTTTCTGCTTTTCCTTCCCTAGACCCTCCTCCCTGGCTCCAGGTGTCCTTGCACCGTGTCCCTCCCCTGCTCCCAGGTTTGGGTCTGCTTTGACACCTGCCCTCTACACTTGGCACGTGATCTTGGTCTCTTTCAAGTTTGGCTCAGGCTGGGATTTGCCCCCAGGTCTCTCTGTCCTCTCCTGACTCCTCGTCCCTGCCTCACTATACGCTGTCTAGATGAATGATTTGTTCAGTGTTGATGAGGCATGTCAGGGGCAGAGGTAAAGTAGGGGCAACAGGACAGGAGTGAAAGGTCTCAGTGCAGATTCATCCTCTGAATCCTGAGCCCCGAGCCCTCTGTAAAAACCTCTGTGTCAATAACATTGACAGAGCTTTAGATATGGTATCGTGTTCTGAAGATCCTACAGTTGGAGACACCACTGAAATCACACTGCCCATGTCTTTTAAAATGAACCCCCAAAGCTCCTCAATTCTAGTAAACTGAATCATAAATGCACACACAAGAAAACCTTTCAATTTTTGGAGGAAAACTTATTTGTTGTGCATTGAAGGTACTATCAACAATCTGGGGATTGGAAAGTAGTGGGTTCTAACTAGCTATGTGGTGCAGGCAAATCACTCAGCCTCTCTGGGCAGTGGCTGGTCTGTAAAGTGTGCCGATGAAATATAGGCCCTCTCAGTCCCCTCCAGGCCAGCATTTTGTGTCAATGTAGCTGTGTTTCAGAGGGTCTTGTTGCTATCTGCTTTGCAGGGCTACTAACTGCCAGCAACGTCTCCCTAATGACTCCCAAGAGTCACCAGGAGGTGCCCTCACAGGAGTTCTGTCAGTTTCCACAGGTCAGATGACATCTTATCTCTTTCCTGCTCTAGCTCTGCCTTCTCTTTTGTCCACCGTGATTGCCTGTGGTATGCCCTGTGTTGCTGTTCTGTGCGGTCTAAAGTCTGTCACCCATCATCACCGTCTCAGCCGTGGGGTAAAAATGTCCTCGTGATGCCAAAGCTCCTCTAGGAGTTGTGCGCTCTAATGTTGAAACCTGGAGCAGGACTGCCAACCTTTGCCATCTGAACCCTGAGAGCATTTACTAAGAGGCGTTGTCAGATTACTGGGAAAACTTTAGACACACCACTCAAAATTTTGATGGCACATCAGTCTCTTCTCCATTTCTGTAAAGAGCAGCTCGAGTTGGCTGGACACCTAAGAACCACAAACTAGAGGACTGACCTAATCTGTCCCTGGAAACCATTGAAACCAACCCATTATCTGAGAACCCAGGACAAGTTATAATTAGAACCCCAGTGAGTCACAGCTCATGGGAGTTAGCTCCAAAGCTCTCACTCATAAAATGGCTCACCCATCTGATGTCTACTGAGGCTCATTCTGGGCATCAGAATTCAGTCTCATTTAAGGACTGAAGGAATATGTTAGATACAAGTAAAATTCATGGAGCACAAAGATATTCTTACTGGGCCCAGCCTCACCACGAAGACAGAATATCAGATACAGGAAGTGCAGATATAGCCATACAAATTTTTACTAGAAAAAAAAATTTCCCTTCACCAAACACAATTTCTCTTTAACTTTTTAAGGGGTTGTAGTTGCTAATTTAAGCCCTTCACATACTTTCCCAGCAGTGAATTGAATGTATAACTACATCCTTCCAGGCCTGGTGGACTCAGGTAGAATATGAGCTTTAAAATCCCAGCTCCACTACCTACTCACTGCCTGTATGACTGAGAGAAACTGTCAAACTTTCTAAAACTTAGTCCACTTTATTTATAAAGTGGAAATTTTATGAGGATTAAAATAACAACAATGTATGCAAAACACCAGGCTCAAGATCCCACACTGGGTAGGTGTTTAAGCAGCGTCAGTTTCTTTCCTTCCAACTAGCAGTCATCAGATTATTCTAGCTCCAGGTTTTTGGTCAGACACAGAACACACCCTTTAAAATGTTAATACCATTTCAGCTCAGCAGACACCTAGTCTCAGCAAAGCCATTAGAAACCCCCAAAGTACTATATTTTCCTCTTGCTAAGTAGCTCACTTCCCACAACTCCCCACAACTTTATAGTAAGTGAACCCAAAAAATGAGTCACACCCGTTACAAAGCAAATTCAGGAGCTACACCCCAAACAGAGGCAACTTGACTTTTCACAAGAAGCTCTCAGTATTACCAAAAGGAGGGTTTGGGGGACCCACAATTAAAAAAACCAAACTTCCATGCTACCTCTGAATACATACGCAAACCCAAAAGCTTAATTCTTTTTTTTCAGCGAATTTCTATTCCTAGTATTAAACGTACTGGGAATCATTGGACAATATTCGAACTTTTGCTGCCCTTGCTGTTTTGTGTGGGGGTGCTGCAGAGGGCCAGGGGGAGGTGGCTAGAGCCAGATGATTTAATCACTTTCCCTCTCAGCTTAATAAGCAATACAAAATTAAATTTAAAGTAACAGCCTACAATTTGGGCAATTTAGAGGTGATTGATAACTTACTTATTGAAAGCATCTACCCCTAGCATTTTGAAGTATGACTTTGATATTGATTAAAATTTTCAAAAATTTATCTATTATGAAGTGAAAAAGAAGAAAAAGAAATCCTGCTGTTTGCCAAGGAAAGGATTGCACTTCATATGTAAACATTTTAAGTCTGTAGAAAACACAGGTGTGGTGAATGAATTTATTCTACCTATATTGTATGGAAATCTTATCCAAGGAATTAATATAAATTTGGTGTAGAACCACTGAAGGCTCTAAAAACAGAAAGTAAGCAAAACATTTTCTTACAGACTTCCAAAATCCAGTGTACATGGGCCTGATGCATCATCAAAAGCAGTACAATGATAAACTAAGATAATAAAGAAGCTACTATAAGAAAGAGTCACCAGGTATCATAAATAAAAAAAACACCTTAGGAGCTGGATCTAGTAGAACAATCTAAGAGACAAATCAAGTATGTTTCAAATAATTAAGGGGTTTTAAGAAAGGAGGGAGGATAAACAAGGTCCATAGTTAAGAAGAGGGAAATGCAGCAAAAGAAAAGGCAGATTTGAAAAAGAACCAAAGGAAATGCAGTCAATATAAAAAAGAATTAGTAGGATATTAGATACAGCTGCTGAGACAACTAGTAAACTGGAAGATAACGTTGAGGAAACTACCTAGAATACATCACAGAGAACAGATGTCAAACACAAATGAACAGATAGGAAGTATGGAAGCTAGATTGAGAAAATTTAGCAGATATAAAATAAAGCTGTCATACTGTACAATTTTAGAGGTTACCATTCCTAAGGGATACAATATAATGATGTTTCTAGGATTTACAGAACATTTACTTAATAAGAATTCTAGAATGTGAAAACATAGAAGATGGGAAAAAAGTGATAGATTTTTAATTGAATTTATTGGGGTGGCATTGGTTAATAAAATTATATAGGTTTCAGGCGTACAATTCTATAGTATATTATCTGTATGGTGTGTTCACCACCCCAAGTCAAGTCTCCTTCTGTCACCATTTACCCCACCTTTACCCTCTTCCACTGCTCACCCCCACTTTCCCTCTGACAATCACCATGCTGTTGTTTGTGTCCATCAGGGTTTAATTAATTTACTTTTTGCTTAATCCTTTCATCTTTTTAACCAGCTCTCTAAAGTGATAATTTTTCAAAAAGGTAATGGATAAAACATTTCCAAAACTCAAGAAAGACACAAGGTTTCAGACAGAAAAAGTACACAGGAGTCCTGGTCAGGATCAATAAAAATAAATATACACCTAAGGAATTTGTGAAGAAAACATAAAAACCTTCAAAGGCAAAAATATGAAAAACAACCAGAAGGAAAGAATTATCTGAAAAGCAATGAGCAATCAAAATAACTGGAGACTTCCCTATCTGCAACAATGCATGCCATAAAACGATGAAATAATACATTCAAAGTGCTGAAGCAACAGTTCTGTCATGCAAAAATTCTAAACCCAGATACAGTTTCATTTAACAATAAAGTATGTTTCATTCACACAATGGAAGTTCACCTTGGAGAGAACATCATAATATATTCTTAAGTGAAAAAATGATGCCCCTTCTCAATCACCCCTGCCCTCACTGCCCAGAAGCAACAGATGCTCAGATTTTTTCCCAACACGGGTTAGTTTTGCCATGCGTCTCCTTTGCATAACTAACACCCCGCATTCATGAGCTCAGATGGACACGCTCAGATGGACCATTTAATTTCTTTCTGTTTTCCAGGGACGGGGGGACACCCATTTGATATTGCTGCCACTCCTGCTGGCCACTTCGCGTCGCAGCTAGTGGTGTGTGGGCCTTGTCATAGCCTATGAGATGGATAAAGATGCCAGGTCAGCATCGCTGGGGACGGGGTGGGGGTGGGGGGCATGGGAGAGCAGGGGAAGTGGAAATCACAGGTTAGGTGTTCATGAAATATGTGCAGTATATAGGCACTGCCCAATCATACTGGCTAAGGGAAGCAGTGCTTTTTGTCAGTAATTGTACGGTATAGGTCTATAACTATTTGTTTATTTTATGGTTTGACAACCCTTCTATTTTGCGAATCCTTTAGGCAACAATGAGCCAAAAATTTAAAAGCTAAACTAAAATGTATGTTTAGTGAAAAATTAGATATTAACCTTCTGTGTCTCAAGACGATTGATGAAAGTGTAATGTGCACCGAATGTGTTCGGCATTTTCTGTCCAAATCCCTTGCTGCTAAGGGTAATGCCCCTTATCTAGTGAAGGGTGTCACAGCAACACCACCAAGGACTGGAGAACCGCAGGTATAAATTGGTTCCTGAGGAAGCCTCAGCATCTACTTCACAGTCGGTGCGTATTCAAAGAAGGAAGTGCCCACAATGGTTGTAGCTACAGAATATGCATCTACAGATCCCTTCATAAAGCATGGCTTTCCACGCAGATCAACTGAATAGTCTCAATTAATTTTGTTTGTTTTCAACTTACAAAGTGAAGTGGTAGTTACTAACAAATTGGTGGCTTGGCAAAATTTTTTTAAAAGGTCCGTTTTACATATCACTGTCACTTGATACTTCAAATAGAAAAAGAGTTAAATTATTTTCTAAAATTGGATTTTAAAAAAAAAAACCAACTCACAGAATGGAAGGAAAGCTTTGGAAGTTCATCCTGTCCAAAGTGAAACACTTGACCTTATTTTTGAATGTTACTGTAAATTCAATTAAAATATTTAGCAATGATGATAAACTTATGTGCTTTTCCACTGATCATCTAAATGCAAGTTTTGGTGCCACACAGCCACGTAGTAAAAACAAAGCTCTTATTGAATGAAAACAGCCCACAGAACAGAACTGTACTGAGAACTGGTTGGGTACACACAAAATCCATAGTTTTATACAAACAAGAAACAATATGTTACCCATAAAAATAAAAGCTTGGGTTGTTAAATTTTACACACACACTCACACATGCACAGGAACTAAACTACCAAATTTTTGTGACAAGGCTAATGTTGAAATTAAACAAACAAACAAAATACCTTGGCATAGTGATATGAGCTTTATCTTCTTGTTTCCTCAAAGCATTCAGGTATTAGACATTTTTAAACTTTTGAATTATTATTTTGTAAATCAACCTAAGTGCTCTACAATGTATTAAATTTTTATTTAGTTCATTAGCAATGAGAGTGCTAAAATTTGATTGAATTTTATTTAAAATGCATTGGAACTCTTTAATTATAGTATGTGTTGAATGGAAAGCTCCTCAGTGCAGCTTTTGAAGCTTACGGAGAACTGCCATAAAAAAAAAAAAAAAAAACAAAGTTTGCAAACAAGAAGAGATTGAGATATTATTAAAGCAAAGAAGGAACTAAGCAAAATAATAACTCAAACAGAATAAGAGATTTGATTTGGAAAATAGGTAATTGAATTTGGAATATCTCAACATGTAGAAAGAATATTTAGATGCTGCTTCTGTTTTTAATTGGATAAAGTGTTATTCTGTGTCAGAATGAAGTATAAGTAAAAAACTATAATTTTTTTCAGCACTTAAATTTGGTCAAATGTTAATAATAACAATACAGACAATCTTTATGGTAAATTCTGTCTTTAGAAATATTTGTCAGAAACGTTACTCTGAATGGACGCTGAAAGACAGCATGTAAAATATTTAGGCTGAAATATTTAGTTATTCCCATTAAAAAATAGCATTGAGAATATCCTCCATCCAGTATAAATTACCCTTATCTTACCAGATACACTAGCATCTATAAAATACTTTCTTAATTAAAAATATATTTTTGCTATAAATAAGAGTTATTTGAATATTCCAAGAACTTGAAATGTATTCATCATAAATTATAACTTTGAAGATCTCAGGAATTTTATGAAAAAAATACCCCACAAAATAATAAAAATATAATGAAAAAAGAAAACATTCTTCATAAAAATACCAGTGACAGTTTTTAAGTTAAAAATGGCTAAAATGAGCAGGCAGAGCACAGAAGGCAGTGAAAATACTCTCTGTGATACTATAATGGCAGAAACATGTCCTTACACATTTGTCCAAACTCACAGAATGTACAAAATCAAGAGTGAGCTCTAATAAAAACGACAGACTTTGGGTGACAATGATGTGTCCGTATTGGTGTATCAATTGCAATAAATGGACCATTCTGGTGGGGGACATTGATAATAGGGGAGGCTGTGCATGTGTAGGGGCAGGGAGTATGTGGGAAAGTTCTATGCTCTCTGCTCAATTTTGCTATGAACCTAAACTGCTCTAAAAAAGTATTTTAAAAAATTTTAAAGCATAAAAATATTGCTAAAAGTATAATAACTTAATTAAATAAAATATGTGTTCAAGCCAGAAACATTTTATGATCAATTAAGATATTACATTAATAAAGCATCATTATTCTTTGTATTGTATAAAATTTTGGCACCAAAAACAATATTTTTCTAAGTTTGCTTTATTACTTATATATTACAACTACCCATATTACATTTTATAAGTAATAAAATATTTTAAAGTAAAATAAATGACTAAGAAACTTATTAAAGTACAAGAATATGTGCTAAGAATATTTCTCCTCATTGTTATTTTAATGGTCATTTAATCAGTATATAGACATTTAAAATTGGTTGAATTAAAATACATGTATATGTTATTTTCTGTTTACTAGAAATAATTTTTGAAAATTAAAAATATAAATCAAGTTTTTTACATTCTATTAATAAAACACATCTTAGTCAACAAATATTTCAAAATATATAACAAATTATTTTAACCTTCTTTTCTCCTTTCAAAGGTGTGCTCTCACTTTGAGGGCAGTTAGAAGAATCCTGTGTTCTGAAAGGAGTTTTAAAGCAGGAGTCACAGCAATGTTTTGAGTAAAGGCAATCACCAATCATGGCATTTCTGAAGGGAGACACTCGATAAAGGACAACACTCATGTAGAATTCCCAGCATAATGTAGAATAAAGAAAGTCAGTTCCATTGACTTAGTTCTCTTGTTTGTGAAAGGAAAAAAATTTGTGCTGAAGTAGATTCCACAAGCCAGTCTACCGGAGCACTTTAAACAGACCCAGAGCCCCAGTCTCTGAGAGCGACACCCAGAAAGCTGCATTTTCAAAGACTCCCAAGAGATTCTGTTGGGCAGCCAAGCTTGAGCCTGCTGACGCGGCTGACGACCACGTCTCTTCTTTGAATGAATTTCTGTGAATCCATAAATGTTTGCTCTGTGATGTCCTGAAAGACTCGGGACATTGCTGTCATTAAACAACAGGACTGAGCATCTGCCTTAATAAAACATCATACTAATTACCCAGTCCTGACCTCATGTTGCTCTGTGTGATGACAAGACAGCTTTCCCAAACTTGACGGAAGACTTCTCCCTTTTCCTCAAGAAGCTTCCATTCATCAAAGTCTTCCCAGGGGAGGAAGATTTGTTCAGACTCTTTCTATTGCAGAAGCTGCACATCAGACAGAAGTCACTCCTGCCCACCATAATGGCCATTCATGTAGGCTATACTGAGTTCTTTAATTACGAAGTGGGCAATGAAGCTTGCCCATCACTAGAAATGGTCTACTTGTAGCATATAAGTGTGTATTCACTCCATTTCCTTCTTTTTTTGACCCTGAAACATGTATTGTATTTTTCTCATGTTAAACTAGTAATATGCACTGGTAGAGAGAAATTTGAAAACACAGAAAAATAAAAGAATAAAACTTAAAAATCATCTAAAATATCACTTTCAAGAGAAAGTTAATCGCTGTGAACATTGCTGGTTTGTATGTTTTTCTAATCTTATGTAATTGCACTTTATTATATGTTTCAAACAAAAGTGAAACTGTATTTATATGTGGCTTTGATTTCTTAAGTATGAATATAGTGAACATGTGCAAGAAGTGTGTCTTAAACGGCCCTTTCTATTTTCACTCTTCCTGGAGATTAAAGTGTCAAAGTAAATGTTTTAATTTAACTCAGCAGAGGGAGAGATAAGCTGTCTCATTAAAATTGGGGTGAACTCTCTCGGTCACAGCTTATTTATTTTAGTAGTTTTCTTAAAATCAATGGCTCCCACTAAGACATATACATTAATGTCTCACGGCCAAAGACATGAGACAAATGGCTACTACTTCCTTATATACTAAACACACAACAACTGTCGGCTGTGATGTGTCAGCCTGCTCTGAAGTGCAAGATTAGAAAACCGAACTTCATTGATAATTTCATGAACCCGAATTCAAAATCAAAGCACAACTTTCTGTGTCTCATTGAACTTGGAAGGAAGTGTAAGTAACCTTTTTGAACAAAAGCTGCTGGAATCTGAAAGAACCATTTTCTAGCCAAAGATTGCCTTTGGGGTTCACTCCAAAAACCAAGTGACTACTGGGAACAGCTGGTCTCATAATTTTGAGTGTTTAATGTACAGCAATTCCAGCTCATGGGCACTAATACAATTGATGAAAAACAACATACCTACAACTGGCATCATACACAAAGCTAAAAAGGGCTCTTTCCTACTGGCGTGCACCGTAGGCTAATTTCTTCCAGTCATCAAACTGGAAGACACGCAGTACTAGGACAGTGTTTTGGAGGAGCACATAGCAACAGAGCACAGAAGCAGGTGATTTAATCATTTCTCATCTTTTTTTTCCTTTAGCAAACATTCCTTTCTCCATTTTATCCTCGTTGCGATCATTTCAGCAATTATCTGCCCTTCAGTTTGTGCAAAACTACCTGAATAATTCATAATGCAGAAGAGCTTATCCATTTTCTTCCATGTTCCTTTGCCCAGAAATGATTAGCAATGAAACATTTCAAACATACAGAAAAAGAGAGGTAAATAAAACCAACCAGGTGGAATAGAGGTTAACACTCCACTGTGCATGCTTAATATAGTTGTAATAAAGCTTTTCAGTCATCACTGCCACGTTTACAAGGCTATTTGGCCCTCTGCTATAACATGTCTTATGAATATACCCTTGTCTGTCAGTCTCTTACATATTTCTGGAAGTGGTTGCATAGCTTTCATCTCCTTGGTCTTTATTTTTCCAGTGCGGCCCACTCCACTGGGTTGGGGATAAGTCTGAGAGGCGTCGTGGCTGCAGCCTAGTTTGGGACCATGCAGGTCTGAGTTCCAGTTCCTGCCAAACAGCTGGGTGAACGTGGGCGAGTGCCTGTGCCGTCTCATTTATGAAATGGGAATGATAATGCCTCCCTTTTAGAGACGGTGAGAGGTGATGTAAGTAAAGCATTAACTGAGCACCTGACACGTGGCAGGTGGTTATTACCAGCTTGTGTGTCTATCGTACGTACCAAACAACTCTCACAAGCCTGAGTGCCTGTCCCACTGAAGCTGTGTTCACCAGGAACCAGCCAACCACTGTGCAAATAATAAAAAACTCTTATTTGTGGACTCACTAATGTATGCCACTTTGGCATGGAAGGCCAGATTTAGCCGCAAGAAATGGTGATTTTCCAATACTTCTTCTTTTAAAAACATGAAAATTTGTAGAGTTTCGTAGCACTTACCTTCATATAAAGTCAAATTAACCCATGAGAAAAGGGAGCAACTGGGTGTAACCACGAAGCGAGCCCCTTCGTGACCATGAGCATTATTTGGCTCTCTTTATTTCTGTGTGTATCTACTTCTCTTCCTCTCCTTAGGTTTAGCTATGATTTGTCATTAAAACAAATTGCCTTTAAAAGATCCCATTGTTTGACTCGGTGGTTCTCAAATATGGCTGAACTTCAAACTCACCTGTGTTTTAAAAATATCTGTCTATCTATCTACATATCAATCTATTATCTATTATTTATCTATCTATCCAAGGCTCCAACCCAAGCTATCCCGGGAATCTCTGGGATGGGGAGCAATGAGGGTGGGTAGTGTGAGGGTAGGGGTTAGCGTTCCATTCAGGTGAGACTAATATGGACCCAGGGTTGAAAATCACACTTGGTTCACTACTTGAAACGGTATGTATCTAAAGAGCAGTCTGAGAGATTTTGGAATTAATCAGGAAGCCTTTTCTTTTTGTTCCAATTATTTTGTAGGCAGGATGCTGCTATTTCAAGTCTTCTGTTGTAAATTATGTCTTCCATAGGAATGAAGCATACTCATGATCCATCCATGCACAGTGTAAACCAGAACAGATGTCCACAGCTGGAGCAAAAGCATTAGGACCATTTAACTGGATTCCACTGGAATTCTATGCTGAAGAAACTGTAAACAACCACCCTAAAGAAAGCTCCGTGGAAGATAGCCCAAATGCAAACAAACATCGTATTTAACTCAATGATCTATAAAAGAAAAAAAGGGAAATGTACACACTGTATCCTTTTGCAAACAAAACCACACTAAATGTCAGGAACCCTCACGAGTTTTTATTGTTTTTCATATACGAAGCTCATATCCCCTTCCCTCTCCCCATTCCTCTTTCTCCCCAATAGCAGTAGGCTCTCAGGTAACCTGGCAGAGAAGTGCATCTGAAGATGGAGACGTTAAGGAATCACGCTTCTCTATTTATTACAGTTTCCATGGCAAAAGCAAAATAAAAGACAACAATAAGTGTTTTCAAAGCAACAACAATAAAAGAAGCAACATCTCTCCCGGGCAGGCCACCCCTTGGAGGGACAGTAAAAGCTGTATTACTCTCTGCGCGATGATGCCCTGCACCTCCCCCCACACCAAGGGGCATGGCTCTTAGTGGGGCTGGCGACCTGTAGCCACGAATGCCAGCGCCCAAGAAGCTTCTCCTAGAATGTGCTACCTTTTCTATTTTCTTTGGGGATCCTGTTGCTAAGTTTCACTTTCAATTAACTTCCAGAAATCAGACAGTGAAATCTCTAGGACTTTCTGGGCCACCTAATTCAAAGGAATCGGGAACCTGAGTAGCGTTAGAATGCTGGCTGACTTTTTGCAACAAACAGGGACCTGGAATTGGGGGTAGTGAGATACTTAGCACGTTCTCTCCCTCAGAAGAGAGCCAGCTGGGAAATGGCCTGGGTGGTTGGGTTTTCTAGGGCCTGGACCCCTTTCCCTCTGAGACATCGAGGCCACACTTACTCATCACGTGGTACAATACTCCCCTCACTGCAACCTTATCCTCATTTTATCACCTTTGCCTTGATTTTCCAGTGCCCTGACCAATGTCAATTGTGCCTGTTTGCTTTCCTTTTCCATAAAAGCTCCAAGTAGTATTAAATCATTAGTTTCCATGACCAGCCAACCCACTGACAGTATTCTTCTTGATTAACCTTGAGCCCCCGTCAGAAGAGTGTGGGAAATTAGAGAGAATGGTGAAAGCAGTAGTTTCTAACAATTCATTTTCTTTTCTTTTTTTTTAAGGGAGGAAATTCCCTCAGTGGATGGACTTAGACCAAAAATGGTATCTCGGCTTTGGACTTGCCCCTATGTTCATTCATGTGGTACTTTTTTTAATTTAAGTTTTTATAGAAGGTAGTTTCTCTTTGCCTAAAAACCCAAGGGAAAAACCCCAATTCTTTCATTTACTCACATCCTGCTATGCTTTTCCACCACTTACCCCTCATCTTCAGCTGCAGCATCCTAGTTGGAAGGAAAGGGAGAGACAGGTCCGCCGCTGGATCTTGTCCCAAGCTCAGAGGGAGGGAACTCCTAAGCGCTTCTTCCTGGTCGCCAACACCAGGCCACTCCTTCAAAACCTTAGCAGGCTCAATCCTAGAAACAGACACCATTTACTTCCTAACCTGCCAGTGCTCAGTGAGGCGTAAGGAATAAATTAAGTAAATTAGGTAACAAAACCTAGTAACTCTCAGTTCCTGAGAACCCAAGAGATAACAGTGAGAGGTATCCTCCATCTTCAGGGGATGAAGACGATCCTGTGGCAAGAAAAAAATAAAGGGATAATGAGCTCTGAATATTTGGAGAGAAACTCTCCTTCTGCCCAGGGGGTTTCCCCCTGTGTCCCTGGCTCTAGGAGAACATCTGACCAGCAAGGTTGGCAGTTGCCCACAAAAAGCATAACTTCTGATCCACTTACAAGTTGGGCCTGTGGACGGGTTATATCCCAAGGGTGATTTTTAATTATTTTCTTCTTGTCAGGGTGGTCTACACTGCCTCTCACCCCAATCTCTATATCGAGGTTTAATCACACTAAAACGAACACTGAAGGTTGCCAGGGAGGAGCCACAATGGGGGAAGGAGGAAGAGACAGTAAGAGGAGGCCATAAAGCCTACATTGTTTGATTGACAAGAATAATAATGACTGTGCAGTAGGAATGGTGGAGATTGTAGATTATATTATACTTGACTATGAAATAGAGGCACTCATTTTACTGTCCGATTGTTAAGCCAATTTCATTATTGTGCTGCCATACTAAATATGTATATGAACTACAGGTTTTAAAAAAAATATTTTTAATTTTTTAGTCCCCATTAAAGAATCCACATCCATCTCCTCCTATGCGGCCCCGCTTCGTCACTGTGCAGCTATCAGCAAGGCCAAGTTCCCTGGCCCTCAAAGTATGGAAGCTCTGGCCACTGGCTACTTATAATTTTGCTTTCTGAAATCCTTACATCTCCTTCTGAGTTTACACACTCAGAATTTGACATTATATCTTTAAACTACAAAGTCCTCCCCTTTACGCCCATTCAGAAAGCCTAAGCAAGCAAGACTTGTTAACTGAGGAAATGGCCTCTTTATTGTATGGAAATCCGATCTTCTCATTGTCCAGTAACCTTGGACATGAAAAAATTGCTTCAGGGGGTAAGGCACTCAAATCCTACTTCTTGCTCTGTTTCTAATAGCCATTTAACTTTGGGAAAAGACCCGTCTTTTCTCTGGATTTTAGCTGTCTCCTTTTTAAAAATGAAAAGCTGGCTAGACAGTCACATCTCTCAGAGCTATATGTTTATGCTTTGCAACTGCAAGGCTGATGATCAGAGAATGTATGCATGCCAGGGGGCTTAAAAATAATAGTACCTAACACTTAAGCACTTTACATGTATGAACTCACTTAATACTCTCTAGAACTCTATGAGGTACTCTAGTTATGACCCCTGTTTTTTAGGTGAGGAACAAGACATAGAGATTGAACAGCTTGACCTGTGCCACACAGAAGTGGTATGAACTCAAGTGGTCGGACTCTAAGGTAAGTACTCAGTAACCACCAGAAATACAGGAAAATAGATTTGAGGGTTGAGCCTCCTAGATGTTTGCATGCTTAGAAGGTGAAAGAGGAAGTATGAGAATCACAATTTACCTGCCAGTTAACAGCATTTACAGGGAACCAAGACTAAAGCCTACACTGACTTCTTTACCCTCTGCTGGGTCCTCCGTAATCACCATAAACAAACACAAGTTCTTAGAGGCAATGGGGTCAATTAGGATGACTCTGGCAGCCAAGCCTAAAATCACCTGAAGATAAAACTATAAGCTTGGGATCTCTTTGCCACCTACTGACCTGTCGGTGTGTTGATGTGGTTTGGGGCAGTAAATGCTCAGATACTGGATGGGGGAACCCAAGAGGCCAGGCAAAGAGAACCACTCTCAAGACTGGTTTCAAGGAGAAATAAGCTGTGTCTTTAGGGCCTTCAAAACTCTTGAGTTCCCAAAGTGGCCTGTTCTGATATCCCAGCATTACCTTCCTCAAAAGTGAGTGCCTTTCAGGGAGCCCGACACGCGCCCAGCAAGACCTTGGCAAAGGAAAAGAAACATGAGTGTTTTTGAAAACGAGTCTATTAAAAACCCCCAAACACAAGTCTCTCTACCATGAAAGTCTTGGCCCTTCACTGCAGAAAGGCAGTCATGAGAATTTATACTATTATATCTTGATTCTAAGCTCACTGCACCAGGCCTAAAGTTCTGAATTAGGACTCTTTTCAATGCTTATTTACTATAGAGAAGTTTCATTAAGACGTTATTGAGTGTTGTTTCGTTCTGTGCCCTCTGGGGTTTTTCCACCATTAACTCTCTGGGAGCAGGGTGGGGTGGAGCTGGGAACAACATTATATATAATCATGGTTGCAGGTATCATACACAACACAGCACTCCACAAGGTAGCAGCACCTTTGGGGGGAAATCAACACAGCCGTGCCATTTGATACAGCTTCAGGCTCCAGTCACTGATATGTATACTATAGCCAACTTGGAAAGAGTTCTCTACATTGATACTTTCTTTGACTTTATCAACCAAATAGCTATGTGCCATGTGACAGAATGAAATAATACCCCCCTTCCCCTTGAGCTAAATGCATACAGTAATAAGCTGTATATTCTTTGCTACCATGTCATTGATTTACCTACTGTATTTTGTAACCCAGGAGAGCTATGAATCATCCCTGTTAACGTCCCAGCTAACAAAACAGGTTCGTTTTGGTACAAGCTGTTCTTTATCTAGATTTGTTCTGAATCCTGATTCATTCGTAGGGCATTATTTCTTACTGAAGACAGCTCTCCCTCAGTGTTTGTTTAGTGATAAGTTTTTATTTCAAGCTCTTCCTGAGTAGTATGCTTGCCCTTCCTGAAGGCTTTATATTCCTAGGAATACCTGAGTCACATGTTTTCAGATCTCCAGCGTTCATCAATTACAGGCGGGGGCAGACATTTTTGCATCTTTCTCTCTTCTCTCACATGGCTCACTGAACCGTGTTAAAATTCTCATTTCTTTAGGAGTTGAGCTCAGGGACATCTCTTTTCTTTTTTCTTTCCTCTCTTCATACTCATTACTTTAATTTCCAGATAATACCACATATCCTTTATTCATTCAAACGTTAGTTTAGGAATTGCTATGCGTTGGGCACTTTGCCGAGTGCAGGGACAGTTGAAGAAACGTGGTCTGCTCCATAGGAAGCTCCCGATATGATGAATGAGATGAGAAAGGTCATGACCAGATAGAGTAGGAGCTGCTCTGAGGAAAGATCCTTACAGGTGTGAGGAAGTGCTTGGTTCAACCTTAAAGGGTAAGTAGCAGCCATTTTGGGGTAGTCCAAGCAACAGACGGACAGGTGTGGTTGCTGCAGAGGGACATAATCAAGGGTGACTCTGGAGAGTTGTGGCCAGAGCATGCAGGGCTCTGTCCCTTGGGCTAAGAAATGTGAACTTTTTCTTAGACAGGAGCCACCAAAGGGAAGAGACAGCAGAACTGTAATATATAAAGGTATCATGAATGAGAGGACAAAATTTATACGCATTAGTAAGACAGCATCTCCATTTCTTTCACCTGGCATTGCTTACTTGGCCCCAGTGACGGCATACGAGCATGGGGACACTAGTCAGAGCTTAGTGCCAATTCATGACACTAGTCTACCTCTCCCAGAGACTTACAGCAATGACCACCTATCAGAAGGTTCCAGCTGGTGATCGTCCTGGAAGCCTTCCTAGAACAGGAAGAATCTCTTTGCATAAGGTCATGAAATGAGGGATCCAGGTGAGGGGCAGCAGTGTAAATGGCACTTGCAGATGGGAAGAGAATGTGCACAGAGGCAGAGACACGAGTCAGCAAGCCCCACATGGTGGGAAGAGGTGGGAAATGTGGGAAGGGATCAGAAGATCCATGGGTTCCCTGTTTCAGGAGAACATCGCTGCCCAGGATATTACACATGTCCAAGTTGGAGAAGCTGAAGTTGAAAGAAATAAATTGTCTCAGTACAAATATGAGGCAATAGGAAATCAATAAAACAAATAATATGGGTTTGCTTGCTTCTGTTTCTAACCTCTGTTCTCCACACCCACGAGCAACCTGCCCATCATATCTAGTTACATATTCTCCCTGTGAAATCAAGCATTCACGGAGCTGAAGGAAGTTTTCAGGTGGAAATATAATTACTTTTATATATATTTAAAAAAGGCTCCCTGGCTGCTGACGCTCAGTGGATTGAGCGAGCCAAGTGTCGCTGGTTCGATTCCCAGTCAGGGCACATGACCAGGTTGCACGTCAGGTCCCCAGTTGAGGGCACAAGTGAGAGGCAACCACACAATGATGTTTCTCTCCCTCTCTTTCTTCTTTTCCCTCTCTCTAAAAATAAAATAAACAAACAAATTATTTTAAAAAATAAAAGTAAAAAATAAAAAACGGCTCAAGTAAAGCCCTACTCATCTCCTATTGTCACCTCTGTGGCATAGCTCACGTTCACTCAAGGCTCATCAGAGGACTTAGAAACGGCTCAGGAGAACAACTGGACTCCTAATGACCCCTGAGCAATTATTTTCTCCCCTTCTGGACACAGGCCTTTTCAATTTTCCATGGAACTGTTAGGCTTCATTCATTTCATGTGTACTGGCCTCTCCCAACCTTTTTTTACCTCTTATGTTTCATGAAGGACTTTTCCAGGAATTTAAAAGTTTAACACTTTCACTCAAGCTAAGTCAGTTTTCATTAATAATTTCACTGGCCTAGGATGTGCTACGGGGACAAAGCAGTTTCAAAATTGCTGACTTGGTCACGTTGCCTGCAAGTGACTGTCAGCCTAGCAAGAAGAAAACGGTTTCTTGTGTTGTTACTGTCCCCAAATATACCCTGATGCTAGTGTGTAACCCCCCTGGTACCTCCCCACCCCTGTTGTGGTCATATTTCCCATTTCCCATTTCACAGATTTAAGGTCACACGTTCTGGATACTGTACGATGAATGTAGGTTAAATATCCTTAATACTATAGGTATATTTCTACAAACATATACATAAACGAGGATTTTTGTGAGCACCTTTAAAAACTACCTGAAGGGAATTTTCTAGGTAACTTCCTGTGAATCTTTTTATACAGCAAAAGCCCTTTTGAAAAAATAACATCACTCTCTACTTCATGTGTTGTAATTTCAGGTTTTCATGAATGAATTTTTTAAAAAACTGATGGAGGCCACCATTTTTTTTCAATTATTCAGTAAGCTCCACACCAGCCCAAGAGCCAATCTTGCTCTTCTGTTCAACTTCACTAAATAACAGATGACATTTGAAAAAACTGGCTACTGAACAGAAAACTTCCCCATGAGTCAGTAGCCAGGCCCAGCAAAAGCTTTCATGGTTCCAACTAACTAGCTCACAGACTTTCACATCCAGTTCTGCTTTTTTAGTGGTCACTAAGAGCCCAATTTCTGGTTAGGAACTGAGAAATTGGGCTGGTTTCTACTTCCGCAAGATAGCGGCGCTAAGATACCTTGTATTAAGAGTGGTAGAAACAGTAGCTGAGTCCCGAAGTCTCAAACGTGAGAATTTTCTCTTCGGCCCCCTTTCCAGACTCTCCCCGATGAGGTTCCAAAGGGATACAATAAATAAGCAGCGAACAAGGCCAGGCAAAAAAAGATGTATTGTTAGTAGGATTCCTGCCTCGAAGCCTAATGCAGGGGATTCTGGTGAGCTGGCTTGGATGATAAACACTCTTGCCAGAGAAATAGTTCCTAAATCTGGTCACACATCACAGTCAGCCTGAGGAGGTGTGGCTTTGTTTTGAACTGTAATTCCAAGTCTCTCCTCAGACTTATCTCACGATTCTATATTTTAAAAAGCATCGCATATTGGCATATGACTCCCCCTGCACCCACCACCATTAGGGGGGCACTAATCTGAGTTGAAAGGCACAATGCCAGTGGTGTGCGGAAGATGGCTTGTACCAGCTCGTGAGAACTGATCATTAAATGTTCAGGACTTTTGCAAGCCCTATTAAACTTTAAATTATATAAGCTTACTATTAAATTATATAATAAACAAAGATAATACCCAACACTCATCACTTCCTAATCATTTAAAACATCTTACTGTTACCTATGTTCTTCAGGTTTTGTATATTTATTATATATGTAACTGTGGGAAATGCTACACAATGGTGCCTGGCTGCACATCTCTTCCCACCTCTACATTCAGTGACATCACATCGGTAACTAGAGATAAGAGCATTTATACCATGGAAATCAGCAAATGCTAACATTCAGGACTTGATTCATTGTTGATTGTCTCTAGATTTAAGCAAGTTATGGAAAAATGTAGTTACCTACAAGGGAGCTCCCATAAGACTGTCAGCTGATTTCTCAACAGAAACTTTGCAGGCCAGAAGGGATTGGCATAAAATATTCAAAGTTATGAAATGAAAAGAACTACAACCCAAATTACTCTACCTAGCAAGGCTATCATTTAAAATCAAAGATGAGATAGAGAAAAATCTGAAAACGTTCACCACCACACAATCAGTATTACAAGAAATGTTAAAGGGACTTCTTTAAGAAGAAAATAAATAAAAACTACAAATAAGAAAATATTGCAGAGAAAAAAGTTCTCATTGACAAGGCAAATATAATAAAAGCAGTAGATCAATCAACACTACATTTAGTACAAAGGTGCAGAAGTAAAAAGACCATATATAATTCCAACAGTAAATTAAGGGATATACACAAAAAACACAGAGAAAATAATTAAAAGTAATGACACAAATATAAACCTAAAGGGTGTGAGTAGAAAATAATAGAGATTGTAGAATGTGTTTGAACTTAAGTGACCACCAAATCAAAATGGACTGCTGCTATAAATATAGCTTGGTATATATTAAGTAATGACAAACCAAAAATCTATAACAGATATACAAGAAATAAAAAGAAATAAACCCAAATACAACACTACAGAAGTTGTCAACATATAAGAGAACAGCACAAGAGAATAAAAAAGGAACAGAGAACTAAAATAAATAAATAAATAAATCAGAAAACAGTTAAATGGCAATAATTATATAGCTATCAATAATTACTTTAAATATGCTCTGGTCAAAAGACAAATAGACAAAGATGTGGTATATATATACAATGAAATATTACTCAGCCATTAAAAAGAATGAAATCTTGCCATTTGCGACAACAGGGATAAACCTAGAGGGTATAATGCTAAGCGAGTAAGTCAGGCAGAGAAAGACAAATACCATATGATTTCACTTCTATGTGGTATCTAAACAAAGAAACAAACAAAAAGAAATAGACTCACAGATACAAAGAACAAACTGATGGTTGCCAGATGGGAGAGGGGCTGGGGGGCTGGGTGAAAAATGTGAAGGAATTAAGAAGTACACATTGGCAGTTACAAAATAAGTCATGGGAATGCAAGGTATAGCTTAGGAAGTATAGTATTATTGTAAAAATTATATATAGTGGCATATAGGTGCAAGACTTCTCAGGGGAATCATTTTGTGAGTTATATAGATGTCTACCACTATGCTGTACACCTGGAATAAATATAATCTTGCACATCAACTGAAGTTAAAAAAAACTTTTTAATGAAACAATGTAATAATGCAGATTTAACTTTAAAATATGTCAGGTCTGGACTTCTGGTCAAGATGGAGACATAGGTAGACATGCTTCGCTTCCTCACACAACCCTAAGAAGGATCACAACTAACCTCAGAACAAAAAACAACCAGAACTGCCAGAAAACCAATTGTATGGAAGTCTAACAACCAAGGATTTAAGGAAGAAATATTTATCCAGACTGGTAGGAGGGACAGAGATGGGGAGCCAAGACAGAGAGGATGTGGTGTGCTGGTGGCAAGGAGGTAGTGATGGCAAGGCAGCAGCAGCAACTGGTGGAACAGGTGGCCCACATTCATGTGTAGGGGATAAAAGCTGGGAGGGACACCGGAGGAGTGGTCCCAGTCCCAGGCCAAACCGTGCAGCCCAGGGTTCCAGCAGCAGGAAAATAAAGCCTCATAGTTTCTTGCTGTGAAAACCAATGAGGGTTGGAGTAGCAGAAGAAACTGCCCATCTCTCAGGAGAATCCACGTAGAGGGCCCCCACGGTCCTACAACTCACGCAAACCCACCCACTCTGGGAATCACCACCAGGGCAACAGCTAGGGCACCAGTCACAAATAGGAAGTGGGTGAAATGACTGGAAACTGGGTAAGTGCTGAGCAAGCGGCATTATTCCCTCTCTGACCCCTCCCCACATACAGCACCACAAAGCAGTGAAACCGGTGGCCCCACCCTGGCTATAATTACGGCTCTACCCCTTACAATGTAACAGGTGTGCCAAGACAGTGAGTCAAAGCAGCTCTACCTAATACATAGAAACAAACATAAGGAGGCTGCCAACTTGAGGAAACAAAAACATATGGCCCAAGTAAAAGAACAGATCAAAACTCCAGAAAAAGAACTAAGCAAAACAGAGATAGCCAACCCATCAGATGCAGAGTTCAAAACAGTGGTAATAAGGATCCTCAGAGAACTCATTGAATATGGTAAATGCATAAGGGAATAAATGAAGGCTACCCTATGTGAAATAAAGAAAAATCCACAGTGAACCAATAGTGAAAGGAAGGAAGCTGGGGTTCAAATCAATGATTCGGAACAAAAGGAAGAAATAAACAGTACAGAATGAAGAAACAAGAATTCCAAAAAGTGAGAAGAGAATAAGAATACTCTCAGACATCTCCAAAGTGCCAACATCCAAATTATAGTGATGCCAGAAGGAAAAGAGGAAAAGCAAGAAATTAAACACTTATTTGAAAACACAATGAAAGAAAACTTCTCTAATTTGGTGAAGAAAATAGTCATACAAGTCCAGGAAGCACAGAGTCTAAAACAAGTTGGACCCGAAGAGGACCACACCAAGACATAATTAAAATGCCAAAGGTTAAAGATAAAGAGAGAATCTTAAAAGAATGCAAGAGAAAAACAGAGTTACCTACAAAAGAATTCCCATAAGATTATCAGCTGATTTCTCAAAAGAAACTTTGCAGGCAAGAAGGGACTGGCAAGCACTATTTGAACTGATGAAAAGCAAGGACCTACAACCATGATTACTCTATCCAGCAAAGCTATCATTTAGAATGGAAGGGCAGATAAAGTGCTTCCCAGACAAGGAAAGGCTAAAGGATAAAGGAGTTCATCATCACCAAGCCCTTATTATATGAAATGCTAAAGGGAATTATTTAAGAAAAAGAAGATGAAAAGTATGAACATTAGAATGACAACAAACTCACAACTTTCAACCACTGAATATAAAAAACAAAACAAACTAAGCAAACAACTAGAACAGGAGCAGAATCATAGATATGGAGTTCATTATCAGCTGGGGGGTGGGGGGAGAATGGGAGAAAAGGTACAGGAATTAAGAAACACAATTGGTAGGTCCAAAATAGATGGGGGGGGGGGCTGTTAAGAATAGGAAAGGAAATGCAGAACCCAAAGAACTTATATGCATGACTCAGGATGGGGGGGAATGCTGGAGGGAAGGGAGGTACTGGGCAGAGGCAGTTAAAGGGAAAAAAATTGGGATGACTGTAATAGCATAATCAATACAACACACTTAAAAAATAAAATATGTCAGGTATGTAGCTGGTACATTGTGAATAACACAGTATTTGAGGAAATATTCTTCTAGTAATCAAAACTTGTCTAATTTCATTAAAGACATTATTCTCTTCACTGACAAGTGAAATTCCAACATGTCTTTGTTGTTTTGACTTTCATCTTACTCTTTCATGTGAAAAAAAAAATATTAACCACCATTTGTGTCAGGAACCATACTTATTCAACTGCAACCATAGTTTGGCTACAGATACAAGAGTTCCATAAAATCAATGAAAATATTCTGTAAGAATTAGTGAACTATAAGTAAAACTTACAATAAAAAGTATTGTATGTTCTTTTATTGCTTGGGAATTGTATATTTCATTGAATTATGTTACTGTATTATACATTTATTATATTTAATAATATTGCACATTCTATTAAATACATGTATTATTTATTTTATTATTTGTATATCAGTAAAATTTCTAAGAGACTTACATTTGATTCTATCTGCAATATACATTTCTTCCTCAGAGAGCTGGCGGTTAAACAGGTACCAGCACACCACTTCCTAAATCAAGAATAACAGGTTGAAATCCTCCTTGGCTTCTTCTGTCCTATAGGTCCACACCCTTATCTCAGCTCTGTAGTTTTACCATTCCCCTCTCAAGAATATTACAAAGAATTGTACAAGAACACAAATCTAAAAAAAAAAAAAAAAAAGAGAGAGAGAGAGATTTTTCCTGAAGACTCAAAGCATATAAATTAATCTCCCTAATCCAGTCTTTCCTAAGAAGTCTGACATCTAAGAAGGGTCAGCTTTAGGCTGATTTGACCACATCTGCCACGTGGCAGAAGTCAGAGAGAATCCTAATAGTCTTGACACCATAACTTAATAAACATCCTCCCCCTTGAATCCACATAGATAGCTCCTTGGGAGCAGAGGAGAGGGACATAGTGGCATCACAGTAGGAACAAAAGGAGTCTGAATCTTGTCAGATTTGGAACATGTTTGGGATACATAACAAAGACTCACCAAGCACAGTGCACATAAACATCAGGCTTTCCTATGGATTTATTTTTTAATTGTCATTGCTTAATTTTAAAATGTCTTTCTAAAGGTGAAATAAAAGTTACCAAACCAAGATGTATAGATATTTGAAATATTGACAATAGGTAGTCTTATTGTTTGGTAACCTTAGGCCAATGCCAATAGCCAACACTAACCAGTGAGGAATTTCCTTCAGTACTAACAACAAACAAACAAACAACAAAAAAACCCTCAAAGTTTTCTTAAACAAAACAAACAAAAAAGATCAGACCTACCTTTAATCATATCAGATTTCTGACTGTTCATGTTGCCTTGTCTCCTTGTCCGGGAATCTATTCAATACCATACATGATTTTCCATTTGGGAGTCTTATCCTCCCCTTACCTTCTCTTTAATGATTTTTCTCTTAAAAAACAAAAGAAGCAAAAGCTCACCAGATATCTGTTATTATTACCTGAATACCATGAGGTAAAAATGTTTGCTAAACAGACATCCCCCAAAGAAAGGAAACATAATTTTTCATGAATGAAAAAACACAATTTATTAGGTAAGAAAAGAAAGAGGGAGTCTTCTGGTATGTTGTTTTGGTGTCTTATTTATAATGTTACAAACATAAATGCACTAAGAGAGTTCTTTGACCTCCAAATAAGAGATGAGTCAATGCTACCATCACAAAACGTTCACTTCCACCCACCACAAAAGCAAAACTGGCTTCAGAACATCATATAGAGAGCATAGAGTTAGTCTTGACAAATGGCAACACTTACTGAATTGGTATGTTCTTGAATCCCAGGCACACAACTGCTCTAACAAGATCCCCAGGCCCTTAAGAAAGCAATGTGTTTGGTGAAGGCCAGACTGACACATTTAGGGCGTTGGGGGCAGGGGGAAGAGTGGGAGAAGCCTAGTCTGTCTGGCATCCTACAAGGTATGAGCCATGTATTATTACATTTTATGAATTAATAACCGTGTTCATGATAAGAACGAGGGGTAGAGAAGCAATATATTTCAACCAAAAAAATATACAAAAATTTACAGAACAATCTGGGAAAAATCAAGGAGATACGTCTACTTACCAAGCTCTGCTATCTGCATAGAAAGAACACGTACTCTCGACCACAGAGACGTTTATTAACTTAAACATTGTTTATTAGACATTTCTTTTTCTATAACTTGTTACCCCAGAGTAAAAGGGAAGAAGTCTTGGGTCATCACCCCATAACTTTCCCTCTAAATAAGAATGCTGAGGTGCTTTCCTATTTGACCTTTAATTATTAATCCACACCAGCTGCCACCCACTCATGAATCAGCTAAAGAAACACATCATCCATTAATATTAAAATCTAGAGGACACTAAATGTCAGATTACTGTGGCAACAGCCACTTACTTCTATATTCCTGTAGGAGATGCTACTGTGTTCAACAAGCTGTTTTCGCTATATCAACAGAGGGGCATTTCCCCAATTCGTCTTTTTAATGTGGTAAACCCCAGAATTTCCTAATAAATTGATGTTTTTAGAAGAGGACTCTCTTGTAGGCTCTGGGGCCAGGCTACCTGCCTCGAATCCTGTCACTGCCCCTCGCTCGCTGTGTAATCTTACACAAGTTACGTAATGTATCTTTTGTGAAATACTGATAATACTAATACCTATCTTATGGGGTTGTATTGAAGACTTAATGAGTTAAAAATACATATGAACACCTGGAACACAATAAGTTAGCTACTGCTATGGTATTATTCTATTTTCATGATGAGCATATGTATAGTTTGGAGAGAAAAGGTCTGTATGTACTTGAAGAGAACTAACTAGATAACTAGAAAAATATTAAAATATCTACCTAGAAAATAAAAGTTTCTGTAGACAACTTCCCAAATGATACTTAAAAAAAATTATTTACCAGTCCAGGCTGATTGAGAGTCAGGGCCTTTAGCTAAGAATACTCAGTGCCCATGCACAGATGCTTACCATCATTGAATGAATAGTGTATTTCAACATTTTCTTTTGTTTAACTTAAAAAACTGTTACCACCTAGCAAATAGGGGGATTTATTTGAAATAAAGTGACAATATTACCTCTAGCTTGGGTAGATTTCTACCCACAAATTAGGTCTAATATAGACTGTTTATACTTTTGTAAGGTGTTTTATCATTTGGCGTTATTCCAGATTAGGAGATCACATTTTATTTCCCAGCCTTTCTGGACTGTTACATCAATTACTAATTTATTGTCTCTCAGATTCAAGTGTACCTTTCCATGCCTGCTCACAATAATCCAATGACTCTTCTGAGCACAATGCCCTCAGGAGAAGGCATCTGAGGGACATTGCTAGTTCCAGCTGCTGCATGGCTGGCCAGCAGATAGAGAACATACAGTGAAGCTCTGCCCCTGCCCTGTGCCAAGAACGACAGCCCCATCTTGGCCAGTGACTACCTTCCCATGGCCCTCCCAAAAGACACCATGTGCCACAGTGGCACCCTGAACCTGCAGAGCACAGGCCCAGCAGCGGAGGCTGCCCTAGAAGGAGGCTTCATATTTCCCTGATGAGCTATTGGACTCTGACTGATTAGGTTGTCAATATAGAAGACTGGTCACTAACTGATAGGAGCCTCCAAAATAAAAGCTGACGCAAATGCTTTTGGTTCTGAATTTTGACCAGATTCATGTTCTATATCATGATTTTATCCTTAAAGGAACTAAGCCCCTAATTTTTTAAAGCTTATGTTTTTCTAAGCTTGCCATTCAGAGGTAGAAGTTGTAATACTTAACTTCAGGATTTCAGGTAAACAGTACCTGTCCATAATGAAAACAAAAATCCCTCAGCACTTTCTGCATACAGTTACCACAAAGGCACAAACAGAACCACTACAGAGAACATACAAATTGATTCAAGAGTGGTCATGTAGTAAACACATTAGTGCTATTACTGAAGAACAGGACCTTCAGTTATCTCAAGTGGGAAATGCTATCTGTTAATACAGAACTATCTCAGCAGCAGTTAATACAACTTGAAAGCTGTAAACTGCAATGCAGGGTTTGAATTTTGGCGTTGCGCAGAAATCCCAGGGGTGGCCAGATTACATCATATCTGAGTTTGTTTCCTTATCCTGCTTTGCAATGGTGATTGTAAAGCAGGACATAACTACCTTATAGAATTCATCTCAATTCTAAACAAGATGAGCACACACCACTGTGAGTGATTTTTTCCTCCCGTGTCCTCATTTTACAGGTAAGACAATGTTGAGGCACGGAATAAGATTTTTACTGACAGTGCAACAATTTATAGGTAAAGTTGAAACTAGGCTTAAAATACTAGATTTAAGTATGCAAACTCGGGAAACAAAGTATGTGCTAAACAGCATTAGTTCTATTGAGAGGGATGGTAACTTATTAAGTACCATCCTATAGCTTCCTGATAATTGCCATTCTCTATCAGACTGCTGATAAGCCACTGATGGAAAGGGTAGAATAAGTGCAATTTATGTGATTAAAAAGTGACATCTTAGATTTATATAATACTTTATACTTGATAAAAATGCTATGTCTAATAACATTTAATGTAATCACAATAGCTGTATCTTTAAAAGACCTATTTTTTAGTGATAGAACAAAACATTTCATAAACTAAGAAATATGAGAAAAAATATATTATTTTAGGTATGGAAAAAGGAAAATCACAACTAATTCATGATTTTGCTAATAACTTCCCAACTTTTAATAAAAGCCAAACTTTCCCTTAATTGTACTTATCAGAGATAGTAGACATTAAATTAGAGGTTTTAAGAAATAGTCACTTTGCTAGAAAGAAAAAGGCTGCCAGGATTTGTTGCATAAAATATAAATAAGTGATAAAATATGAAAGTAAGCTTTATATGATAAAGAAAAACAGTCCCTGAGGCTAGTAACACTTTTGCAAAAGGCTTCTTTATACCTTATAATTTCTATTAAACAGTGTCTTCAGTATTACATGTCTAGATAAACCATACCGTCTCTCCAACACTGACTGTCCCCATGTCTTTAAACCAATGGAGCCACTAGGAAATAAAATTTTAAAATCCACACAAACTCTTTAAAATAATTTCAGTGGAAGACTACTACTGCTTTTTCCATTTACGAAAAGTTTAAATGTCTCCTGAAATACACCATTTGCTGTGCGTAACTTAACAGAACATTGATCTTTTGCATTCTGGCAATGCGGGTCCTGGGGCACTGCTCTGGGCTGGGCAACATCATCCTGTCGCTGCATTATCTGACAGCACGCACCCACCCGTACCTTCATAACCCACCACCACAAACTAACGCGTCCAATGTTCTTCCTTCCCTCCCTTCTTTAAAGCCACTTGACCTAGTGCAGAATCTTAACAACTCATACTTACATTGTAGCAAATGCTACCAGCGGGTGCCTGCTCATTGCTGTCCTCTGTGTGGACCAACCTTGCATATTGTGGACAGACTAATAATGTTAAAGCAGTTCTGCATGGTTCTTTCTTTCTTCAAAGACCAATAAATGTTTCCCATTAATAACGTCACATTGAAATTAATGGCTTATTCTGTCCTGCCACACACTTGGTGGTTTCATTTTGTCACTTCACCTCAAAGTCCATCACAATGCAATGTGTAATGAGGACAGATTTTCTTTGAAAACTAAGATTTAAATGCTATTTTTAATTTTGTCCCACACTCTCAGTACAATACATTAACTAATAGCACCACCTACCTTTCAATAAAAGGTTAGGAGATTAGGTTTACTTTCAGCGTAATGCCCAAAAGGATGGCCTACACAATATGGAAGAAAATTAAGTCCAAAATGCAAAAAAAACAAAAAACAAAAAAATAGGGGGGGGGAATCTAAAAATCCAAGTTCCATTTGACACCATATATAAAATGCTTATACCAGTACATATAAATTTCTCAGTAATGTTCCAAACAAGGGAGTCTGGCCAGCAGTATACTAATAGTTTAATCTGACACAGAACAGTGAACAAACTGTACCTGTAAGTGTTAACTAGAAGTTGCAGGCAGGGAGAAGCAGGGCTCTTTTGACTTACAAACTCTAGTATTCATCGATATTTTGCTGCCCAAGTGTTAAGTGGAATGTGTGTTGCCTTTTCCTTTGAAACCTTCTCAATATTTCAGTCATGATCCTTGTTTAAATGAGAAAAAAAAGATGACCAGGTATAAAATTTGACTTTTATAGCGTGATCCCTATCACTACTAAAAATATATTAAAAATGTGGACTAGAAGCTGCGCAGGCAGCATAGTTCTTTCTCTGTTATGATCCAAACCATGGGCACCATAGTTTTTTCTCAAATCAGTAACTCTTTGACTTCGTGCTGAAATAGAGTATTTTTTAACAGGAATTACAATTTCCTTACATAAACCCAAGCAGGTAGAACTATTAGAGAAAATACTTTTTAGTCAGCATGGACGAGCACCTGTACCAACAGCTGAGACGTGAAACCATGAGAAGCAACTGATTATATGAAAAGCCTGGTTGGGAGGCCCGAGAACAGTTAAAAGGTCTTAAATTTATATAGCGTTTCTCCCGTGCAGTTCACAACAACCCTATATGGTAGGTTGGGGTGCAGATCAACGTCCATTTAACCACAGGGAAACAGATGCGCTATGATTTACGCCCCTCAGTCCACGGAAACCAAAACGGAACCCCAGGCCAAGGGTTATTTATGGCTGTCTCACGCTCTACGCCTTAGATATAAAAATTAGAAAAAACAAAACAAAAGGATTTTAGTTTAAACTGAAAATAATTTAACACATAAAAATTTTAATAGTAGTTGGTTACAACTCAGTAAAACTGTTAATATGACAAAACTTTTGAAGACTATCTTATAAAAAACAGCCTGCTGAAACTCAGTAATTGGATTAAGCATTTTCTTAACCAATCACAGATTGGGGTTCTGATTATTTTAGAAGGCTCTTTTCTTTCCTTAGAGCATGAAGTTCATCATGTCACACCATGCCACTTGTACCAGTCTTTCTTCGGGTGAATCACATCAGCAGACACTAACATGGGCCAAGGTCAGTACAAGTGTCTTGCCAGTTATAGCAGAGTTGTTAAAAGAAACTCTTCTAACCTTTACAATAATTAGTGAAAATTTCATATCATCAATGGAATAACAAGGATACTTCTCACCTGCTTCTTTCACCTTCTTTCCTGCTCTCTTTACATTCCATATCCATTATTTTCCTAGTGTCATGTTAGTTTTAAATTCTTCTTCTCTTCCCGTAGAGTCCCCTGTAAGCTGTTCCAGGGAAATTACTAATGTACTTCCAGGTCTCACTGAACTGCCCTGACCTGACTGGCATGGTTCAGTTGGCTGGGCGTCATCGCGTAAAGCAGAAGGTCTCTGGTTTGATTCCTGGTCAGGGCATATAACCAGACTGCGGGTTTAGTCCTAGGTCGGGGCACATACGAGAGGCAACCTAATCAATGTTTGTCTCTCGCACTAATACTTCTCTCCCTATCTTTCTCGCTCTCTTCCCCTCTCTCTAAAAATAAATAAGTAAAAAATCTTTAAGAAAAAAAATGTTTCACTAAACTTTCGTGTCCTAACATTTAAAATACAACAGAAAGTTTTACATTGTCTCATATCTTACTGCACAATACAAACTTGATTGAAATGCATTAAGAAACATTTTGTGTTTAAATCAACACTAACAAAATGTTTGGTAGTAAACAGCATAATTTATTTAAATATATTCCAGCTTAGTATGAAGGTGAGCAGTTATTTCTGAGGGTTTAAATATTTAAATTATAGTTTACCATTGAAACAAACAATCTTTTTGGTCTCTCTTTCTCTCTTCATTTTTGATTTAACATTTTTCCCTCTTTAGAAGTTCACAGTGTCACAGGAGTAAAAAAGACTGATAGAAAGCACTCTTAAACATATGGCTTTATATACATAAAAAATTCAATAATGTTGCTGCGACCCCAAATACAATGTGATCCTTATTTACTATTACCCAGAATAAACTTATGTACATATTAAACTGTCAAGTATATCTAGAGCAGTGCTTGTAAAAGTGAGGTCCCACTGCTAAGTTAGTGGGTATTTCTTTGAGAACCACATCCAATGTCAATACAATTAAGTAGAACTGTACCACTTTTTTTAGTTTACAATTTATCATATATTTTCAAATGTTCTGAAATGCTCCAAGGAGGCAAACAAATGATTTATTTTACATCTAGTTTAACACCCCCTTTATACAGCACCAAGATTAAAAATGGATCTAACTACATGTCCTCTTTTTTTTATTATTGTCGTTACAGTTTGTTATCATTTATTTCTACAACCTTAAACCCACATTAAAAATGAAGACAGCTCAGGCCAAACTCTTTCACCTTAAATAAATAAACATTTCATCCACTTCACACTTAAATACCTAATTTTTTTCATATAGTATATGTTTCTGGATAACGGTTCCATCTTTGAGAACTAGGCAAGTCTAACAGGATTCTCTAGGTTTGCTTTAAAACTTTCAAGAAACCTGGTAGCTAGTTCGTCATCCACGAGTCGACCGTCACTTGACATTGTGACAGTGATGAGTTGGTGCTGCTGCAGTTTGTCATTCCCCTCTTCATCCTGTGTGAGCTTCAGCACGGGGCGGAATCTCCCAACGGCCAAAATGCAGGCCTGAGGAGGGTTGATCACCGCAGTAAACTCATCGATGCCAAACATCCCCAAGTTGGAAATGCTAGAGGAAAAACAAAGGCTCTGAAGGTGGCACGTCATCAATCAAATCAGACTTTCCCCATACGTGTATTTTTACTTTACTAAAAAACTGCTACAGACCTTACATGAAGTCATTCAAAGGCAAAAGACTGTTATTTACAATAGCATTAAAAATTGTGTATTAAATACCGACACATACAGATATTATGTCTAATATAAACACCTATTCAGCATGGAATTGGAAGTTGTAGACAGTGGCATATGGCAAGAAAAAGAAATGTAAGATGCAAGGACTAAAAAAGATAAAACTGTCACTATTTACAGATAAACTGATGGTATACATGGAAAATCTAAGACTCCACAGATAAACTAGTCAGATTAATAAGTGAATTTATTAGATAAAAGGTCAATATAAAAATTCATTTTATATCTATATACAAGTTGCTATAATTAGGAAATAAAATTTAAGAGCAATACCATTTATAATAATATCAAACATATCAAGGAATAAATCTAACAAAACATTTATAAGACTTCTATACAGGAAATTACAAAACATAACTGAAAGAAGTCAAAGAACTAAATAAACAGTGGTTTTTGCGATAGTCATTGGCTGGAAGGCTCAATGGCGTAAATATGCCAATTCTCGAACTAATGAAAAGAGTCAAGGGAACCCCAACCAAAATCCCAGCAAGGTTTTGTGTGTGTGAGACAAATGACCAGCTGATCCTAAAAAAAATCTACATAAAATAAACACAATCTACATATAATAAAGAAAACCCAATTTCAGATGGATTATGATCTATACGTGAAAAGTTCTACTGCTTCTAGAAGATAACATAAAGGAATAACTTTATAACTCTTTAGGCAATAATTCCTATCAGAAAACAAGGACGAACTATAAAGAAAAATACTGATAAACAGGACTTCATTAAAATTTAGATATTCTGTTTATTAAAAAATACCATCAAGAAAGTTCCAAGGAGAACACTGTGCTAAGTGAAATAAGCTTGTCAGAAAAAGACAAATACCATAGGATTTCACTCATATGTGGAATCTATTGAACAAACTTAACTAACAAGGAAAATGAGGACAGACTCATAGATGGAGAGCAGATGACAACTAAGGGTAGGAGGTGGAGGGGTTGAGCAACAAGCAAACAGGACTCATGGACGTGGACAACAGGGTGGTGATGGGGGGTGTATAAGGGGACTAAATGGTAATGGAAAATACAGTAAAGACCCTGTTAAGTATAAATTTGTATATGCATTTTAAAAATTGTTTGGCAGTATCTATTAAAGCTTTTAATCTAGCAATTCTACTTGTAGTATACACAATGAAAATATGAATAGTTATCATAAGACACTAGAAAATGTTCTTAGCACCGCTAATTGTAATAGCACCAAAGTCTATAAAGACCATAAATGCTCAACAGAAAAATGAATACTGGCATATTTATACGGCATAGTACAGAATACTAGATACTGCAATAATAACAGATAAATGACTGCTTTACACAGCAACATGATTAATCTCACAGACATTGAGTGAGAGAAGCCAGACACTAAGAATGCATATTTAACCCTGACCGGGTGGCTCAGTTAGTTTGGCATCAACTCATATGCCAAAAGATTGTGAGTTCAATCCCCAGGCAGGGCACATGCCTACGTTGTGGGTTCAATCCCCTGTAGTGCGGGAGGCAACTGATCAATGTTTCTCTCTTTCTCCCTCTCTCCCTTCCTTTCTCTCTAAAATCAGTGAACATACCCTTGGGTGAAGATTTAAAAAAATGCATATGTATATAAAGATCAGAGCTAGCAAAGCAAATCTATAGTGATTTTGAGAATAGTGGTTACCTTTAAGAGGATGATGATTAGGAAGGGTAGAGGGAGTATATCCTGCTTTGGTAGGTTATACAAGTTTCTTTATTTTGTAAAGCATTCAAGCTACACTAAGTGCACTTTATTGTGTTTAAATTACACTTAAAAATAGAGCTGGCAATAACTGAAGGGTCTAAGTATTAATATTTTTTCCTAAGGTACCTTAAGAGATCACAAGTAGAAAAAAACAGAGTTGAGGTTTATATATCTATTGTACTTACATATTTTTAAATATCAAAACCAAACTCTGAATGTCCTTCTATGAACATTTGAATTGAGTTAAACCCCTAAAGGGTTCCGATTAGCTTTGATATGAAAATCTGCTTCATCTGAAGAATATTTTTCATATATTCTGTTATCTACATACAATATATGATATTTAGCTTCAATTTTAAGAAAAAGTTTCAGAAAATAAGTAAAACAGGTTAACATGGGCTTTATAAGTCTTCTATCTGTTTGATGCTACTGCTAATTGGAGTTTAAACTTTACCTGAAAGATCCGCCTTGGTATTCTTCAGGTAACAATTTTCCATCTCTTGCTTTCTTTGATAGAGCCTGAGAAAAATACCAAGTGTGTCAAGCAATACTACATCATGCATATTACATCATGCAATACTACATCATGAAATATCGGTACAGGGTGTAGCCTCATCTCTTTTATGCTTTGATTTTACTTATAAGATGTATATATGGGTTTCTCTAAAATAATTTTTAAAATGAACAAGATAGAATACAGATAACCTAAAGAAGCTAAAGATGTGAATCAAAACTCTATAAAAACTTTCCTTTAAAAATTCTTCAAATATTGGAATTACCTTATGCACCATTACTATGCAGATTGTTTCAATGTTTTATACGTTCTGTCTATAAACTTTTTCTTAGAAGATAAATTAGAAGGAGCCACTCTTATTAATCGAGCATTTTAAATAAAGTATGCAATAGCAACAAACCCACAATCAACATATCAATTTTCATCTTTCAGTTTTTGCCTTTTTTACCCATAACATATGCACAAGTTCAGACAGTTGTTAAAAACACCAGAACTCTATATTTCACTTTTCAATATTATAAATGTCTTCTGTGTTGCTAAGTCTTTATAAACAATGTTTTAATATTTGCTTAACATTCTAAAGACTATATCTGCCAGAATTTACTTAGTCATTTCCCCAGGGTCATAATTTGGTTCATTGGTTTCTTTTGAATGATTTCATATAAATTCTCAGAAGTGGAATTACTAAGCCCCAGAAAATGGACATTATTTTGGTTCTTGATCCTATAGCTGAAGCATTTCCTGAGTGAGCTAGTTCAATTTACACTGCCACACAGAATGCAAGAATGCAGTAATTTTCTATCCCTCTTGACAATACTGATTCCTAAAAACAGAGAGGGAAAGACAGATGACACCCTGAGAGTGACTGTAAGAAAAGTTGTTAAATTTTCCTCTACTTGTACTTGCAATTAACCATACTCTGTTGATTTTTATTTTGCAATGCTTCCAAAGCAAGGAAACAGAGGTTGAGTCATTACACATGAAAAATCAATAATGAATTATTTTATGCGGAGAAGAGTAAAGCTGTTGTCATTTGAACAGATAAACTAAATCGGGGCTTACTTCAAGTTCTACATTACATAGCTCACATAAGTACAGTTACAACCACCGTTAATAACGATTTAATTTTACACCATAGATGATTTCAATTTTGAAAACTAAATGTTCTTTAAAAATCTAAAAATGATCTCAGTGTATCACTGTGATTTAATGCAACTGGAACAACTACAGATTCATACTATTTGGATATAGTTACTTATGAAGCTATTTGAAACCAAAATGAAAAATGAAGAGAGACTCGTATAGTCCATGGAATAACAGAGGTAGAGAGAAGAAACTACAAATGTATTTTTCCTGCCTTAACCAATACAACTGTTAACATGATTTGAACAGGCATGTATCATATGGATTTTGAAAGGCACTTCTTTCAAGGCAGATGATCTCCACACATCTGTGCCATACTAAAACACACAAAAATCATATTCATTTTAAACACTAGATTGCAAGGGCACATAACACACTTTTAAAAAAACAAATCTCTGTAAACCCGAACTAAAGAATATTCCTATCAATGAACCTTAAGAGCTTAAAATAAAAATAGAATTTGAGGACGATCGTTGGTTCTAAAAATTCCTGAAGAATTTTCACTGGATTTTCCTAGTAATATGAAAATATGAACTTAAAATAAAGCAGGTGTTACCTGAAGCATCCAACTAAAAGGACATAGTACAAGATAACTAGCAAATATTTCTAAAATAGATTGTGTGCCTTATTAATTCATTCAAGAATTTTACTGGGTACTAATGAGGTAACTTTCACCTCTGCCTTTTAAAATGGCTATAATTAACGAGGGATTAAGAACAGTGTGGGATCTAAGGCTTGTTACTATACTACTCTATTTCGGAAATACAAACTTGAAGTTGGCTGAGACATGCCTTTAGCACCATACATTGACATCCTTCAGACTACTAAAGGTCAAGAGGTAAATACTTACTTAGTGCAGGGGTTCTTAACCTGGGTCCATGGATGCATTTACAGGGACCTACAAACTCCTTGGAAAATTAATTTCAGTAGGAGTTTTTATTGAATGTTTTAAAAAATATATTGAGCAACTACTATCTTCCAAGCACTCTTTTAGAATTGGATATATGGCAATGAACAAGGCAGTCAATGTGAGATAGGAGAGAGCACAGAAGGGTCAACAAATAAGGTAATTTTTAAGACTGATAAACCGCACAAAGACAGTACAAGAGGGTAACGTAGGAAGCCATTTTAGCTATGGAAGCCACAGAAGGCTTAGGAAAGTGGCATTTGAAAATGAGAAATGCCTGGATTTAAATAAATCCCCACTTCCACTGCTTTCTAAATGTATCCCATCGGGCAAATTTCTTAAAGGTGCTCAACTCAGTTTCCTCAATTGTAAAATGGGGACGTTTAACTTCCAACTATACTATTGGGCCAATAGGATTATATGAAATGCTAAGCCTAGTATCTGGTGTATCATAAGGATAAGAGTGGACTGTTGATCACAGACAGCAGGGTGGGAGAGAGAAGCAGGTGGAATGAAAAGTACAGGCGAGTAGCCACAGCACAGCAAACCTTACAGGTGCCAGGAATTACAGGGGACGCCAAGGATTCGCAGAGGCCCCGGGATGCTCTGACGGGCCCGGACTGCCTTCCCCACAGTGCGGAGGCTGCTGACTGCTTCCTTACCACCCACCTTCAGTTCTTTCAGGATGGAAGGGAGAGAGGATGCTATCATAGCTACTTTATGAACTACAGTAGTAAAATTGGCAAATTGGTCAGAATCAAAGAAACCTTCCTTTAATTGTTAATTTAAAAACTTAAATACATATAAAGGTAAGAAAATTCTAACTCTACAGTTAAATTCAATTCCATGTGAACTTCACAAAAACACTAAAATACATGTACTCTCAAGGCTGCTGAAAAGCCTTGATGAATAACGGGCATGTATTATCCTAGTACACCAACCTCTATTACTTTGACTTTTAAATTGGCCAAATTATTACCACCTCTCAATTACAAAATAGTTTTGCTTTTATCTATAAAAACACACTCCGCAAATCTTTCCCAAGAGGCGTGAAGAAAGGCTTTAAAATGACAATTCTACTAAGGCCACCTTTAATTGTATCTAAGATTCCACAGGTATGCTTTTAGACTTGATTGTCTTGCACTTATTTATTTATTCTGGGCAAGTAGGTCTACACCAGCTTCCCAAAGAAATCTTATCTTCTACTTTTTAATCCCCCTTTTATCTTGTCCTACCACTACACATACAACTGGTCCTTGGTAAATGAAAAAAGAATCACTTATCTAAATGAATCCAAAATGTTCAGTGTTAACACTCTGATATTTCTGACCAAGAAACACACTTAGAAGTTATTGAGGCTGTCAAAGCTGACCTACTGCGTGTATTCCTGCTTATTCCATGTGATAGTTTTGGTAAAATCAGAGTAATCTATATTAGAGTTACAAAACTGCTTTTAAGAAAACCCAGGAAAAAATGGAGTACTTTTGTTTTTGGAGTCCTAAGTAAATTTAGTGGTCTAAATTCTAGAAAGGAAATGAATAAATTTTTAAGAATAAAATGATGTTAACAGTGAGGTCTATCTAATACCACTTTAATAGAAATACAGTTTCAGCTTTAACGATCTAAAATATCATCTTCAAAGTTGAATTCTAGACTTCAGGAAGTAAAGCATTCATTTATTAGTTGAATGCAGTTGACTGTAATTTATCTGTATGTTATTTCCGAAATTTTAAATGTTAAATATTCTTAAACTGGGTCGTGCCTGAGTAAAAACTTGAAACTCCAAATGTACAAATGACAATCACTTGGAAATACACACACACATACAACTGCATATATAAATATATAATTATATATAGATATATATTATATCAATCATAAAGTGACCAGATCATGTCAAGACTTAATCAGAAAGTAAATCCCAGCATTTTGAAAGCACAGTATTCCTTAAGGTGTACCTTCACAGAGTCAGCTATTTCCTGTATACCCTTAGCAGCAGCATCTTTTATGATCGGTGTAATTAAACCTTTATCTGTTGCCACAGCCACCGAAATGTCAATAAAGGGCAGCTGCTTTGGCCCTTCTCCATCCCAGCTTACATTAACACTTGGCATTTGCTAGAAAACATAAACAGAATAAAAACATGTTACTGAAGAAGCAGCTTTAGACCAACGTGATTACAGAAAAATAACTATCACTAGTATGCATGCCCTGGCTGGTTTAGCTCAGTGGATTGAGCGTCGGCCTGCGAGCTAAGTGTCGCTGGTTCGATCTTCCAGTCAGGGTACATCAGAGAAGGAAAACTCTGACTCCAAAAAACCTCCGCTGCCTTGCGGCATACCTCTTCAGGGGAAAGGCTAAGGGAGTAAACCCCGACAGAAAATCCGGAGCCGGAGTCCCTAAGGCGGTTTGACGTTGTAGTCAACACCGGCAACTCCTGCGGCGCACCTGAACCCAAGCTGTATCGACTCCGTCTTTCCCTTGGACCCTTCAGCTGCGAAGAGAGGGGGGGTCTGCTGCATGGGCAACAGCAGACCCTCCATATTACCCTGCCCAGGCTCTGTAGCTTCAGCGTCATCACAAGATGTCGATTCAACACGGGAGGAGACAGATACCATGTCACTCCCGAGTCGGACTGCACAGCCATTCTCGGCGGTGCAGATAGACTCTTAAGAAGCTACACCATCGTCTCTCGAGACGGACGGCTGCCGACGACGACTAGTATGCATATCTGAAAGTGAATAATAGCTCAACAGAAGGAAATAAAAATTCGATGTAAAAATGGTTTGGATCTCTGTGTTAATATATTTTATGTTTGGGACGAATAATTAAGCATATCATGTTTTTCGGAACAAGTTTGAGGAAATTCTGATGACGTACATGTTTTGTCTCTTTGTATCATGGTAAAAAAAAAAAAGGCGGCTCCCTTTCTTAAACCTGATTGCTAGAAAGTATTTAATATTTGCTCTGCTTCCTGCCTCAACATTTGACCAACATGACCTAGAGAAGAAAGGGAGGGAAGCGGGTGGGGACATTCATTCACATCACTTCTGTGGCATGAAGCCTGACTGTCTAGCACAGCCCTGGGACATATCAGCAGGCCATTAATAAATAACTTCTGTATTTAAGAGAGATTTTCTAGCTTCATAAACATATGATATATCCTGTATATGAGCATGTATATATTTAATATACTTATAACTACACTGAGAATGAAAAACCAGATGAAATGATTAAATGCCTGGAAACAATGTGCACTGATAATATCAAATATCATAGCAGAAAATGATGCTGAAAAACTAGGATCAAAATCAAATTTTTCTTCATAAGACCCATGCCTCCCCACATGTAGCCGCCCACAATATGGTTCCGCCTACCTACCAGTTTTACTTCCGACCACTGCGCTATGATGGATTTCCCACTTCACTCAGGCCTCTCATTAGCCAGCTGTGCTAATTTCCATTTCATCTCTTTTCAGCTGCTCATTTCACTTCCCCATCTTTCAAGGTTCAGCTCTTTCATTCAATAATCCCATTATAATAAACAATGAAAATCCCAAAATAGTAAACAATGAAGTCCCAGCCCCTTAGAAGAATTTATTCATTAGAGATAATGGTAATGTAAGAGAGAGAGAGAACCCTCACAAATGAAGAATACCTGGAAAATAAATTTAATTAGAAAACAATGTGACAAAAACCTATGGGACATAACCTAAGCTGTACTCAAAGGAAAATTTATAATCTAAATAATCTTGTTAATAAAATATAATTCAAGTTTCCTAATAAAATACCTCTACCCAAAACAAACTTAAGGGAATGAAGGCATACATAATGAAACAATAGAAAGGAAGTGAGAATATAAACATGCAATAATAAAAGTGGGACAGAGTTCAGAAACCCCCCAGCACTGGGAACATAATTCTAAGAAGCAAATTTAAATGACTCTAGGCTAATAAGTTTGGAATCTAGATGAAATAAATGACTTTCTGGGAATATATACATTTCCAAGAGTGATTTAGGAAAAGCTGAAAATTAAACAGCTCAATAACTATGGGGAAAAAATGAGAAAGTTGTCAACGCTCCCTCCTAGAACTCAGATATTTTTACTGGTGAATTCTATAAAACTTCAAGACATAAAAATCTTTACAATATTGAAACAATCACAGAGAAATAAAAGGAAAAAAAGCACCCAAAGTCATTTTGCTGAGACCATTCATTTAAAGAAGAAAAAGGAAAAGCCTAAAAAAGCTAGCACGAACTTTAAGTTACAATTACTATGGCTCCTGATACAAAATTATGAAGTGAAATATTGACAAATAGCTAATGACCACTTAAGGAGGGCAAGAATAACTCATAACTAGAAAATCATTAATGTAATTCAAAATATTTGGCCAAAAGATGAAAGACTTAAAAGCATTTAGATATGAACAAATGAAAAGGGCATGCCTTTAAATTCTCTATTATTTAACTGTTCAATAAAAAAAAACAAATTCTTTATAAATATACTTTAAGCACAGCCATTACTAAGCAGCGATGCAGAACAGCAGCCTTGTTCGTGCAACAGCGGGACAGAAACCGGCGCTGAGCAGCCTGCCAGGAAGGCGGGGTTGAGATGTACATCTCCGGTCAGACCATCTGCCTTCCTGCCACTCCCACTAAGACTATCAGGCTTCTCAAACTTAATACATGTCCAAAACCAAACTCGAGATTCCTGCCTCAAACCCGCTCCTTTCCTGTTTTCCGAATCTTAGTACATGGGGAGCTCCATGCCTGCCATGCTTGGGTCAAAATCCTCACCCTTCTTTCTCTCACATCTCACATCCAATCCACCAACAAATCCTGTCGTCTCTACTCCTGATACGTAACCAGAATCGCCACTTCAGCCCAGCTGCACTGCTACCAGCAGAGTCCAAACCACTGGCACCTTCTACGGCCTCCTGGGGCGCTCACTGCTCCCACCTGGCCTCTCCACTGCACGTGTCTACGTGGCTCGCACCTCCTTTTTTTCCAGGCCTGTCTCAATGATCACCTTGCCAGAGAGGCCTTCCTTTTGAAAGTAACACCCCTAGTTATTCTGTCCCCATACCCTGCTTTCTTTTCCCCTCAGCACTTTCACTAAATATGATTATAGTATTTGTTTGTCTCTCCCAACTAGAACTTACGCCCCACGGGAGCAGAAAATACGTAGGCTTTTGTGCACTACCATATTTTTAATGCCTGGCACGTATTTAGCACAAGACAGGGGATCAATTAGTATTTGCTGAATAAGTGGTTTTTATTCTGCTATGATTGATTAGTTGTGAGCCCTTCTGATTTTCAGTTTCTTCACCTGTAAAACTAAGGAAGATTAAATGATAGAATGATTTCAGCAATAAAATTATAAAATGTTTGTGCCTTAAAAAATAAGAGTTCTATGTATCATATAAAAATTAAACGATGTGCCATGGCTGGCTGGCTCAGTTGGTTGGAGTACTGTCCCATACACTGGTCAAGGCACATGCCTCGATGGTGGGTTCGATCCTCAGTCAGGGAACATACGGAAGGAAGGCAGCCAATTGAAGTTTCTCTCTCATGTCAATGTCTCTCTTTCTCTCCCTCTCTCTACCCCCCTTCCTCTCTGAAGTCAATAAACATGTCCTCAGGTGAGGATTAAAAAAAAAAAATCAAAGATGTGAGACTACTTTAGGAGCCAAAATTATTAGGGTTTGCTACTTACTTTAAGGGTAACAGCTGCTGCCTTGATGATAAAATCATTTACTGAGACTTTAATGTCATCTGAAAGAAAAACAAGCATATTAAAATTATTGTTCATAATAAACTTTAACACTGAACCATTATGATTTCAAACTTTTAAATTACGGACTACACTGACAAACGATGATAAAAAAATTACAGGTTTTTATTTGTTCGCTTATTTAAGAAGGTTCTGCTAATCAGAAAAACTTACATTATATGAGGTCCTGAATAAGTAGTATTAATCATGAATATAAATGTTTACTTCTGGGCCTTGATTATAATTCTTCTAAATTTCTCAGATGTCATATATAAGAGCTTGAAGGATACATTATAACCTCAATCAGAAAGAAAAGAACCAACTCCTATGTCTCTAAAGAGATAAATTATTTTTCTGTGATGATATAAACATGATGCTTACAAGATGATTCATTTTTCCTCATTCTTTTCAAATGTCCTTATTCTGTGTACATTTTATAATATACTGATTATATTAGAGCTGTGGTACGTGTAGTCACTCTAAAAAAACAAATATATACCTGGGGGAGAGTTAAAATTTTCTTTTTACTAATTGGGTGTATGACAAAAATTTTAGAGCACTGCATTAAATAAGATATGCTTTTTAACTTAACAAAGGATACAGCAAATGCCAAAGATGAGGCAATGATGATGTAGGTCCCAGTTTAATAACTAAAAATGAGGTTTTCTGTCTAGTTTTATGGTGAATTCATTTGAATTAATTTCCTTCCAGTACACATAATGATTTTTAGATAAAACTGAAGTCCTCTCCCTCCCCACAGAGCTGATATAACTAAAGCATTTGATTTATACCTTTGCTTTTCTCAGTGGATATGAAAGTGTTGGAAAACGTAAACTATACTTGATTCTTTATTGCAAGAGCTTCTAGAAGAAGCCTTTAAGATCGAGATGTAGTCAATGGTATGTGGCAGGAATCACAAATCCTGTTATTACAGTATCATGGAATTCCGTGTGAACGACAGCTCATTCCAAAGGCATGCTGAAGATTTTGGAAAGAGATTAGATGGATTACCATAAAAACTGCCCAACTGTGATGGTAACTGTCAGCTGCTTATTTAATTCACAGCTATTCTAATTCAGATTTCCATAAACACACACACAAATTTCCTGTTTCTTTGAAATCCCTTTAGGAATAGAAATATAAATGGATTTCCAGTGCTCAGACTTCTAATAATAAACCATATAAAAGACTTGGTCTGTCCAAATTCAAATATATCAACATAATCTTTTATGAACTCATTATATTTACCTTTCCCGGCTCCCTCAGCTTCCTTCTCACTTTATCTACTACACATAGGTATCCACAGTGAAGACTTCCCAACCACCTACTAGCCGGTGATCTCTAAACCTACGACCCACATCCATAGTCCTCACCTAAAGTTCCCCAGACACAATGGAGTTAAACTAGAAATCATAAAAAAAGATAACAGAAAGATCCTCAAGTATTTGGAAATCAAACCGACATGTCTAAATAATTCATGGATCAAAAAAGATATCACAAGTGAAATTAGAAAATATCTTGAATTAAATAAAAAGGAAAAATAAAAACATCAGAATTTGTGTGATACAGTTAAGCATTGCTCACAGAGAACTTAAAAGCATTATATGCTTATGTTAGGAATAAACAAAGTTTCTTATATTGATCTCAGTTTTCACCTTAAGAAACTATAAAAAGGGAAACAAATTAAACCAAAGCAAACAGAAGAAAACAACAAAGAGTAGAGCAAAAATCAATGAAAACAAAATTACAAAAATAATAAAATGAAATCAAATGCTGGCTCTTTGAAGAGATCAATAAAATTGATAAGCCTCTAGCCACATGGCTCAAAGGTAGAAGACAGAAATTACTAATATAGAAAATGGAGATATCACTCCAGATTATATAGATGTTAGAAGTATAATAAGGTAATGAATGACTTTATGTCAATAAATCAATAACTTAGATGACATAAATGACATAAACAAATTCTTCGGATGACACAAACTACCAAAGCTAATTCACATAGAAAAAGATAACTCACATCTATTTTAAAAAATAAATTCAAGTTAAAAATCTTCCCATTAAGAAAACCAGAGGCCTAAATAGCCTCAACTGCTAAATTCTACCAAACAATTAGAAATAAAATCAATTCTACCCAAACTCTTCCAGAAAACAATGGAGAGGAAAAAAATTTCCCACCTCATTCTGTTAGATCTGATAACAAACCCAGAAAAAGTATCTCAATAGAAGAAAACTACAGGTCAGACTTTCTCTGTACATAGGTGTAAAGCTTCTCAGCAAAATGTTAGAAAATGGAATCAAGCCATTATGAGAAAATTAATGATTAAATGAGTTTTATTCGTTCATTACAAGTAATCGCTCATATAAACAAATCAAATTCAACATTAAGAAATCAACCAATAAAGTTCACCATATTAACAGATGGGAAAAGAAAAGACTATCTCCAAAGATACACAAAAAGCAACTGACAAAATACAACACCCATCCAAATGTGAATTTCTTGGGCCTGAAAAAGGAAATTACAAAAACCTACAGCCAATATTAAAGACTACAGGCTTTCTCCCAAGATCAAGAACAAAACAAGAATGTCTGCTTTTACCACTTATGTCCATCACTGTAATAGAGGTCCTCTACAGTTCAACAAGGCAAGAAAATGAAATAAAAGCCATATAAATAGGAAAGAAAGAAATGATATATCTGTTTATGCTAAAAATTCTTCTCTCAGCAACCTTAGCTTTAACTCATTTTTGGGAGAAACATAAATTTAATAACCTAAAATGCATTTTGAAGAAGAAATTTAAAAATTAAAATATATCAAGAGTGATAAATAAGACATATTTATCTAAAACATTCTTAAACCAGTTTTGGATTCTATACTTTCTAAAATGTTAAGGGCTGTTTTGTTCAGGTATCATACCAAAAAATATAATTTATTCAATACTATGGAACAAATTTATTTTTATAGGAAAAAAAACCCAATTATGTTCTCTAGCACTAAAACATGCCCAGATCATATAATTGAAACACAAAGCTACACAATGAATATTTAAAGAATTTCATGATAGTTAGCATGTGTATTGCACTAAGTAAATTCAACTTTACTAACCTTTGACCAGATTTTGTCTAACTTTTAAAACAGCTCCAACGTCACAATCAGCAGTAGCATATGCGTGAGGTATAGTACTTTTAGATTCAGTTAACCTCTTGGCAATAACTCTTCGAATATTGCTTGCTGGGATTTCAGTGAATGTGCCCTGCAAAGAAGGAGCAATCTATCCATTAAACTATAAATGGAAGGGGAATAAAAAACAAAAACACAAAAACTTCATAATGGAAATTAGGTCTCAATTACTTAAGATAATAAAGATTAATATAGAAAAAGTACTATTACTATTTTTAGTGTGAGAAAGTGGAAAAATTCAAGTTTTAGTTGTACATGGAACCTCTTATGTTACTATGTTTAAAATTATTAAAAAGAAATCTAACAAATCATGAATAATTCCTCATGGATGTGTGTGTACACACACATGCACAAACACACACACACTCCAGAGATAGTACCTAAAAATAACTTTTGTTATAAACATCATTTCTTTCCCCCCCCCCCCCCGGGAGAATATTTATTTATTTATTTATTTATTTTTTAATGTTTTTTATTGATTATATTGTTACAACAGTTCCAATTTTCTCCCCCTTGTTCCCCTCCACCCAGCACCCCCCTCCCCCAGCAATCCCCCCCAAGTCCATACCCCTGGTTCGTAAAAATTAACTATCCCCCCCCCTCTCAAATATTAGGACCCTTTGTAATCTTGTAAAGGACAATGGGCGAAGGTCTCAAGCTCCTCTAGCTGCTTCAAGCTGGACATGGTCGTCGTCCTACCTACCCCTGGGTCCAGAAAACCCTAATAAGAGTGGGGGTGTGGAGGGGAGGCTGGCCTTCCCACATGGGTAAGGCTAACACTCAAAGTAGCCAATATATCAACAAACTAATAAAAAACAATTCTTACTTATAAAAATCGAATACATTAGAAAAAGATTATCTAATATACAGCAGTCCCTCTCTATGTCGTGGTTCACTTATTGTGGCCTCACTGTATCGCGGGATTTTTAAAAATATCATATTTAATTATTTCTTGTGGATTTTTCGCTATATCTCAGGATTTTGCAGTACTGTATACGTATGTTGTTAAAGTTACATAGGTTTAAGAGTGTAGAATAAATGTAAGGTTCCTACTTCGTGGGGGGGAGGTGTCTAGAATGTAATACCTGTGGTAAGTGAGGGAATACTGTATTGGATAATCTACCAAATTATTTCTATATTGGTTTGTGATAAAAAATTAATTAATTAATTAAAATCACATGCAGCCCTGGCTGGTGTGGCTCAGTGGATTGAGCACAGGCCTACAAATTAAAGGGTCAAGAGTTTGATTCCCAGTCAGGGCACATGCCTGGGTTGCGGGCCGGGTCCCCAGTTGGTGGAGCGCGAGAAGCAACCACATATTAATGTTTCTCTCCCTCTATTTCTCTCTGCCTTCCTCTCTCTCTAAAAATAAATAAATAAAATCTTTTTTTTAAAAAAATCACATGAGTATCTTATTTCCTAGAAATTCAAAACATAAAGTATGAATGAGATAATAAATTCTCCCTGTAATTTCATTGTAGCTTTTCCATTCTGTTCTTTGAACTTCTAACAAAAGCATGATGGACCTTAAATTACATCTAATTCTTTCCTGTTCTTTACACCATCCTAGCACTGGGTTACCATCACCTCAGGATAATACATAAAGGCAGAAAGTATAGCTGATTTCTTTTTTAACAAATGTTCTCTTGTGGAATTATATATTTTAGGTTAGCAAAGTACCTGATTAAATAGCATATATGATCTCTACATACAGTAAGAATTTGCAAGTACGGTTTATCTTCCTAATTTGAATAACTTACTTTTTAAAGAAATAAGATTTTATTACACAAAAACTTTTTGCACATGTAGTCACAAAGCATTAATGTAAAAAAACCTGTTTCCTATGAAACTTGTAGTGTTTTCGATTCATTTAAAATATTTTGTTAAAATATATTTCTCCTTAAGCCCTGGCTGCTATAGCTCAGGGAATTGAGCGTCGGCCTGTGAGCCAAGTGTCGCTGGTTCGATTCCCAGTCAGGGCACATGACTAGGTTGCACATCGGGTCCCCAGTTGGGGGCGCAAGTGAGAGGCAACCACACAGTGATGTTTCTTTCCCTCTCTTTCTCCTTTCCCCTCGCTCTAAAAATAAATAAATAAACAAATAGATTATTAAAAAATATATATGTATATATTTCTCCTTTAGAAAAGCAGTGTAGGTTTGTCTCTACTTTTTTATTTTTTTAAGTGCCCATTCAATTTTAAATAAACCAATTACCCTGCATTTCTTCTGATGGGAAGAAAGTGACATGAAACCTCAGAAAGGAAGACAGAGAAGCAGAATGGAGCAATTTGAAAACAAAAAAGGACTGTTATACGTCATATACCTAAGAAGAAAAACATGATTAGCTATAGGCTCTGCAGTTCTTCATAGTAAGGCCATCTATTTCCATAACAAAAAAATAAAACACATCACAAAAAGGAGCTAGCATCAGCTACCAATTATTGGTGCCACACCCGAGAAAAAACATGAAAAGTTTCATGATTATAGAGCATATATATGGTATGAAGTTGTGGAACTTGTAGTAAACTTAAGTTGAATCATAATTCTAATGTTCCTTTTGGAAGTTGGCATTGCACAAATAAATTTGATTTGTTGTAGGAAATCTACAAAACAAGGCATTTTGGAGAGTTTTGTCTTTATCTGCTACTAAGAGATTGCTAGAAGTACTTGTAAAAACACACAGTACTACTGGTGCTTATCTGCTCTCCCACTTAAATCTGAAAACTCTACTCAGATGACATTACCGCTGCGTTAGGTTGTCCAGGAGTTGACACTGGCGGGACCATCGGCCGGGGATAAGATGGCCCGGCTGCAGGCTGTGAGGGCAAAGGTGCCGCAGCAGTTACTGGAGGGGCTGGGGTCGGTCTGGACTCAGTGACCTTGCCCATCTGTTTCAGCTGGACAAGCTTGAGAGCATCCCTGGAGATAAGAGGGAATTAGATAACCATGATTAGCAACAAGAATTATAATAAAACTTTTAGAAAATGGAGGTGAGATGTGGAGGGAAGACACAGAAATAGATACATGTCAAGGCTATAATGCAAAGTAAACTATTTGAGTTACACAAGTAAATCTTGTCTCTTACCTATCCTGCCGATTCATATTATTTGTTCAATGTCTACAGTATTTGCACATTTTCAACAACCAAACAACAATTAGAATTTTATCAAAGTATTGGGTATAAATATTCAACAGTTATTTTTATAAAAAGATATTAGTCTTTTTTCTCAGGGGTTGTCATTTGCCAAATGAACGATTCATAAATTAAACCACGCCCTTATACTTGTGAAATAATTTTCATATGGCATTCAGAAGTATCAACTTTATTATACCCATGACTTTCATTAGGATATTTACTAAATAACTGTTTAGTTCAAATTAGCTTGTTTACGGACAGGAAATCACACCAGTATTAATTTTGCTGAATATGCTATCAGCACAATCTAACGTAATAAACCTAACCCACATCATCATTTAGAATGAAAAATAACTAAACTGGTAACAAACTTGCCTTTGTTTTAGAGTAAAACAAAGATATCTTTGTTTTTTAAGAAGATATAATTAGATTACTAAATATCAAGCCCTCAATTCTTATAAATTAGACAAATGGAAATAAGCATATTACTTTAAAACATTAACTCAATTAGAAAATTTTAATATTACTGCCAAGAGAAACGTGGCACAACCACAGCAACCTAACAGCAGTTCATAGGCCTAGCTGACTAATCTTTGTCTTCCCCACTAGAATAAGTTTCAATAGAGAAGGCATGGTCTGTTTTAATACACTCGTGAAAGACACAAAATTTAACCAAATGGGAAGACATATCAGTGTTCTTGAAAAGGAAGACTCAACATCAAAAAGACACCAGTTCTAAGGTAATTTAAAATGTGACACAATCCCAATAAAAATGCCATACTTCCTCCACCAAACCCTGTCAGTAGGGCCAGATGATTTGATCAAAATTCATTTGGAAGACTCAAGAGTGTGGCACTAAAAAAGTAGACAAGATAGAAAAGAAAATCCAAAGAGACCAAACTGTATATGGGAGTTAATTGAATGAAATCCAAACAGACAAGAATAAAATTGTTTTTAAGAGTATTTCCATGTTTTAGAAATTTAAGTGTGATTTCAAGTTTATTTCATACAAACATAAAACAATATAGTTTCACTACTCTACACTCTAATTTTCTGCATTTATCACCATTTCTAAGGATCTGGCTTAGTTACTAAATTAGAACTATTCTTCAGTAATGCTGCAATTATTCAGAAAACAACCCCTGCATATAATACAATTTTATACAGACAAAAGTACAGATACAAAAAAACCCAGTGTATACTGCCTTTTAAATCTTAACACTGAAGAAGCTTTTATTTAAACACTTTCGGAAAAAGATGATCTTGATAAATAACAAAACTGGTTATTACACAAAGCACACACATACTCTTTCGTGAAGATCCCGCGAGGACCAGTGGCCGTGCCCTGGCTAGCATCCAGTGTGTGTTTCGCCAGAATATTACGGGCAGCTGGACTTAAGCGGAACCTAAGAAGGAAACATGAAGATTAAAGAAATCAATTAGCATTCATATTTGATTCAAATATACCTAAATGTCAACAGCTTTGCTAATAAGTAAAAAAATAAAAACATAATAAAGCTAAAATATAGTCACAAATAAGTTAATCTGCACTAATCTGGTTTCTTGTATTAAATCAAAACATTTTCATACAAATTTAATTAGTTACTTCAAAATATTCTTTTAAAAGAGTAAATATTCATAAGGAGAGAGTTTCTACTTGTCACATGGCTCATCACACAGATAAATAAGGAACTCACTATAATGTTTCTTCACTTTCTTGTGATAAAATGTATTTAAAATTTACCGTTTTAAGCATTAAGTACAAGCTCATGGTTGTACAAGCAGCACCACCATCCACGTCCAGAACCTTTACACCTTTACACCTGCCCAAACAGGAACTCTGCACAATTATAGAGGGATTCCCTGTTCCTCCTTCCCCCAAACCCTGGTCACCATCATTACACCTTCTGTCTCTACAACTCGGACCCTCTAGGTAACCCGTGTAAGTGGAACTCAGACAGTGTTTGTCCTCTTATGAGTGGCTTATTTCACTTAGCATAAGGTTTTCCAAGTTCATCCACGTGGCAGCGCGTGGCAGCACTTCCTCCCGTTTTAAGGCTGAATAATGCTCCATTGTGTGTATATAGCACATTTAGGACGCACAGGTTGCTTCCACCTTTTGGCTATAGAAATAATGCTTTTATGAACGTGAGTGTCCAATACCTCTTTCGTTCCCTGCTTTTAATTCTTTTGAGTATTTACCCAGAAGAGAAACTGCTGTATCATAGGGTAATTCTATTTTTAATTTTTTGAGGAACTAGAACTGCCAGACTGTTTTCCCCAGTTAGTAACTGTACCATTTTACATTCTCACCAGTAGTGCATAAGAGTTCTAATTTCTCTACATCTTTGTCAACACTTATAATTTTCTAGGTTTTCCCTTTTGTTTTTGTTTTTTTAATAATAGCTATTTAATGAGTGTGAAGTAGTATTTCATTATAGTTTTGATTTGCAGTTCACTAATAGTCAGTGATATTGGACATGTTTTCATGTGTTCATTGGCCATCTGTATATCTTCTTTGGAAGAAATGTATACTTGGGTCCTTCGCCTGTTTTAATTAGGTTATTTGTTTTGTTGTGGTTCAACTGTATCTTTCGTGTATTGGCTCAAGTCCTTAGTATTGATGCGAAAGCATTTTTTACTTTACTTACACTCTAGAAGGTGAAGAGAGGCAAACACAATTATGCTGATTCTAGAGACAAGGAACCTGAGGCACACTGAAAGGTAACATGACTAGTAAGTGCCTGCTCTTCAATCGAGGCCTTACAGCACAGCGGCAAACGCAAATGACTGCACAGTCAGGTAAAAGGGGTAAAATGAGCCGAGTCCATAAGTTTATAGCTAACTTAGAGATGAAATGGAATAAATGTGGCACATGCTGCATGTCAGGGAACTGTTTCTAGCTGATACAGACTCATGCTACCAAATCTTCACTGAAATTTCTGATTTTTATGTAAGATTAACTAACCAGCCAATTAAAAATGTTTTAAAGAAAGAAAACCACTGTGTGTGCCAACACTGTGCAGGTTCACAGTCAGCTGGTTTTTAACCTACACCATGAGGCCTCAGACCTATGTATGTCTCCAATGGTGAATGGTAGTATACACTATTATCTATGAAAGGGGAGAAGAACATTAAGTACAAAACATCCATGGGCCTACCTTCTGATTTTCATGTAAATGAGAGAAAATAAAGGGAGTTATCACAATGGAATCAGAAGTACTGTGTGATAACAGGAATTTAAAACTCAGTACTTCAAAAACATTTTTGTATTTTTTTTTCTGACAAGAACTGACAATGGTAAATCTAAAGAAAAAATAGTAAAGAAAGAAGGGGTTTCACTTAAATTCAAAAGTGGTGTTTAGGACATTTTCTCTATGAATAACGTTTTCCTATAAAGTTATTTGTATTATAGAAAATATTAAATAAATAAAACTTGTTAGAATTTTCAGAGTCCACCAATTAAAGCTATATAAAGCTAAAGTAAAACAATGTTTACTAAGTATCTGTGTTGTTTCAGAACAACTAGACAAAACAATGCTCTAATCTGTCTCAAACTCAAATGCAAAATAACTGGAAAAGAAATGCATGTTAAACCACTAACTTCATTATTAATTATACAGTTAAAATTGGTATTCATATTACAGTAATTAGAATCCACGAATGGGAACACAACATAAAAGTTTTATATACTGAATTCCATTCTGGAATCCTACAACCTCCTTCAGGCTCAGTGTGGACACAGACTGTTTTGTTCTACTGGGTGTACATGCCTGGCCCCGTACATGGAACACAGCAGGTATTCACTAACTATTTGCTGAATGAATGATGATGGTAAAGTACTCATACCTACGTCTCAGTTTCCTAAAAGAAAAAAGGGAAGGCAGGCCAGCAACTTTCTACTTAATGTACAAAGATGTTTTAAATATTATATGATTAAAATATTCTAAAAGTTGCCATAACATTTTCTAAATACAGTATCATTCAAATACACATACTCACTGCAATTTCCCTGGTGTGTGTTCCTTTTTGACAGCGACAGGAATCGGTGGTTCTGGTGAGGGGCGAGGCACTGGTGGTTTTGAAGCGGCTGCTGGAGGGCCTACATCTTTGGGAATTTGGACATTTTTCCAATCTTCTCCTTCTTCAACTAGCAAACCAATTAGTGAACCCAGCCGTATATTTTTAGATCCTTCTTCAACCTATATTTTAAAAAGAAAATAACTGCAGAGATGGAAAGGCTCATGACCTCGTGAAACAGTTTATTCCTTTGTTGGACAATTCTGTATTGGTTAGAAGGATCTCTTAATTTGAGCTAAAATCTGCTTCTTCTTCCTCCTCCTTCTCCCACTCTCCACCTTCCTTCTTCCCACATTTATACCTTTCTTTACTACTTTCCCCTCCCAGTTACTGATGTTATCTCCAGATATTAAAATATATATGTATATATAAATATATATATCCAGAATCTACCCTCTTCCTGACAGCCTTTAAATATATAAGACATATCTATGACCGTCTTCCTTCTGATATTAATCAGTACAAATCCAAAACATGACTGCAGTTGCATATCTCAACTACTGATATTTGCCTTTCCCAGAGTTTCTATACAATTCCAAGAACTCATAAGAGATTAATTCCCCCAAATAGGTTCTATTTACTTTACTAAAATTAATTTAAAGAAAGTATTTTCAGTAGACTTGATTTAGAATAAATCTCATTGCACAGATAGCATTGGTTACTACTCTGGTTAATGTTAAGTGTAGTTTCTACCTTTCTCTCTATATCTATTTACAAACCTGAGATCATATACAACTGCACGAAATTTTGATCAGTATATCAGATACATGGTGGTGTCCTGGTTAACCAAACATGTTTTCACAGATAATGCCAATTAAAAGTATAAATAAGATTGAAGATAAAGTTTAAGATAAATATATTCTAACTGCTTTAGTAGCATCAATTTATTTTTTAAAAATCAATTTGCCCTGGCTGCTGTGGCTCAGTGGATTGAGTGCCGGCCTGTGAACCAAAGGGTTGCCGATTTGATTCCCAGGCAGGGCACATGCCTGGGTGGCCAGCCAGGTCCCCAGTTAGGGGCTCATGATAGGCGACCACATATTGACGTTTCTCTCCCTCTTTTGCCCTCCCATCCCCTCGCTCTAAAAATAAATAAATAAAATCTTTAAAAAGATCAATTCTTATTTATTTAATTTTAAAAAGTCCCTAGAGAACCTTCAGATGATAATATTTTATAAGTTCAGTAACAGAAGAAAATGTCATTCCTTTAAAATCTGCTATTTTTCCCTTTCAATTACTTTAAATAAAGGTTCATTACAGATGTAAGTTAATGAATAATTGAATGACAGGCTGTAGGGCGTTGACTAATACAGGAATTATAAACTCCTAGAATGAGGCTGACATTTCTGAGCAACACTAATTTTGATGCTGATTAGTATGGGCACAATTCCTAAAATAATAGGGCATAAGTTCCAGGAGTAAGGAGGTTTTCTAAGTTACTAATTACTAATGGAGAAGAAACAAAACAATGCTTTCATAAAGCAAAATATACATAAGAAATGTGTATTTAAAACTCAGTAAGGACATTTAAGGAATTGTAAGCTGTGGAAAATACTAAAAAGACCCAAGAACAATTTGTTTAGTGCTTTGCCACATACTAAAGTTTTACTTCTTTGGGCTGCTTCTTTGTCTTTACTACTTCAAAAAAGATGAGTTAAGATTATCATTTCGTTAATATTTTGTCTTCTTCTAAAAATGTCTAATTACCTGCTTATGAATTGCTAATTCAAAATCATGAAGTAAAATAGCTAATATTCTTTTTAAAATTGATTAAAAAAACACTAAGTGATATAAAGTCCACTTGATATTAATTCCTATCAACATTGATCCAGAAATAGGATCAATATCCAAGTACAAAGAACATCACTCCAATGCAAAGCATTCTTTAAGAGGAAAGTTGTATTGAAAAAAAAAATCAACAGATTTCTGAAATCTGAATCAGACACTATAGTAAATCTACAACTAATAGTTCAACTATTTTATTTACAATAAATCATAAAAATGAGTCCCATATATGTCTTACTAACTGATACCTTCACAAGTAGGCAATGAGCATATCATATCTAAATATTAAATAAAACTTATTTTTAACTATTCATATTTTTCTCATTAAAAATGACCATGAAGAATGATACCCAAATATAATGGACAAGTGTATACTACCACACAACTTGAATATATAACAGATTTAAAAGAAAATAGTCTACTTATAGTTCCATTTGAAGTCATTAAAATCACTAAATGAAGCCAAAATCCTTCCTCAGACTTTCTTTATTCCCTGAGAAATATGAGATCTTTTAGAGGTGTGCTAGTTTCCTGTAGACTAGTTTGCTCTTGTTATAGTCAGCAAATATTTAAAATTGGTGTGGACTTAGTAACAGAAGAGGAAATAATGCTCTTTCCAAATTGTGTTTAGAAACCAAACAAGCGAGCCTTTGTTATTGCTCCTCCTGAGTTAGCACAGTGGAGATGCTCAACTGCACGACAGCACCCAGTTCTTTTCCCAGGCACTTGGCTTACTTGGTCAACGTCCTCTCCTACTCTTGTGCCTCTAATCTCTTAAAATGAAATGCAGGATTTTTATACTTAGCCCTGCTAAAACTGCTGACTAATGCTGAAATACTGGATCTGAAATCTGTCATTCAACATATTAGCGTTCCCTCCCAATCTTCTACAGACTTCGTTGGTTTTAATGCTGGCTCTGCTACTTACTAGTTAGGTGACCTTAGTAAAGTTTCTTTATCTCACCATGACTGTTTCTTCATCTGTAATGAAAATAATAATAGTTGCTACTTATAGAGTTGTTATGAGGAATAAATGAGTTAGATATAAGACACAAAACAGTGCCAGAAATCTAGTAACCACTACATAAATGTATAAAGTATTATTATTATTATTATTATTATTATTATTATTATTATTATTATGGTGGTGTTGGTATTTTCCACCCAGTTACTGATTTTTAAAACAAAAGATATACTCAACATGGATTAAGATGGACTACAGAGGAGTGTCCCTTGGTTGGAAATTTATGACTTAAGGCCTAGCAAAAACAAGGCTGGAAGTATGATAGAGTAAATAGGAAAATATGAGACCTGTGACAAACTGTTTTTCCACAATACTCATACAGAGGCTGAATTCTGTCCCAAGGCGTGACCCCTAACAGGGGGCCTGTTAACCAGAGACATCTCCATAAGCTGACATAAATCACCGGCAAATGTGCTCAAAACACCCACCTCAGTCCATCAGTGTACCAAATAAGGACAGGAGATAAAGAGACAGGATAACTACAGCAACATTTCCCAACAGGGAAACTGTTTGAGGGAGTTCATTCCACTAAGTGTTGCTAATACAGTGTTTTGATTCTAATATTAAAAAATTATGAGTTAAGCGATTATTCAAATGCTTTTCTTTTTAAAAGTAAAATATTTGACAGCTGCTGAGTACTGAAGGAGGCTGCACAGTGGTTAGTGTGGATGAGCTGAGTCATAGGACTGACCTAGTTGATTTGAAAACAAAGTAAAGATTTGCCACTAGGGTTTGAACCACCATACAGTTTTCAATTGTTTTTATTCTTTAATATATACTGATTAACTTATATGTGCAATAAGCTTGGGTTTAAAAGGAAAATAAATAAGAAACACTGAAGCAGAAAACAAACCAATGACAAGAAAGGTAAAATGCAAAGGGGCTAAAGAAGCATTCAGTAAATCCTTGAATAAAGGTTTGTTTGGCATTAAAGTGCCAGGCTCTGTTCTAGTACAGTATTACCTCATTTAATTCTTCTAATAAGCTTATGAGGTTAAATGCTATTATCATTTCCACTTACAGATGAGGAAACTGAGGCATAAAAATGTTAAATGCTCAAGATCACAAGGCTATCAGGCACGAGCCAACCCCGCCTGGCATGCCCCTGTGATGGCATTCCATAGGATCAGCACCAAATCAGCAAATGGCATGCACATGACCAAAATGCTCATATAGCATCTCAGGATAGTGGAACCATCTTTAAAAACAAGCTTAAAAGAGAAGCAATAAAGTGTATTATAATTGATTTAGCTTTTAATTCTTGGGGAACATAGATTCATTTGCCATTTCAATAGGAAAAAATTAGAACTGAGAATATCTTTCATTTAATAGAATTTGCTCTGAGCTTTGAGAAGGTATATTCTCAATTAAAAATATTAGTCCACAGAAGAATTAACTGAAACTCTCACAAGTTCAAATTTCAACCATACACTTTCAAATTATAAAATGCAACTTTGAAGGCAATTGTGGGAATTTAATAAAAAATAAGGGGGGGAGTGGGACTATCTAACAATACAATAAAGTCCATATTGAAAAAAATTCTTTAAAAAACACCATTGATATATTAGATACAGCTAAGAAACTGATTGAAGACAATCTCTAATAAACTCTCTAAACAGGTTAACCTAATATTCTTCTTTTATTAATTTATCATTTAAAAGACCTGCCATCCAATTTGCTGAATAATAAACTTAAGCTTATTCACTAATATGTGTGTAATAATTTAAGGTTTTATGCTCAACAATTTACTAGTAATTAAATGAGAATTTAACTTTTCCATTAACTTAACTAAATTGGAAATAAATCATAGAATTATCTAAACTGACAGCAAATATTCTTTATTAACATTAAGAGTTTCTAAGCTTTCTTCCTGGTTCTAGGTGAAATGCAATAAATATTATTATTTTATATTTAAGATGGAATTCAGATGCAAAAATTTTAAGAGCAAATACAAAGAAAATCAGATTTGGGGGAGGGAATGCGAAAAACCCTCAAAGACCGTGGAAATCAATCCCTATAAATAGCAAAATAGGTTGTAATTTCTAGTACTTTCAAAAATATAGGAAAACTTAAAAACTATAGAGTTTTATATAATCTCTTGGCTTTAATAAGCTCAATTATCCAACTCCTTGATTCCGAAAGTAAAATCTTTTATGTATTCCTATAAGACTCATTTTATTATTTATGCTAATATGAGAATTATTTCACAATGAAGGACAAAGGTGTAACTTGCTTGTGTGGGGTGGAGGAACAGGAAATGGAGTTGGGTGAAAGACTAAAAAGAAATAAACCAGTAACGCCACCTCATTTTTTCTCTCATTTTTCCCCATAAAATTGCACATACTGTGAATTAATAAACTCCCATTTCTATTACCCAAAAAGCATGTGAAATGCTAATAAAGCCATAAAGCCCTAAAATATACATACAATCTTTTCTTTGGCAAGAAAACAGCTATTTGTGCCACTAACACTTCTATCAATCATATCCCCACAGCTTTCCAGGACATTAGGGAGCCAGATGAATAGGCACTACTGACCTAAGACATTGTTAGCAATTTGAAATGCACTGCTAAGCGGCTAATGGGAAAACGCTATCAACTCTGGAAGACTTTCATAGCCAAACACTCCAGACAATCTAGGGCCAGGAACAGAGCTTGCCAAAAGCACACACAATAAATTGTAGCTGGGTTTACTGCATATGGTAATTCAACCAACCTTTTTCTTTTCCAAAATGCTGCATAAATTAGTCAAAGAAGCTATTTTTGTACGGATATTTATATTTTTGAAGCCTAAACAATCTCAGCTGCTGCATCATATGTTTATATTCAGTTATAAAGGTAAAGAAATTTTCACCTTCTGTTCCTATTTCCTCCAAGGAAGCATTTTTAACAATGTGTTTTACATGGCTATTAATACTGTAGATGACAAGTAAAGGACATTTGGCAAATCAGAATGTAAAAAAATAAAATATAAGCAACTAGAAAAAAGGGAAAGGGGATTTTCTATTAAGAAAGACAAATGAAAACTATGTATGGATCTACATCTAATTAGAGTACAACATTTCAAAGTGTAGTCTTTGGATAGAATATACAAAGGAAGGCATTATATCCATGCTCAAAGCAGCAGTGAGCTGGAGTTCTGGAATTAAAAGCACATG